>NC_091203.1:27813018-27893018 GCF_040958095.1 Procambarus clarkii | reverse complement strand
ATAGGCTTATAAGCTGGACACGAGTTCTCTCACATTGACAGTGGCTTGACGAAAAATGCAGATTGACCCCTCACTCATCTGGTGCCTTCGGGAGGTAGAGATGTTTGAGATATATATCTCGAACTATCTACTTCTTTTGTAAGGTCTGATGGCGTAGTGGGTTAAAGCATACTAGTTATGCCAGCTACTGGAAGGTAGTTGTGCTTTCTGGGTTCGAGTCCCACTGGTGGGTGTTGTCCAAAGATTGTTTATCTTCACTTGTGGTTTATGCAAGTATAGGCTTATAAGCTGGACACGAGTTCTCTCACATTGACAGTGGCTTGACGAAAAATGCAGATTGACCCCTCACTCATCTGGTGCCTTCGGGAGGTAGAGATGTTTGAGATATATATCTCGAACTATCTACTTCTTTTGTAAGGTCTGATGGCGTAGTGGGTTAAAGCATACTAGTTATGCCAGCTACTGGAAGGTAGTTGTGCTTTCTGGGTTCGAGTCCCACTGGTGGGTGTTGTCCAAAGATTGTTTATCTTCACTTGTGGTTTATGCAAGTATAGGCTTATAAGCTGGACACGAGTTCTCTCACATTGACAGTGGCTTGACGAAAAATGCAGATTGACCCCTCACTCATCTGGTGCCTTCGGGAGGTAGAGATGTTTGAGATATATATCTCGAACTATCTACTTCTTTTGTAAGGTCTGATGGCGTAGTGGGTTAAAGCATACTAGTTATGCCAGCTACTGGAAGGTAGTTGTGCTTTCTGGGTTCGAGTCCCACTGGTGGGTGTTGTCCAAAGATTGTATATATATATATATATATATATATATATATATATATATATATATATATATATATATATATATATATATATATATGTGCTCTTCCTGGAGGTGTTAAATGTAGTAGATAATTTTGTGCAAATTCTTGTTATAAGTTTACATTTGTTTATCTTATTATCAAACTCTTATTATCGCTCACTCTCTCTTCCCTCTCATTCTCCTACCATCCCTACCTCACAATCTCCCTCACATTCTCCCTATACCTTCCCCTCCCATTCTCCGATTCTGCCTCTGTCCCGTTCTCTCTCCCACAGTGGGCAAAACATGTTCAAGAAATGTTGAATCGACGTTATATAAACTTTAATCCCAGCCACGAAATAAGTAGAACACTCTATGGACAATCAAACCCACGTTTCACTTCACTTTTTTGCAAAGTTTGATGAGACTAGCCCCATGCATCAGGCACTCCAAGTGAAACATTCTTACATAAATAGATGAAAGATATCATAAACTCAACAATTATGTATTGAACGAAGAGCTTGTTGATATCAACGAGAAATATGCAAATACAGAACCAAAATTGGGGTTTAAAATCTAGAGAGATTGGATGGGGACTTCTCACCAGTCTCAGTGATCTCACGGGAGATCACTGTCGGATCAATGGTGATGTCAGATGTCCTGTTTTTTCTCCCTGTGTTGGGGGAAGGGGAAGCCTGAGGGACTTCCTCTTCATAGTGAGCGGCAAGAGAGCGAAAGAGCCATGAAGCCCTCCAGTATGGGGGATTACAGGAGCAGTTACCCTTTCCTGGAGTAGCAGGGGGCTGTCTCGTCTATTCTGGCCCATGGGTGTCTCCCTGTGGGTCGTGGGTATCTCCCTGTGGGTCGTGGGTGTCTCCCTGTGGGTCGTGGGTGTCTCCCCATGGGTCGTGGGTGTCTCCCTGTGGGTCGTGGGTGTCTCCCTGTGGGTCGTGGGTGTCTCCCCATGGGTCGTGGGTGTCTCCCCATGGGTCGTGGGTGTGTCCCTGTGGGTCGTGGGTGCCTCCCTGTGGGTCGTGGGTGTCTCCCTGTGGGTCGTGGGTGTCTCCCCATGGGTCGTGGGTGTCTCCCCATGGGTCGTGGGTGTCTCCCCATGGGTCGTGGGTGTGTCCCTGTGGGTCGTGGGTGCCTCCCTGTGGGTCGTGGGTGCCTCCCCATGGGTCTTGGGTGTCTCCCTGTGGGTCGTGGGTGCCTCCCTGTGGGTTGTGGGTGCCTCCCCATGGGTCGTGGGTGTCTCCCCATGGGTCGTGGGTGCCTCCCTGTGGGTCGTGGGTGTGTCCCTGTGGGTCGTGGGTGCCTCCCTGTGGGTCGTGGGTGTCTCCCTGTGGGTCGTGGGTGTCTCCCTGTGGGTCGTGGGTGCCTCCCCATGGGTCGTGGGTGCCTCCTCATGGGTCTTGGGTGTCTCCCTGTGGGTCGTGGGTGCCTCCCCATGGGTCGTGGGTGTCTCCCCATGGGTCTTGGGTGTCTCCCCATGGGTCGTGGGTGCCCCCCGTGGCCCATAGGTGCTGTGGAAAATATCCACCTTCGACAAAGTGTAGCATATCTTAGTTACAGCAGATCTATAACGGTCTTATATAGAACAAAGAGCTATACATAGTCTATGAGAGAGTACACGGGGTTGGCCTAGCTACTTATAGACCCAAGCCAAGCCCTCCCAGGTCAGTGTATGTGTTTACTCAATATATATTCTCCATTTTATGTCGTCCAATCACAGGGTCTGTGATGAGTTTATCATGATAAATCATTACATTCAACAGCCATATAAAATGATTAGGGGTAATATTCTAAAATAAATAAATATAACCAATAGTTAACTGTCCAACCAAATAAATTTGATAATCGTGAAATACTCGGTATATGCAGGCGAAGAGTCACAATAACGTGGCTAAAGTATGTTGACCAGACCACACACTAGAAGGTGAAGGGACGACAACGTTTCGGTCCGTCCTGGACCATTCTCAAGTTCATTGGGAGAATCAATCGACTTGATCGATCGACTTGAGAATGGTCCAGGACGGACCGAAACGTCGTCGTCCCTTCACCTTCTAGTGTGTGGTCTGGTCAACATAAATAATCGATGTTTAAAACCCAGGTGGGTACCTATACCCAGGTGGGTACCTATCCCTCAAATCTGGTACCTCTTAAGAGTATCGAGCATCTATAATCTGTTGAAAAACGCCTCTGATCTCACGATGGTTAAAGCGGTCTCAAGCCCTTGACCAACAGCAGGAAAATTATTTACTTCCTGGGTGTTAAGGAGAGATAAAAAATATCAATTTACTCCCACTTCGTGGAAGAAGAGTGACTTCCTTCTTCCCTGAGATCAGGGAAGTATAGATCCCTATCTCCCTAGGATGATGGAGCGTCTCTAATTACCTTCCAGGAGTGAGGGAGAGAAAGTAGGTCTCTACTACCCTGGGGTGAGGGAGAAAGTGGGTCTCTACTGCCCTGGGGTGTGGGAGAAAGTGGGTCTCTACTACCCTGGGGTGAGGGAGAAAGTGGGTCTCTACTGCCCTGGGGTGTGGGAGAAAGTGGGTCTCTACTACCCTGGGGTGTGGGAGAAAGTGGGTCTCTACTGCCCTGGGGTGAGGGAGAAAGTGGGTCTCTACTGCCCTGGGGTGAGGGGAGAAAGTGGGTCTCTACTACCCTGGGGTGAGGGGAGAAAGTGGGTCTCTACTACCCTGGGGTGAGGGGAGAAAGTGGGTCTCTACTACCCTGGGGTGAGGGAGAAAGTGGGTCTCTACTACCCTGGGGTGAGGGAGAAAGTGGGTCTCTACTACCCTGGGGTGAGGGAGAAAGTGGGTCTCTACTACCCTGGGGTGAGGGAGAAAGTGGGTCTCTACTACCCTGGGGTGAGGGAGAAAGTGTGTCTCTACTACCCTGGGGTGAGGGAGAAAGTGGGTCTCTACTACCCTGGGGTGTGGGAGAAAGTGGGTCTCTACTGCCCTGGGGTGTGGGAGAAAGTGGGTCTCTACTACCCTGGGGTGTGGGAGAGAGTGGGTCTCTACTACCCTGGGGTGTGGGAGAAAGTGGGTCTCTACTGCCCTGGGGTGTGGGAGAAAGTGGGTCTCTACTACCCTGGGGTGTGGGAGAGAGTGGGTCTCTACTACCCTGGGGTGTGGGAGAAAGTGGGTCTCTACTACCCTGGGGTGTGGGAGAAAGTGGGTCTCTACTACCCTGGGGTGTGGGAGAGAGTGGGTCTCTACTACCCTGGGGTGTTGGAGAAAGTGGGTCTCTACTGCCCTGGGGTGTGGGAGAAAGTGGGTCTCTACTGCCCTGGGGTGTGGGAGAAAGTGGGTCTCTACTACCCTGGGGTGTGGGAGAAAGTGGGCCTCTACTACCCTGGGGTGTGGGAGAAAGTGGGCCTCTACTACCCCTGGGGTGTGGGAGAAAGTGGGTCTCTACTGCCCTGGGGTGTGGGAGAAAGTGGGCCTCTACTACCCTGGGGTGTGGGAGAAAGTGGGTCTCTACTATCCTGGGTTGTGAGAGAAAGTGGGTCTCTACTACCCTGGGGTGTGGGAGAAAGTGGGTCTCTACTATCCTGGGGTGAGGGAGGGACCCATCTCTCCCTGCCTGACACAAAGGTAGAGCCATTATGTACTAGAGCTTTGGCTGGTAGCCAAGATGCTGATGTGTACCTTAGACCAACCACCTCTTAATGTATAAAATTCATTCATTCCTAATGGATAAAACAATAGTTTCATAAATGAATCTGTTTGGGCAGGATATCTGCCCCTACAACAGGGGGGCTATTCTTGTTAAACTGTAAGCTGGAGCTGATATCCTGAAGGGGCAGGATATCAGCTCCTGCTCACAGTTTGACATGAAGGAGCAATGATATTCCCAATGGCTGCAAGTCTTAGTTAAATGGAGAGAGAGAGAGAGAGAGAGACAGAGACAGAGAGACAGAGACAGAGACAGAGAGAGAGAGAGAGAGAGAGAGAGAGAGAGAGAGAGAGAGAGAGAGAGAGAGAGAGAGAGACAAAGAGACAGAGACAGAGAGAGAGAGAGAGAGAGAGAGAGAGAGAGAGAGAGAGAGAGACAAGACAGACAGACAGACAGACAGACAAACAGACAGACAGACAGACAGACTGACTGACAGACAGACAGACAGGGCGGATGACAGAAACACGGACATCCATTAAGGTAGCGTGTGAGCCTAAACCTCGTCCTCATTTCATTAAGTAACAAAAGTGCATTAAGTGCATTAATGTAACACTTTACATACCCATACAACACAACACAATACTTATTTAGCAAAATAGAACCTAAAATTCTTTCTGCTTTGTCTAAAAATCCACTAAAACTAAATCCAACACTTTTAACTAAACCCAAAATAAACAAAAATAAAGTTCTTTTGCCCCAAAAATCACAAAAAAAAACACTTAGAAGCATGAAAGATAAATAGGGATTATATTTTTTTTTGATTAGCAAATTTATACAACAAAACTGATCATTCATTGATAATCTATTAACCTCGTAAGGGTAGAACGATGAACTTTAATTGTGTTATGAACAGTGTTCTGTTCTGACAGAACACTGTTGGATGATCACTATGTTGAACACCAGGACCCACAGATCTGTCGATACAGCAACTATATCTCTAATTGCATGTCTGGGTTCGATTCCCAATGATCCGGGGGATGGATAAGCACCGTTCCGTCACTCAGATCGCCTATTCCATCTCCTATCTTATCCTGAATGTCCCTGACATGTTCTAAATAGTCAGATAGACTATTTAGACTATCCGGGGGTGGATAAGCACCATTCCGTCACTCAGATCGCCTATTCCATCTCCTATCTTATCCTGAATGTCCCTGACATGTTCTAAATAGTCAGATAGATCTTGAGCTATTATCTCATAATTGCCTCATATATTTGCTCAATTTCCATGGAGCAATTTGCGAGGTAACACCGCCATCTTAATTCTTCTTCCCCCTACTCTTCCCATCTTTCTTCCTTATTCTTACTCATTCCTTACACACAGAGATCACACTAAGGTGATGCATCAAATGAACAAATCCACAAGGGCCGTGACGAGGATTCGAACTCCCGGACGCAGGTTCGAATCCTCGTCACGGCCCTTTTGGATTTGTTTACTCATTCCTTATTTTACCTTTATTCCTGCTAATTAACCACATTTTTGTCCCCCCTGTTTTCCTTAAACTACAAAAAGTGTATAATTCTTACTTATTGTTTCTCTTCCAGTCTCCAAATCCTGACAGATACCTGCAAATAGATAATTATTTATTAGCTCAGGTGAGAGTAGATTTATTGAATTATTTAGGTGAGTATACACAAGTTTAAAATATTTTAGTACTTAAGGATAATCTTTTCAGGGGGAAAGTGCATAATTTGTTTGAGTTTGAAGATCATGGAAGGATTTTATTTTATTAATTACATAATAATAGTAAATAGTGAATTTGTTTAACATATTTCCACATTTTTGTTGTGTAAAGCAATTACTCGTATACCCATTTCCACCTTTGTTATCTTTTGTTATCTTCTCCACACTACCCAATCTATTTTCTCTTTACTTTCGTTATCTTTTTCACGTCTGCTGCCCACTTATCATTCGTTGTATTATACACACTTTCCCCCCATTTTTCTCTCTATTCTCACATTCGATTCGTTATCTTCTCCAATTTTCGTTATCTTCTACATTTTTCTTTCACTTGCAGCTTCTCATTCGTCATCTTGTAAGTTTAGATTTAGGAAAGACTTGGGTAAATACTGGTTCGGTAACAGGGTTGTTGATTTGTGGAACCAATTACCGCGTAAGGTGGTGGAGGTGGTGTCCCTCGATTGTTTCAAGCGTGGGTTGGACATGTATATGAGTGGCATTGGGTGGTTATAGATAGGAGCTGCCTCGTATGGGCCAATAGGCCTTCTGCAGTTACCTTTGTTCTTATGTTCTTATGTTTTCTAGGCTAAGATGATTCTAAAAGATGTAAAGCAGTTTTAAAAGTAAGATACGAGTCCTTTGCCCTCCTCTCCATGACGAAGGGCTCAGTTTCAGGTATACGCAGGGACTTAAACTAATTAGGAGAGGTGGAACGAGTCTCAACCTCGCCCTTGAAACATCGCCAGTAATTAAAACCAAACAGGTAACATAACTGCTTATTAATTACACAAATCTTAAAAGCATACTGGTGTAATAGGTGTATGATAAGACGTGCTAACACACGTCTTGATAACGGTTCAAAACTGGCCGAAACATCGTCGTCTCCTCATCTTCTGATGTGTTTTTTGGTTATCATATCTACACCTACGTTATTGTGACTCATTGTCTCCTATACTACGAGGATTTTCCTGTGTATGTCATTAAAGAAAATCTTGAAATTATTGTTCTGAGGGGAAAACTTTGGAAACAAAAACAACGGAAAATTACGTGTTAGCAGATGTTTCAAATCCAGGCTGTAATTCTCTACTAGAATATGTCCATCACACAGGTAAGGGAGAGTGTACCTATCAGTCTATATCTACAGAATAAGAAACAATGTTTGGTTAGTTCTTTTCCCTGTCCAAGGATGGAGGGCAGGCACTTGGGGCTAGACTCACCTAACTAGCCCCAAGAGAGAGAGAGAGAGAGAGAGAGAGAGAGAGAGAGAGAGAGAGAGAGAGAGAGAGAGAGAGAGAGAGAGAGAGAGAGAGAGAGAGAGAGAGAGAGAGAGAGAGACAGAGAGAGAGAGAGAGAGAGAGATAGAGAGAGATAGAGATAAAGATAGATAGAGAGAGAGATAGATAGATAGAGAGAGAGAGAGAGAGAGATATAGAGATAGAGATAGAGAGAGAGAGAGAGAGAGAGAGAGAGAGAGAGAGAGAGAGAGAGAGAGAGAGAGAGAGAAAGAGAGACGTGTCTGTCACAGTGTACACATCTAGTTGAAAAATCTTCAAGAGTCACAATTCAGTGAAGGGAGATAGAAGGGGCAGGGAAGGGAAAAAGTATATACAGAAAATGTGAAAGCCAAAGGAAGAGAGAGGAAGAAAGGAAGGATTAGCGTTAGACAGAAAGAACCAAAGAGTGGAAGAGAAGGAAGATAAAAGACTAGCAGCGAGAGACAGAGATTAACAAAGCGGGAAAGGGGGAACACAGAGAGACACAGACTGATAACCAGACAGTAAGGCAAGGACCGATATTGAAAGAATAAGAATTAAACCCTCAAACTGACCAAGAAACTTTTGTTCTGGGAGATAAACTGTGGGAGCATCACCAGGTGTGTCGCAGCTGAGCTCAGCGAGGCAGCTTTACTGACTCGAAGTCAGCGAAGAAGCTTTACTGACTCGAAGTCAGCGAGGCAGCTTTACTGACTCGAAGTCAGCGAGGCAGCTTTACTGACTCGAAGTCAGCGAAGAAGCTTTACTGACTCGAAGTCAGCGAGGCAGCTTTACTGACTCGAAGTCAGCGAGGCAGCTTTACTGACTCGAAGTCAGCGAAGAAGCTTTACTGACTCGAACTCAGCGAGAAAACTTACTGACAACTTCACCTGGTGAGCATGAAGTCACCGTCCTACTTCCCTTATAACTACTAAACTCAGGTACACTTAAAGAGCTAGCTGGGTTTACCTAGTATCCCCCATCTCGCAGGATACTTAGTCACACATAGGATATGTATCTAGTCTACTTGAACTATCAATCTTCAGATAGACTTTAGGACCTCCTCTGATATCTCTCTCTAAAAAAAACAGTTAAAACGGTACAAATATATCATGTCAAGCAAGTTTTCTTGTTTGAAATGTTTTCTGAAAGCGGATATCTTAACAACTTTCAAAGGAAAGACCTGGGTAAATACTGGTTCGGTAACAGGGTTGTTGATTTGTGGAACCAATTACCGCGTAACGTGGTGGAGGTGGGGTCCCTCGATTGTTTCAAGCGTGGGTTGGACAAGTATATGAGTGGGATTGGGTGGTTATAGATAGGAGCTGCCTCGTATGGGCCAATAGGCCTTCTGCAGTTACCTAGTTCTTATGTTCTTAACTTAGGGATCTGATGGGCATCAGCCTAAACTTAAGTTATTTTAAGTGTGTGAACTTGGAAAAACTTGCCCAACCTATCGAGGGGAATTACTGACCAGTCTGGGGGAAACGTCCAAATTGAGGTGCTTTATTTCGACGTAATGTACATAATTAGTACACAATTAATAGCGTCGAAAAACGAAGTGTTTTAACGGTGAGATGAAGAGATATCTGAAGTGCACTGTGAGGCGTTCAGTACACTGTACTTCTCCTTACGGTGAAGAGACTCGTATCTTCCTTAAACCTGGCTTACTATTTTCTCATTATCAACATTCAATTATATTTACAAATACCTTTTCAATGCCTCGAAACTTTCTCAAATTTAAGCTTTAATGGGGGTGAATTGTACCTTGATGTCCATCTTTCCTGATTGTATAACTGTTGGTCCATTTTATTGTGTTCTGTTCCTGATTATCTCTTGTTTGTACACAGCTGTGTATCTCTGTGTGTCTCTGTGTATCTTTGTTCTCTGTCTGATGCGCTCCTGTTAGCAGGTACTGTCTCTTTCTAGAGAAGGTATTTCTTGGATCTGTCAATTTCTTAATCCGGTCAATTATTGAGGCCTGTTTATCTTTGGGTCCTGTCTAGATTTGGGTCCTGTCTAGTTTTGGGTCCTGTCTAGTTTTGGGCCCTGTCTATTTTTGGGTCCTGTCTATTATTAACTGTTTAATAATTGTAAACAAAGCCGCCAAAGATTGAGAAAAGATGTACAGGTTCGTAAGTGCATGCGTAACTGCTTTCATGAATCTGGCCCCAGGCATCTAAGCACCAAATATATTATGAGAATACGTCGATTTCCACTCAATCGGTTTCGCAAGGACGGTCAATCTCCTATAGAATAACTTCACCAACACAGTCGACCTCCTATAAGACGAACACCTCAAGACAACAGACCACTTCCATTACGAAGACCTCAACAGGACAATCGACTTCCCGTACAAAGACTTTAGCAAGACCTTCGGTTTCCTATACAGCGAATTCAACAGGACTTTTATACCCAAACGGGCAAAAAATGTTTTCAGGAAGGCGCGAAATGGCACAAGAAGAGGCGACGGACGCTTAATGGCGTCAGAGTTCACTTTGGAGTGTCTTAAACGAGAAGAGAGGAGAGAGTTAATGAGGCAGGGAGGAAAGGTTTTGGAGGAGAGGAAGAAAGGGAGGAGAGAGAGACAAAGAGGAAAAGGAAAGTGATAGACAGAAAGTAGATATACACCAGTGCATTAAAACAAGAACCAAGCGGAAACGTAAATCTGAAAAAAACACAGAAAACAGCTGAAAATTTGTGATAAATGATTTAGAAGTATTTTTAAAAATATATAAAAGGATTTATTTAAAATTTTTAGTTACTGTGTGGCCGGAATAGATGTACATAGGAACAGCAGAAGCAGAAGAAACTTTAGCAGTCTGCTGAGGCAGCAGCAGCAGAGCAAGAGAGAGAAAGATATGAAGCCAAGATATATAAAAAGGCCTTTAGGGTTACTTAAAGCTAAGACATCCAAGCTGTTACGTCTTGTGTACTTTGTGTTTTTACTCTCTGTCACGACCTGTCACGACCTGTCACGACCTGTCACGACCTGTCATGTCCTGTCATGTGCTTGCTCGTGTCACTCTCTGTTACGACCTGTCATGTGCTTGCCCGTGTCACTCTCTGTCACGACCTGTCATGTGCTTGCTCGTGTCACTCTCTGTTACGACCTGTCATGTGCTTGCTCGTGTCCCTCTCTGTCACGACCTGTCATGTGCTTACTCGTGTCCCTCTCTGTCACGACCTGTCATGTGCTTGCTCGTGTCACTCTCTGTCACGACCTGTCATGTGCTTGCTCGTGTCACTCTCTGTTACGACCTGTCAAGTCCTTGCCCGTGTCACTCTCTGTCACTCTCTGTCACGACCTGTCACGACCTGTCATGTGCTTGCCCGTGTCACGACCTGTCACGACCTGTCATGTGCTTGCCCCTAGGCTAGGACTCTCGTCATATGGTTTGTTACACTTATATTAATTATTAATAACAATAACTTGCTTCTTTAGAGATGTTTGTCTAAGGATGTTTGAGTGACATCAGCCTGCTAGTACAGCCCGAGGAAGTCCCCCAAAAGGAGCACAGAAACATCTACGTCAACCAAGCCACATATTCGAAAGTGAAGGGACGACGACGACGTTTCGATCCGTCCTGGACCCATTCTCAAGTCGATTGTGTCCCAAGTCGTTCCTTCACTTTCTAGTGTGTGGTTTGGTTAACAATATTCAGCCACGTTATTGTGACTCCTCGCCTGTATCTAGGTCAGGTTATCTTGAGGTTATCTTGAGATGATTTCGGGGCTTTTTAGTGTCCCCGCGGCCCGGACCTCGACCAGGCCTCCACCCCCAGGAAGCAGCCCATGACAGCTGACTAGCACCCAGGTACCTATTTTACTGCTAGGTAACAGGGGCATTGGGTAAAAGAAACTCTGCCCATTGTTTCTCGCCGGCGCCTGGGATCGAACCCAGGACCACAGGATCACAAGTCCAGCGTGCTGTCCGCTCGGCCGACCGGCTCCCGGCTCCTTGTTTGCTTCAAGAAAACAAATATCCACCTCAATACTTGTAAACAACTCTCCCTGTTTAGCCCAATTGTTACGTAAACTGTCTTCCCATCTCTTACTGGAAGGGAACTATCAGGGAAGAAGTCACCGAGCCATTACGACTATATATCACTTAGGGAAGGGGTCAGGATAAGGATTTGGGATGGGACGGGGGTGGAAAGGAATGGTGCCCAACCACTTGTGGACGGTCGGGGGATTGAACACCGACCTGCATTAAGCGAGACCGTCGCTCTACCGTCCAGCCCAAGGTTCGTAGAACAGGTCACCCTTGAGGACGGGGTGGAAAAGAAATGGTGTCCAACCACTTGTTGTAGACGGTCGGGGGATTGAACGCCGACCTGCATGAAGCGAGATCGTCGCTCTACCGTCCAGCCCAAGGTTCGTAGAACAGGTCACCCTTGAGGACGGGGTGGAAAAGGAATGGTGTCCAACCACTTGTCGACGGTCGGGGGATTAAACACCGACCTGCATGAAGCGAGACCGTCGCTCTACCGTCCAAGGTTCGTAGAACAGGTCACCCTTGAGGACGGGGGTGGAAAAGAAATGGTGTCCAACCACTTGTTGTAGACGGTCGGGGGATTGAACACCGACCTGCATGAAGCGAGACCGTCGCTCTACCGTCCAAGGTTCGTAGAACAGGTCACCCTTGAGGACGGGGGTGGAAAAGAAATGGTGCCCAACCACTTGTTGTAGACGGTCGGGGGATTGAACACCGACCTGCATGAAGCTCTGCCGTCGCTCTACCGTCCACCCCAAGGTTCGTAGAACAGGTCACCCTTGAGGACGGGGGTGGAAAAGGAATGGTGTCCAACCACTTGTCGACGGTCGGGGGATTGAACGCCGACCTGCATGAAGCTCTGCCGTCGCTCTACCGTCCAGCCCAAGGTTCGTAAGTCAGGTCACCCTTGAGGAAGTGTTATTTTACCTTAAGTTAGCGCTCAGACACCAGGGAAGAATGGAGGACAAGGTGAGAAAAAAACTGTTATTCCCTTTAACACCTGCTCATTGGATTAATTAGGTAATTTAGAGGTGTAATGGGGTAGTGGAGAGGGGGGGGGGGGGACCGTGTCGTCTGTGTGACCTTGTGACCTCCCTAAATGGGTCCCTGTCACCCCCTAAATGGGTCCCTGTCACCCCCTAAATGGGTCCCTGTCACCCCCTAAATGGGTCCCTGTCACCCCCTAAATGGGTCCCCGTCACCCCCTAAATGGGTCCCTGTCACCCCCTAAATGGGTCCCTGTCACCCCCTAAATGGGTCCCTGTCACCCCCTAAATGGGTCCCTGTGACCTAAATTGGTCCAATAACACCGAGTTATAAACACCCTTATTACATCTCTAGGCGATTCAAACGACGCAAAAATAGCACTTGAAAATACACTCACCAGTGAGTCTAAGATCAACACACTCAACAGTGAGTCTAAGATCAACGCACTCACCAGTGAGTCTAAGATCAACGCACTCAACAGTGAGTCTAAGATCAACGCACTCACCAGTGAGTCTAACATCAACGCACTCAACAGTGAGTCTAAGATCAACGCACTCACCAGTGAGTCTAAGATCAACGCACTCAACAGTGAGTCTAAGATCAACGCACTCACCAGTGAGTCTAACATCAACGCACTCACCAGTGAGTCTAAGATCAACGCACTTAACAGTGAGTCTAAGATCAACGCACTCACCAGTGAGTCTAACATCAACGCACTCACCAGTGAGTCTAAGATCAACGCACTCAACAGTGAGTCTAAGATCAACGCACTCACCAGTGAGTCTAAGATCAACGCACTCACCAGTGAGTCTAAGATCAACGCACTCACCAGCGAGTCTAAGATCAACGCACTCACCAGTGAGTCTAAGATCAACGCACTCACCAGTGAGTCTAAGATCAACGCACTCACCAGTGAGTCTAAGATCAACACACTCAACAGTGAGTCTAAGATCAACGCACTCAACAGTGAGTCTAACATCAACGCACTCAACAGTGAGTCTAACATCAACGCACTCAACAGTGAGTCTAACATCAACGCACTCATCAGTGACCTTACGAGAGTAACACACTCCAAGCTCAGTCGTCTGCTCCACCACACAAACAATTATTTATAACATGTAATTCAAATCCAAGTGTTTCTCAGCCAATTATCAAATTATAATTTTTACAATTACAATTATAAATATAATTGTATGTATAAATAAAATTGTAATTATAATGTGGACTCTCATTGGCTAAGACTATATGGGACAGGAGCAATAGAAGTGATTTCCATTGAGTGCCATCTTGATATCCCATTAAATATGTATTATATATGTGTTTATATGTGTTTAACTCACATAGGTAAACAAATATGACAATGTACATCCCTTCAGTTCGTGTTCTGGTGAAGATTTTCCTCTACAACATTAATTAATAACACTGTAACTAAAAGAAATAACATTGCTTCCATGAAAAAAAATTTCATTAAGCTCAGTTATTTTTTTTATAAAATTTCTGAAAGTTTTAAAGTGTGAGGTCAGGGTGATATGAGTGTGCTAGTGTTTATGCAATAGTCTTGGGAATACGTCTTAGAAATCCCTAAATTGTTTGATTTTTAATTAATTTTTGTAATCCCTTTCAACCCATCTCTGCCAAGACTGATTCTACCTTGTCACTTTCAAGACTGCTTCCAACCTGTCACCTACAATGCTGCCTCAAAACTGTCACCTTAAAGGCTGCCTTCAACCTGTCACCTACAATACTGACTCAAAACTGTCACCTTAAAGGCTGCCTTCAACCTGTCACCTACAATACTGCCTCAAAACTGTCACCTTAAAGGCTGCCTTCAACCTGTCACCTACAATGCTGCCTCAAAACTGTCACCTTAAAGGCTGCCTTCAACCTGTCACCTACAATACTGCCTCTATCCTGTCACCTACAATGCTGCCTCTATCCTGTCACGTTCAAAGCTATCTTCACCCTGTCACTTTCAATACTGCCTGCAATTTTCGCCTTCAAACCTGCCCCCAACTTTGTCAGTTTATAACTCACTTTCACTGTGTCACCTTCAAGGCTGCCTACACCCTCTCAGTTTCAAGGCCACGTCTGTTCATTCTGTCATCTTCAACGCAGCTTCCTGAATCTCACTTTCAATGTTACGTCTCCTCTGTCAATTTCAAAGCTGCCTTTACCCTGTCATTATCTATGCTACACGAATTACCAGAAAGAACACTCAGATATAGTATCCATAGCCAACTTTGCCTATTAAATTTAATGCATATTTCTATATATATATATATATATATATATATATATATATATATATATATATATATATATATATATATATATATATGTGTGTGTGTGTGTGTGTGTGTGTGTGTGTGTGTGTGTGTGTGTGTGTGTGTGTGTCAGCTGCGTGTAATCAGCAAAATGACTGCATTCATTCTTTACCAGAGTAACTTCAATCAGGAGGATGCATTCAATGGGACATGTTTGAAAGTTTGGCTACGGTGAGCCCCTAACTGCTCTCAGCCCTAACTGCTCTCAGCCTAAACTGCTTTCAGCCCAAACTGCTCTGAGCCCAAACTGCTCTCAGCCCAAACTGCTCTCAGCCCAAACTGCTCTCAGCCCAAAAGCCCGTCATCTAAATGTCACTTGCCCACTAGAGATATGTCAATACCAAAAATATATCCTAAATATATTCCTGAAGTCTTTGATGTCTTGTGCAGGGATGCTAATGGATGACTTTAACTCCTCTGTTTGTGCCTGTGGATGCCCCTACCTACAACACCCATCTACAACACCCATCTACAACACCCACCTTCAACACCCACCTACAACACCCACCTTCAACACCCACCTACCAATCACCCGTTATTGTGACTCATCGCCTGTATTGGTCTTTGGCTCTCCTAGTTCTGTCAGTCATTTTCATTCTCCCGGCCACGCAAGATATATTTCTACGTCTTCCAAGGATCGAAACACCGCAAATATTTGCTATTAAATCACTTTGTGCCAGGAAGTATATTACCGTCTTGAAAGCGACAAATTTCAATGCGTCAAAAAAAAGGAAAATTAATTATTTTCATGTTGGTCAAGGCATGTAAACACTTTCATATTAACTTTAATACTATGCAAATATTTGTAGGAACAGCTTGAATAGGAAGATAAAAAAAATACTTCTGTATAACCCCGGGTTTTCAGAGTTGAAGGCTTCGTAAATTGAGCAAATATGTGTCGGACGATATTAAAACACATCAATATGCCAGAGGCAGGGGTAGGTGGATGAATTTACAAAACCTACCTTCCTGCAAGCCCTATTTTATGGGACCTTCACAAATTAGTGTAAACACGTTATTGTATGTCTGTGAATACCGGCCCAAGCGACTGTAACTCAGTAATATATATATATATATATATATATATATATATATATATATATATATATATATATATATATATATATATATATATATATATATACAACCCGTTCTCGCACTTTCTTACAGTCAATATTGACTTATTAAATACGTGCATATGTGACATACTAAACATACTAGTTTACCTTGAAAAGCTTCATAGAAAACACCGACCTTCCCTAACCTTCTTAGTATGTTAAGATAAGCATCTTATTGCTTCGTAATTACAATTATTACTTAACCTATACCTATAATAGATTAAGTAATAACTGTAATTACGAAGCAATAAGATGCTTATCTTAGCATACTAAGAAGGTTAGGTAAGGTCGGTGTTTTCTATGAAGCTTTTCAAGGTAAACTAGTATGTCACATATGCACGTATTTAATAAGTCAATATTGACTATACGAAAGTGCGAGAACGGGTTGATATATATATATGACCCTCTGGCACAGAGGGTCTTCGAACTCAGAGAACACGTAATGCTTGACCTTGCAGTTGCAATGCATCTATGAACACTGCATAGTGTTCTCTGAGTTCGAAGTTCCGAGTTCTCTGTTCACACGCGTAGGGTCCGTGGTTCGAGTCTCCTAGAAGCCAGGTGAATAGGAAATTGAACGCACCTTCGCTTTGACCGCTTTCACTAGAAATTATTCTAAGTTTAAGGTTAAGTTTAGCACTGCTAATGAACGAATTTCTTCCCTTCCAGCAACTGAGACCATGCTAGAGAACACCCAGAAAGAAGGGGAAGAGGCGGGGAGAAAGTTGGATAATAGTGGAGATGAAAAGAGAAAAGGAAAAGAGAGATAAGAAAGGACGAAGATTGATAGAAAGAGAGAAAGACGAGGGCGCAGATGGAGAGGGGGAAAGAAGGATGATGATAGGAGAGAGAGAGTGGGTGAAAGGGTGGAGAGGTGCATGAGCGGATATTCAGGAAGAGTGGGGGAGAAAGTTGGCAAAAGAGGAATAGGTAGAGAGAGAGATAAGAGAGGAGGGAAAGAGTAGAGATAGAAGGAGAGAGTCCCACCCGCGTCAGACACCCACCACAGTACTTTGTAACGTAACGACCGTACAACCAATTACATACTACGGCAAACATAGTACCAAAACACACACATTTGTAAACTGTTAAGATAATAGGATTAAAATATTTACAACTCTCCATTCACATCTACAGCAACACCAACAGATACTCCACAGTTGCAAACATTGCCAAATCATCTTGCAGAACTGACCACAGAAACTACCCAATCTTCCATAGAACACTGACTCACTGTAATAGGCTGATGATGCCGCTGATGAGTTGAAAAACTCAACTTTAAATTAAAATGTTGACCAGACCACACACTAGAAAGTGAAGAGACGACGACGTTTCGGTCCGTCCTGGACCATTCTCAAGTCGATGCACAATTGCATCTCATTTCATTTTTTAAATGCACAACAATGAATACACCACAGAAATACACCACAGAAATTCCCCACAGAAATTCACCACAGAAGTACACCACAGAAATACACCACAGAAATACACCACAGAAATTCCCCACAGAAATTCACCACAGAAATACACCACAGAAATTCCCCACAGAAATTCACCACAGAAGTACACCACAGAAATACACCACAGAAATACACCACAGAAATTCCCCACAGAAATTCACCACAGAAATACACCACAGAAATTCCCCACAGAAATTCACCACAGAAGTACACCACAGAAATTCCCCACAGAAATTCACCACAGAAGTACACCACAGAAATACACCACAGAAATACACCACAGAAATTCCCCACAGAAATTCACCACAGAAGTTCACCACAGAAATACACCACATAAATACACCACAGAAATTTTTCAAGATCTTTATTTTTACTAATGTACCAATACAAACGTAAATAACTTAAAATTTACGAATATATGACAATCCCAAACCTTAAATATTAGCTAGGAAAGTAAGCCGAGAGAATATAATTAATTTAAAAAATGTGAAAGGTAAAGAAAAGGTATTTTTCAGAAGACAGCACCAAGCCAAAAGGATTATACTGAACTTGGGAAGACATTTGAGAAGAGCAAGTGAGCTGGGAGAGGAAGATTGAGTGAAGGAACCATGCCCAACCGCTTCGACCATCATGATTTGAACGGCGACTTGCCAGGAGCGAAGCTTTCGCCAAAGTGATCAGATAAGGCAAAGTTCTTGACACACGCTAACACGTCCAAACGACCATTTCCTGTAGATAAACTATCCACTTTCCACCACGACAACAAGAGTCATACTTTAGTAAGTTTTTTAGAAAGTATGCATAATGTTACCATCAATCCTGAGTTTAAACAAATGAGTTACAACTGGCTCACTTTCTCGCCTGAATCTTACCGGTACACCAAGACAATTCTCAGATCCTGGAAAAGTATGTCGCAGTGAATGGTCCAAATCCTCCTCTTGTCTACGTGAGCAAGTCTCATGGAAAGGTTCTGGTGGGAATAGAGAGAGAGAGAGAGAGAGAGAGAGAGAGAGAGAGAGAGAGAGAGAGAGAGAGAGAGAGAGAGAGAGAGAGAGAGAGAGAGAGAGAGAGATTTTGTGATTTATTTAACAATGTGTGACAAGCCAAAAATAAGTCAATTATTCAAAATTTCTACAAAATGTCTTCAAAAATAATTGAAAAAGATCCACTGACTTGTGGAGAGAGAGAGAGAGAGAGAGAGAGAGAGAGAGAGAGAGAGAGAGAGAGAGAGAGTGAGTAACAATCCGCTGTTTGCTCACTCAGTTAGTCTGATTGCCCGTCAACCCTTGAGAGATGGGCTCGCACCTCATCATTTTTCCCGTGGACAGCCTGGCCTCCTGTCATCTCTCTCTCTCTCTCTCTTTCTCTCTCCCGTCTCCTCATTCTCCTCATCATGCCACTCTCCCCCCTCCCCTCGTCCACTCCACCATCCCCAACTTTCTTATTCCCTCGTCCTCCCCACCATTCCCCACTCCCTCGTCCGATGCATTCCCAAATGCTTTGGTGGAAACATCAGATCAATTTGAACAAGTATTTACATTTTTATTTATATAGATATGCAATACTATTCTATTCTTTCTTTATTTCCATACGCCTAAGGTAAATAGTAGTTTTGTTTGTACTGTGGGAACCGACCTGTGAGATTTATATTTATTTAATTTATATGAATTTATATTTACGTTAATTTATATACTTCGATAGCAATTCGTATGATAATGAGTGGACTGTATTTCTGCAATAATCTCATAATCTCACAAATCGATCCTCTACACATTAGGGGGGGTTTATATTAATTAAATTTATATATATGCAGCCAATCAAACTACAGTATTAGACTACATACATTGAAGAGGTTCCTTATCTTATTTGTACAGCAGGCCTTAGTCCACCAGGTATAACTAGGTTGTAGACACCACATTTTCCCTCTTTGAGGTAGCTTCCATCACCCTGGTAACTGATGCACAAAGCATGCTTCCTCGTCTTGACCTGTCAAAAGGGCGCTAGCTGTAAAGCCAGAATCCTATATATGACAGGTATATCAGAGAAACACTGTACATGGAACAATGAAGACCTTGCTTAATTACCTTTAGTTTGAGGCTATATCGTGCTCTAATCGGGTCACCCTATATACACTGACATTAATGGCCACAAATGAGAGATAAATGGGTTTCGGAAGAACACTTAACTTGATTTGTTGACAGCGTGTTGATAATGGTACACCTTTGGTTTCCATAACACTTCGTCCAAGTAAAATTAACAGGAGCCGCATTTGCTCCCGTGAGCCTCTCTGGTCTAAGTCTCAACAATGGCTGCCCCTCCCTCTCCCCTGACGCCTGGCTTACATTGTCCAGATGACAGAAAGTGATAGAAGGGTCACATTTACTCTACTTTAATATTGATAATTAAGTTAATTTATATGAGATGTTTTTATGATGGTAAAGTCCAAAGACTAATGTATTTAAGAATAATTCCCAGCAGAATAGCTGGTGAATTTATAATAGTATGTGGTGATGATATCCCGTTTTCTATAGACGGTAATTCCACTACAAGTTACGTTTTCTATGGGTTAACTTGTTTATACAATACAGCAATTATTATCTGTCTGTATGTTATATTAAATGGTGTCAGATTTTCCGACATGTACATGTAGAGAAAGTCTGAGAGAAAATTAGTGATGTACACATTGTACACATACACACAGTATATATATACACACACAGTACATACAGTACATACACAACGCACACATACAGTACACACACACAGTATATACACACAGTACACACACAGTAACTACACACACACAGTACACACACACACACAGTACATACACATACACAGTACACACACACAGTAATTACACACACACAGTACATACACACACAGTACATACACACACAGTACATACACATACACAGTACACACACACAGTACACACACAGTACATACACATACACAGTACACACACAGTACATACACACACACAGCACACACACAATATATACACACAGTACACACACAAACAGAACACGCACAGTACATACACAAACACAGTACATACACAAACACAGTACATACACACACAGTACATACAGAGCACAGTGTGGTATTGTAGTAGCGATGAGTCCTCGCCCCCTCATCACCTATCACCATCGTTATCGTCCCTGTCACTGTAAATGCCACTATCATCACCACCATTCATATCACAACCCAGCCTCCTAGAACGATGGTACTCACAGTAACTATTTGGTGAGAAGTACTAATATACAGTGATAAACCACCGTAAATTGAGCTTTCTGCACATTTAATTCCATAGCCAACCACTTGGGCTGGACGGTAGAGCGACGGTCTCGCTTCATGCAGGTCGGCGTTCAATCCCAGACCGTCTCAACAAGTGGTTGGGGCACCATTCCTTTCCCCCTTCCCATCCCAAATCCTTATCCTGACCCCTTCCAAGTGCTATATAGTCGTAATGGCTTGGTGCTTTCCCTCTGATAGTTCCATTCCATTCTCTTTGAGCCTGTCTCTTATTCTCCCTCTCTTGCTCTCTATCCCATCTCTTCCTTCTCTTCCTTCCAGCGTCTTAGCAAGTGAGTTAAGATGATGGTGGAAAGGAAAACGATGCTCCCTAAGTATTAAGTACAGCCTCCCAGAAGGACCGATCAATGGATACTCTCCAATTACCAGCACAAATCTCTTGACTATTTAAGTGTGTGAGCTACTTGGTAAGTACTCATCTAGTTGTGCTTGCGGGGGTTGAGCTTTGGCTCTTTGGTTCCGCCTCTCAACCGGCAGTCAACTGGTGTACAGGTTCCGGAGCCTATTGGGCTCTGTCATTTGTTCATTTGAAACTGTGTATGGAGTCTGTCTCCGCCACATCATTGCTTAATGCATTCCATTTGTGCATCATTGATCTGGTTTTTAGTTCTAAACTATGTTAAGTGTAGACGCATGTGTGTAGGTGTGTGTTTGTGAGTGTAGGTGTGCAGGCAGGTGTGCAGGCAGGTGTGTTTGTGAGTGCAGGTGTGCAGGCAGGTGTGTGTGTGTGTATTAACTCGCTTTGACGTATCTAGACATATTTGCTAGATTCAACACCAGTTTCTTAGCTCCGCCTTTCCTCACTCCGATCAGATAATGCTCATGAATCTCAAAGTGCATCGTTCTTTAACTGCTAAACGACCTCTCAACGACATTGTTCAGGGTCATCTGCGTCTGTCGCTCCGCCAGTGTTCCTTGCTACTGCAGCTTCTCCTTCTGAATAAAATATCTTTGTCCAATGTCAATTTCCCTGCAATATATTGAATGCTATTTTCATGTCTTTCTTCTTTTTTCTTTCCTCCAACGAGGTGGTATCTGAGTCTTCCCTCCCCTCAGTTCTGTGGCTGTTTGTTGTTGTTCAAGATTTGCTACTTGGAACAAAAAGTTCCAAGTAGCACGGGCTATGGCGAGCCCGTAGTTCTGTGACAAATAGTCTCCCATATTACTGAAAAATAATGTTAGTGCTTGCTATTTTAGGTTGGCACTTCAAGATGGGATGCATATTTTAATGGTTAGTCTTACATAGGTTGCATGTAATTTTCTGATATTAATATTATTATCAGTAGCCTTGTTTTAGTATGTACCTTATGTGTCATGACACTCACATGTGGAGGGTCCAGGTAGTCCAGTCGGGGTCCTTCTCAACTCACAGTCGGAAATTCCGAGTTCGAATCCACGGTGCGACAGAAATGGCGGAACTCGTTTACTGTCACCTAATGCCTTTATTTACTTAGTAGTAAATAGGTATCCGTGAGTTACCCTTTGTACTCGCAGATCATGTGTGTGTATTTACTATTTGTATTTTTACTATTGGTGTCTGCAGAATAGAGCGAGTTTAGCTCTTGGACCCCGTCTTTTTAACCAATTTATTTTTCTCTATTATGTCTTACTACATATATTTCTCCTACACACACACGCACATACACACACACACACATCTCCAGGAAACAGCCCGTAGCAGCTGTCTAACTCACAGGTACCTATTTACTGCTAGGTGAACAGATGCATCAGGGTGAAAAAAACTCTGCCCGTTTATTTCAGCCTCTGTCGGGGATCGAACCCGGGCACTTAGGACTATGACCCCAGAGCGCTGTCCACAAACCACTAGAGTCGCCTTTCTCGTGAATGCAGCGTAAATTTGTTCGTAAAAATTGAAGCTATTACAGAACGTCCTTTGTATAGTATGGTGGTCAGACATCAGAGGGCTGATGTACGTACATCAGAGGGCTTCAACAACGTACATCAGAGGGCTCCAACAACGTACATCAGAGGGCTCCAACAACGTACATCAGAGGGCTTCAACAACGTACATCAGAGGGCTGGAACAACGTACATCAGAGGGCTCCAACAACGAACATCAGAGGGCTCCAACAACGTACATCAGAGGGCTTCAACAACGTACATCAGAGGGCTCCAACAACGTACATCAGAGGGCTCCAACAACGTACATCAGAGGGATCCAACAACGTACATCAGAGGGCTGCAACAACGTACATCAGAGGGCTTCAACAACGTACATCAGAGGGCTCCAACAACGTACATCAGAGGGCTGCAGCCACGTACATCAGAGGGCTGCAACAACGTACATCAGAGGGCTCCAACCACGTACATCAGAGGGCTCCAACAACGTACATCAGAGGGATCCAACAACGTACATCAGAGGGCTGCAACAACGTACATCAGAGGGCTTCAACAACGTACATCAGAGGGCTCCAACAACGTACATCAGAGGGCTGCAGCCACGTACATCAGAGGGCTGCAACAACGTACATCAGAGGGATCCAACAACGTACATCAGAGGGCTTCAACAACGTACATCAGAGGGCTCCAACAACGTACATCAGAGGGCTGCAGCCACGTACATCAGAGGGCTGCAACAACGTACATCAGAGGGATCCAACAACGTACATCAGAGGGCTTCAACAACGTACATCAGAGGGCTCCAACAACGTACATCAGAGGGCTTCAACAACGTACATCAGAGGGCTTCAACAACGTACATCAGAGGGCTCCAACAACGTACATCAGAGGGCTGCAGCCACGTACATCAGAGGGCTGCAACAACGTACATCAGAGGGATCCAACAACGTACATCAGAGGGCTGCAACAACGTACATCAGAGGGCTTCAACAACGTACATCAGAGGGCTCCAACAACGTACATCAGAGGGCTGCAGCCACGTACATCAGAGGGGTGAAAACCCTTGTATATTGTACCATGTGGATTTAGTACCAATATCCATTACTGAATACGCAGTTTGCAACTTGGGATTTGTTGAGTTTAGATTAAATGTCGAGCTTGCTTCAGCCCACATTTTTTTACCTTTGAACGAAATTAAAGGAAAAAGATATACAATAGATACAGTTAAATGGAACACCAGTTTATTTCCCAAAATGTACATTTTAACGGCAAAAAAAACATTTATTAATGCTATAACATTTTGATGTGTGTGTTGGAGAAACAGACAATTTAACATCAGATCATGGTAAAGTTAACACAATGGGAGTCGGTCGGCCGAGCGGACAGCACACTGGACTTGTGATCCTGTGGTCCTGGGTTCAATCCCATACGCCGGCGAGGAACAATGGGCAGAGTTTCTTTCACCCTATGCCCCCTGTTACCTAGCAGTAAAATAGGTACCTGGGTGTTAGTCAGCTGTCACGGGCTGCTTCCTGGGGGGTGGAGGCCTGGTCGAGGACCGGGCCGCGGGGACACTAAAAGCCCCGAAATCATCTCAAGATAACCTCAAGATATACCTCTGACGCTCCTCTTTCAATACACCTAATCACACTAACGTCATATATCAATGAATAAACTCGTAGAAGCCGTGATGAGGGTTCGAACCTACGCAGTGGGTCTTCCCTCGCACACTCTCTAGCCACTAGACCACGACATGGTAAAAAGAATTGCAACCTGGAACTCTACTAAACACACGAGGAGTCGCTAGAGTGTGTGAACACCCTCCGCATAGGCTCGAACTTTATTAATACACATTAAACTAAGAGAATTTGCCTGTTTATCCGTCCAAAGGTTGTTGTTGTTGTTAAAGATTCGCTACCTGGAACAAAGTTCCAAGTAGCACGGGCTATGGTGAGCCCGTGGTCGTTCAAAGGTGCTGGCCAGATGCTTAGAGCTAGTTGGTGGGAGGGGGAAGAGGGGACAGGGACAGGATGAGGGAGAGAGAAGGGGGGGGGGGCAAGGGGAACATTAGGGGACAGGACCTCTATCTATAAATCCAACATTATATATGTAAATCATCTTCTATGTATGCACTTTTTACCTCAATATACATTTTGAATTTTGAATTGTTTTTACTCCTTAATAAAGTCGGTTGTTATGAAATGCGGAACCGAACGTCCGTAGAGTTTATCTCACGTTTAAATTTTGTCATTCAGCAATTACTTTATTCACTCTCGTATTCTTGAAGATATCCTCACAGTGTACCCAAAATTTGCCAGTGCAGGCTACTAAACACATGGCCCTTTATGACTCACCATCCTGCGAGATGGGGACTTGTATTACCACTGCTACCTTATTCACTATATATATATATATATATATATATATATATATATATATATATATATATATATATATATATATATGTTTCGGGTGGGTCCTTAAATACATTATAAATACAATTTATATAAAAATAACTCAAGCAGTGGCAGCTGAGACAGAGTAATAGATTTAAAAGCACTCAGGTGCGTGTGTTGGAGTGACGGGTGTGGATGACACACCTGCTGGGTGTGGCTGCCCCCCCCCTCACACCACACCTTCTCTCACCTCTCACTGTCTCTCACCTCTCACTCCACCCCCCCCCCCCTCCTTCACCCTCCATCAATAACAATACGTCATTAGGTATTCAAACTCTCTTCCCTAAAAATAATAAAAAACTCATATAATTCATATATGTATATATTATATATATATATAATTCATATAAATCATATAATTCAGTAATTACACCTTTGTTGTATTATCTACAAATAATCTCACTACCTCAGATAATCACTTCAGTCATACGAAATATGAATAGCAGATATATCTGAAGATATTTCCAATCATAATCAACTAGCATATATAATTTCATTCGGTCATACCTCACCTTATCAACTTGTTTAGTTATTCTCACTATATAAACACACATTAAAAATGGATCTCACACATATCTAGCCCTCATGCAGGTCGGCGTTCAATCCCCGACCGTCCACAAGTGGTTGGGGCACCATTCCTTTCCACCCGTCCCATCCCAAATCCTTATCCTCACCCCCCTTCCCAGTGCTATATAGTCGTGATGGCTTGGCTCTTTCCCCTGATAATTCCCCCTTCACTCTGATGAGATGCTTTATTCGCTGTGATCACTGGATGGCAACACCGCCTTGGAATAAACGGATTGTTAGCCTCGACAATCAATCTCAACTCTTAGGGTCAAACAATCAATCTCAACTCTTACGCTCGCGGTCTTACTCTTACATTACGGGGCTCACCATAGCCCGTGCTACATGGACACTTCGTCCTGAGTTGCTAAGTCTTTAACAACAACATACTCTTACCAGAATGCATACTCTCACCAGGTAGGAAGGCGAGGCCCAAGAGCTAAAGCCCGACCCACTTCAAAGTCCACTACACAAGTGCATTTATTTTAAAATAAGTGTGTACATACTTACATATGAAGATGTGCGTATATGCGTGCATATGTGCGAACATACACATGTGAGTATAAGCCCAATATGTTCCTCGCAGATAAAATCGGACATACACACAAAAATGTATGTGTAGATATACACACAAACAAGTATGGACATTCGCACAAATGTGTATGCGTACATATACGCACATATATACACACACAAGTATATGTGGGACATATATATACGCTGACATAAGTCACAATGGACTTGAGATTGGTCCAGGACGGACCGAAACGTCCTGGACCACTAGAAAGTGAAGGGACGTCGTCGTCCCTTCACTTTCTAGTGTGTGGACTGGTCAAACATATTTCAGCCCCGTTATTGTGACTCCTGTACGCACAGCCAAATGAACAAATAGCGCAGCCATGACGGTGAACTGATGAACGTGGAGGTGACGGGAAGGGTAGACAGAACATGGTTCCGTCTCTCCCTTCACTACCGTCTCGGTTGCTACGAGACAGCGTTGGTTGGTGAGACATAAGGAGACGGGTGATGGAAGTCTGGGCTGGAAGCTGTGACTGATGGAATGGTACAATATTGTCAAGAAATATGTTGGTTGGTCCTTTCCTACACACACACACACATACACACACACACACACACACACACACACACACACACACACACACACACACACACACACACACACACACACACACACACATACGCACACACACACTCACACACACTGAAAGTTTCAAGTGTAGATATGATAGAGCCCAGTAGGCTCAGGAACCTGTACACCTGTTGATTGACGGTTGCGAGGCGGGACCAAAGAGCCAGAGCTCAACCCCCACAAGCACAATTAGGAGAATTAGGTGAGTACACACACACACACGCGCGCGCACACACACACACACACACACACACACACACACACACATACACACACACACACACACACACATACAGGCAGGACCAAAGAGCCAGAGCTCAACCCCCGCAAGCACAACTAGGAAAGTACATACACACACACAAGGGACCTGACGGCTGAGTGGACAGCGCTCGGAATTCGTAGTCCTAAGGGTTCGATCCCCGGCGGAGGCGGAAACAAATGGGCAGAGTCTCTTCCACCCTGGTGCTCCTGTTCACCTAGCAGTAAATAGGCACCCCTGGCATTACGTTCTTCATCCCAACACGCTATTAATCGAGAATAGTTATCATTTAAACTTTTTTTATTAACTTGCAAAGTGAACAAATCCAAAAACGAGGAAATAAATCTATGAGATAACACAACACGCAAATAAAACTGCACTTTATTGCTTCATCCACACAGTTAATGCATATTAAAACACGCCAGAGAAAAAAAACTCTTTTTAATTAAATAAAACGCGGGGAATATCAACACAGGATTGTACTGCTTTCACGCGATTAGTCAACAAATAAAATCATGAAAGATGAATGAAGTCACGAGCTTCCTTTATGAAGGACATAGCTGGCTTCCTTCATGTAGGATGTGGCTAACTTCATGAAAAAATTAACTAGCTTCTTTCACAAGGAAAGTGACTCACTTTCAAAAAAATATCCCTGACAATCAGAGTAGAAAAATGACATTCGAAAATGTTTATATATTATACATTACGGGGGTGAAAAGTGCTAATAAAAATACTTTTGAAGAAAGAAGAAGTAAGGAGAAGAATGAAGAAGTAAAGAGAAGAAATGAGTAAGGAGAAGTAGGAAGGATATTTAGTTCTAATAAGTAAAGGAATGCGAGCAAAACTGCCTTGTTAGTAATATCGATAATAAAGTAGTTAATACAATATAACATTAATAATGTTAATATTAAAAGTTGTAGCAATAGTAAAAATAATAAAATAATTTTTTTATACAAATTGAAGTATTTTTTTCAGAAGAAGTAATGGTCCTGTTCTTAGTAGTGTCAAGTTAGAATTAGTAGTAAAGTTTGTAATTAATGTAGTAGAACTTTGTAATAGTTCTAATTCTAATCATTAGTAATAATTTTAATTGCAGAATTAGAGTTCATAACAACGGCAAATTTTCTCTAGTTTCCATACACAATTCTACCGGCAAACATTCTCATTAAAACTGAGAGGCGGGATCAAAGAGCCGAAGCTCGACCTCCGGCAAAGCGCAACTAGATGAGTACTACTAGGTGAGTACATTGTGATTCTGTTCTTGTTCATTACCTGTCTTTATTTGTTCTTTATTGCGTTTGTTGTGAGAACAATCAGTGGGAGTACGTGTGTATAGTGATCTTGAGTTGCACTCAAGTGTAAAGTGACCCTGACAAGCACTCAAGTGCGTCTCCAAGTCCCAACACATGAGACAGAGGGCAGGACTTCACCTCCGCTCAGGAGCCGGTCGGCCGAGCGGACAGCACGCTGGACTTGTGACCCTGTGGTCCTGGGTTCGATCCCAGGCGCCGGCGAGAAACATTGGGCAGAGTTTCGTTCACCCTATGCCCCTGTTACCTAGCAGTAAAATAGGTACCTGGGTGTTAGTCAGCTGTCACGGGCTGCTTCCTGGGGGCGGAGGCCTGATCGAGGACCGGGCCGCGAAGACACTAAAGCCCCGAAATCATCTCAAGATAACCTCAAGATAACCGCTAATTCATGATCAGGCGAAGCTCTTTTATCGACTGTCACTTCACCACCACAACGCCGCTCCCAAAAATCCAATTCTGAAGGTCGGCGCAGTTATGTAAAACTGCTCAACTATTGGGAACGTTGTTAAGTCGTAAGCTGCTTAAGATGTTAGTTTCAGGCAGCGTGTCACTTTGAAGTCCAAGAATTCCGTAGGACAGAAACAGGAAAAAGAGCGAGAGGCATTTTTTGGGGGACAGTTATTAGGAAAAGGTTAATTTGACCAGACCACACACACTAGAAGGTGAAGGGATGACGACGACGTTTCGGTCCGTCTTGGACCATTCTTAAGTCGACTTGAGAATGACCACACACTAGAAGGTGAAGGGATGACGACGACGTTTCGGTCCGTCTTGGACCTTTCTTAAGTCGAATTGAGAATGACCACACACTAGAAAATGAAGGGACGACGACGTTTCGGTCCGTCTTGGACCATTCTCAAGTCGACTTGAGAATGGTCCAGGACGGACCGAAACGTCGTCGTCCCTTCACCTTCCACTGTGTGGTCTGGTCAACATACTTCAGCCACGTTATTGTGACTCATCGCCTCCACAGGAAAAGGTTAAATGTTCTCTCTGTTACAGTGAAATGAAGCGTTTACAATCGGAGGCACTACGGGCTCACCATAGCCCGTGCTACTTGGAACTTTTTGTTCCAAGTAGCGAATCTTAAACAACAACAAGTTTACATTCGCATTTGTGGAAATGACAGGTTTTTTTAAGGGTAAATTTGAAGGTTATAAGGGACTGATTTCAACCTGTCCTTCTAATAGAACGTCGTATTTTGACGTTTGTTGTTGTTGTTTAAGATTCGCTACCTGGAACAAAAAGTTCCAAGCAGCACGGGCTATGGCGAGCCCGTAGTGGACTGGAGTCGGTATCCAGTTTGCATTTTGACGTATACTCTAAAGTGCCATATAAACTGGCTGCCATTCTGGTAGACATATTACTGCGTCATTCACCAATAAGTCTTCATCTATACCTTTCTTGTTGATGGGTTTCATTTAAAATCATTCTAATTTTTGTTTGCTTGTAATTACAATTCTGGGAAAGTAAAGAAAGAAATAAGCAAACGTACATAAACAAAAATTGACTCGAGTTAAACAAAAAATAATCAATAAATAGTGAGGGTGTATTTTGAGAGGAAATATCGAGAATGGGGGGATATATATATATATATATATATATATATATATATATATATATATATATATATATATATATATATATATATATATATATATAAAAAAGGCTTTTTTAGACCATTTATACATACAAATGCAGACTCACTACCAAATTGTGTTTTGCATTAATGGTTTTGGACCCTATTCAAAAATTCTTTCCAAAAAGAGTACGAATATCCACGAGTCTATAGCGACAACGTCCCGTGGAACTAAGTCTTTTTAGACCAGTCGGTTGAGAACACAGCTAAAGGCTGTTGCACACCTGCTTGCTCTTGCCTATTCAGAAAGACCATTCAGGTTACTTGATATTTAGATTCATTGCTCTCTTGCACGCTTTCAATGTTGCAGACATCAACCACTAGATCAAGGCCCTCGTGCAATGCACTCCTTGTCATGACAGCTGAAGTTGAGACAGCTCTCATGACATGACAGCTGAAGTTGAGACAGCTGTCATGGCATGACAGCTGAAGTTGAGACAGCTGTCATGACATGACAGCTACACTTTGCAACGTGACATGAGAGAAGGAGGAGGAAGGTTTAGATGCTTCCTTCTTTGTCGTTTGACTGGTGTACCACACCACCACCCCACACAACCCTGCCTCACCCAACACTACCCCATACAACCCTGCCTCACCTAACACCACCCCACACAACCCTGCCTCACCTAACACCACCCCACACAATCCTGCCTCACCCAACACCACCCCATACAACCCTGCCTCACCCAACACCACCCCATACAACCCTCACCCAACACCACCCCACACAACCCTGCCTCACCCAGCACCACCCCATACAACCCTCACCCAACACCACCACACACAACCCTGCCTCACCTAACACCACCCCACACAACCCTGCCTCACCTAACACCACCCCACACAACCCTGCCTCACCCAACACCACCCCATACAACCCTGCCTCACCCAACACCACCCCATACAACCCTCACCCAACACCACCCCACACAACCTTGCCTCACCCAGCACCACCCCACACAACCCTGCCTCACCCAACACCACCCCACACAACCCTGCCTCACCTAACACCACCCCACACAACCCTCCCCCACAAACACAACCCCATACAACCCTGCCTCACCCAACACCACCACACACAACCCTGCCTCACCTAACACCACCCCACACAACCCTGCCTCACCCAACACCACCCCACACAACCCTGCCTCACCTAACACCACCCCACACAACCCTGCCTCACCCAACACCACCCCATACAACCCTCACCCAACACCACCCCACACAACCCTGCCTCACCCAACACCACCCCATACAACCCTCACCCAACACCACCCCACACAACCCTGCCTCACCTAACACCACCCCACACAACCCTGCCTCACCCAACACCACCCCACACAACCCTCCCCCACAAACACAACCCCTCAGGCAGTCATTACAAGAGAGGAAAAACCCATCCCAAATATTTTTCCCCTCATCATGTTGATGAGGCGAAACTATCCAATGATTCTCACTCCAGCGAGACGTTCCCGTTGCACCAATAGACGAGGTTAGTTCAGACAGAGGTCAGGTCCTTTAGGTCAGGTCAGCTTCAATCAGGACAGTTTAGGTAAGCATTTATAGACAAGGCAAAGTCTGAATGCTTAAACTTCTGAACAAGTCCACATGACTTGTTTAAACCTCAGCTTTTGTATTTATTGTTTAAATCATGCATTTGGGTATTGACTTTTTATCTAAGCTTAATACAAGGTTTTGACAGTGATAAAGCGTAAGAGAGGTTTTGATTGTGTTTTCTAAGTAATGAACATATTAATTAATATATTAATTTTAATTAATATATTAATTAAAAGCATTATATTCAATTTTTTTCGCACTTAAGATTCATAACTGCCAAAGCGTTACATTAGTACGACCTTTAACTATCAGCCACTAGCATCTTCTTCTTGAGGTTATCTTGAGATGATTTCGGGGCTTTAGTGTCCCCGCGGCCCGGTCCTCGACCAGGCCTCCACCCCCAGGAAGCAGCCCGTGACAGCTGACTAACACCCAGGTACCTATTTTACTGCTAGGTAACAGGGGAATAGGGTGAAAGAAACTCTGTCCATTGTTTCTCGCCGGCGCCTGGGATCGAACCCAGGACCACAGGATCACAAGTCCAGCGTGCTGTCCGCTCGGCCGACCGGCTCCCTATAACTGTGGCTACAGCACAAACACCTCCGCGACAATACAACCGACTAATTATACAATAATACAACTACAGTAACAACACAACTACCACCATCACAGCAGTACAACTAACAATAATACAACAAATACACCAATTAATCCACCACAATAACAACCCGTTTACACATTACAACGACCACCACCTCAATACAGCAAAAACAACCACAACACCACAACCACAACACCACACCAACCACCACTACCACAACACCACACCAACCACCACTACCACAACACCAACCACCACAACCACAACACCAACCACCACTACCACAACACCAACCACCACTACCACAACACCAACCACCACTACCACAACACCAACCACCACTACCACAACACCAACCACCACTACCACAACACCAACCACCACTACCACAACACCAACCACCACTACCACAACACCAACCACCACTACCACAACACCAACCACCACTACCACAACACCAACCACCACTACCACAACACCACACCAACCACTACTACCACAACACCACACCAACCACCACTACCACAACACCACACCAACCACTACTACCACAACACCACACCAACCACTACTACCACAACACCACACCAACCACCACTACCACAACACCACACCAACCACCACTACCACAACACCACACCAACCACTACTACCACAACACCACACCAACCACTACTACCACAACACCACACCAACCACTACTACCACAACACCACACCAACCACCACTACCACAACACCACACCAACCACCACTACCACAACACCACACCAACCACCACTACCACAACACCACACCAACCACTACTACCACAACACCACACCAACCACTACTACCACAACACCACACCAACCACTACTACCACAACACAACACCAACCACCACTACCACAACACCACACCAACCACTACTACCACAACACCACACCAACCACTACTACCACAACACCACACCAACCACTACTACCACAACACCACACCAACCACCACAACACCACACCAACCACTACTACCACAACACCACACCAACCACTACTACCACAACACCACACCAACCACCACAACACCACACCAACCACCACAACACCACACCAACCACCACTACCACAACACCACACCAACCACCACTACCACCACACCAACCACCACTACCACAACACAACAACAACACATTAATAACCATAACACTCCAACCAATAAATGCTCACACAGCAAAAAAAAATAAGTCGAATGCCAACAGCAACAGTTTGCTTCAACATCAATAACACATTAGCTTCATACCAGAGACCCTTTTCAGAGGCTTTAAATAGTAATGGCAATTCAATGTCACTATTGATTTATCCAGCAGTAATGACCATTATCATGAATCACTATTATGCATTATTTAGTAAAGTGCAGGATGGAAGCTAGGTAAGTTTTTTCTCATTAATTTTTTTTTACATTTGCATGCGTAACATTCTCAGTAATGAGTAGAGCAGTTCAGAAGGAGATGAGAGAGAGAGAGAGAGAGAGAGAGAGAGAGAGAGAGAGAGAGAGAGAGAGAGAGAGAGAGAGAGAGAGAGAGAGAGAGAGAGAGAGAGAGAGAGAGAGACAGAGAGAGAGAGAGAGAGAGACAGAGAGACAGAGAGAGAGAGAGACAGAGAGAGAGAGAGAGAGAGAGAGAGAGACAGAGAGAGAGAGAGAGTGAGAGAGAGAGAGAGAGAGAGAGAGAGAGAGAGAGAGAGAGAGAGAGAGAGAGAGAGAGAGAGAGAGAGAGAGAGAGAGAGAGAGAGAGAGAGAGAGAGAGAGAGAGAGAGAGAGAGAGAGAGAGAGAGAGAGAGAGAGAGAGAGAGAGAGAGAGAGACAGAGAGAGAGAGAGAGAGTGAGAGAGAGAGAGAGAGAGAGAGAGAGAGAGAGAGAGAGAGAGAGAGAGAGAGAGAGAGAGAGAGACAGAGAGACAGAGAGAGAGAGAGAGAGAGAGAGAGAGAGAGAGAGAGAGAGACAGAGAGAGAGAGAGAGAGAGAGAGAGAGAGAGAGAGAGAGAGAGAGAGAGAGAGATAATGTACAAAATCTTAACATATACCTGAAAACAAACTCCATGTCTAGACAATTTTTTTTAACTATTTTCAGTCTAATTCCAAGACAAGACGTTCTTCTCTATAGAGGCAAGGGAAAGGGAAAGCGCCAAGCCATTACGCCCATATAACACTTGAAAGGGGGGTCAGGATAAGGATATGGAATGGGGACACCTTTGGTGTAATACTAAGGTGACCGTTATAGCTGACACGTGTTATAACAGACCTACAGACAAGTATACTTTAGTGCTAAATGCAGTCAAAGACTAAGCTAAGGTCTTCGTGTTTTTTCACCTCGGAATTGTATTCATATCTCGGTATGTATGTATGTATTTCTTGCACTTATGTATCTTTTGTATATTCCAAGTGCCATATACCTGCTCACTATGTTGCAGAATATGTAGTAGGCATTAATCAGTCTCAGGACATTATGGAGTTGCGCTCTGGTTGTCGGTCTGGAGTGGCCTCTCCAGGGCGCAAAGCCAGGGTTTGTTGATACGGAGGAAAAGCTGTTACCCATGCAGCAGGTTCCCCTCTCTCTCCACGACGCCGAAAGCCCCCAATGGAAAGGCAAAAATGCCTTGTATCACAGCCTCTGGTCAGTAACGCCCGGCTTCTTGCGTTATCATCTCCAAGTTATCTTGAGTATGCAACTGTTTTTGAAGATTAAGCTGAGGACAGGCGGCCTGGCGTACCTTCGCTACCAGCGCTAAGCAACAGACGGAGTTCCCTGCATATGCATGAGGTAGCTGACGGCTTTCATCGATTTCCCGCCTCTGGGAGCGTCACTCCGCTCCTGCGGGTCGATTACAATCCCGACGAGCTTGGCTGTTAGGAGAGAAAGTCTGTTTGGAGCTCATTGGTCAACGAGATTTGCTGCCTAGTTGGAGATTATCGAACGCCAACCATAAAGTTTCTGTTTGATGAAAGATGGTATATGCAGGCGATGAGTCACAATAACGTGGTTAAAGTATGATACCTGGTTGATGGGGTTCTGGGAGTTTGGTCCACCAGGCTGTTGCTTGGAGCGGCCCGAAGGCCCACATATACCTGGTTGATGGGGTTCTGGGAGTTCTTCTACTCCCCAAGCCCGGCCCGAGGCCAGGCTTGACTTGTGAGAGTTTGGTCCACCAGGCTGTTGCTTGGAGCGGCCCGCAGGCCCACATATACCTGGTTGATGGGGTTCTGGGAGTTCTTCTACTGCCCAAGCCCGGCCCGAGGCCAGGCTTGACTTGTGAGAGTTTGGTCCACCAGGCTGTTGCTTGGAGCGGCCCGCAGGCCCACATATACCTGGTTGATGGGGTTCTGGGAGTTCTTCTACTGCCCAAGCCCGGCCCGAGGCCAGGCTTGACTTGTGAGAGTTTGGTCCACCAGGCTATTGCTTGGAGCGGCCCGCAGGCCCATATACCCACCACAGCCCGTTGTGGTCTGTGGGCTATGTTGACCAGACCACATACTAGAAGGTGAAGGTGATCACAATCGACTTGAGAATGGTCCAGGACGGACCGAAACGTCGTCGTCCCTTCACCTTCTAGTGTGTGGTCTGGTCAACTTTCTTATACCTTGATGCCCCTGTTACCTAGCAGTAAAATAGGTGTTAGTCAGCTGTCACGGGCTGCTTTCTGGGGGTGGAGGCCTGGTCGAGGACCGGGCCGCGGGGACACTAAGCCCCGAAATCATCTCAAGATAACCTCAAGATAGGCATAAACATTTAAAGAAATTGTCATATTCAAGGTGGAAAGATTGCCATTTTAATCTAGTATGAACGTACTAGAAATCGCAATGAGAGAGAAGCATAAATAGAGGAACAATTCTAACGTTGTTTGAGTCAAGCTCGATAGCAGGCAGATGTGAATCTAGAGTGCTCGATAGCAGGCAGATGTGAATCTAGTGCTCGATAGCAGGCAGATGTGAATCTAGCGTGCTCGATAGCAGGCAGATGTGAATCTAGAGTGCTCGATAGCAGGAAGATGTGAATCTAGAGTGTTCTATAGCAGGCAGATGTGAATCTAGCGTGCTCGATAGCAGGCAGATGTGAATCTAGCGTGCTCGATAGCAGGCAGATGTGAATCTAGCGTGCTCGATAGCAGGCAGATGTGAATCTAGCGTGCTCGATAGCAGGCAGATGTGAATCTAGCGTGTTCTATAGCAGCAAGATGTGAATCTAGCGTGCTCGATAGCAGGCAGATGTGAATCTAGAGTGTTCTATAGCAGGCAGATGTGAATCTAGAGTGCTCGATAGCAGTCACATGTGAATCTAGAGCAAAGTGTTATCTTCAATAAACAAAAGGCATATTTGCTGGATTAAGAAACATTGGTTTAGTGCTTATAAAGACCGTTTGAAACAGTGCCAACCGCCCTTAAGTAGCTACGGGCTCACCATAGCCCGTGCTACTTGGAACTTTGTTCCAAGTAGCGAATCTTTAACAACAACACTAACGCCCTTAAGGCTTAGCTCGTTAAAGCTGCGGCCGTTCGATCAAACGCATTCGTTAATTTTAACGCCCTGTGTAAACTAAACACAATATGTTAACACATATTACGTAATATTAACGAACATTATGACTTTGATATCGTTAAGCTATCTAGATTAAGTTAGGAATTTAAGTTTGTTGTTAATAATATGTATTAGCAGCAACTTGAGCGAAGTCCCTCCATAGGATCGTTGTTGGTCCCTCAGATAACTTTAGGTAACAGATAGCTGTTATATCAGATAACAGATAGCTGTTATATCAGATAACAGATAGCTGTTATATCAGATAACAGATAGCTGTTATATCAGATAACAGATAGCTGTTATATCAGATAACAGATAGCTGTTATATCAGATAACAGATAGCTGTTATATCAGATAACAGATAGCAGTTATATCAGATAACAGATATCTCAGATATATAACAGTTAACAGAACATAACGATGATACCTAAGGGGCAAATAGATACCATTTTCCATAACAGAGTATCTTTTCATGTAGGTTAATTATTCGAGAAGAGATAAAGGTAGATTGACACGTAATTCCTCAATCATTTCTCATAACATTTTCCCAAGTATGGTGTTCCCACGAGTCCCGTTCCTCGTCCAAGTTACTTAACTAATCACAGGAGCAGCTCATGATCAAAATATTTACGTCGTATTCATTCCCAGGAGCTTCGCAGCTCTCACAAACACTCGCTTTCCCTTGCCTGCTCACACCCGTTCTCGCACGGGTGTGAGAACGTGTCGTATGAGAGACGTAATGAGTTACGTCGTGTGAGAACGTAATGTCTTATTTAATAAGTGCATGTGTGACATACTAATTTATTGTGAATATTTTAGTTTACCTTGAAAAGCTTCATAGAAAACACCGACCTTACCTAACCTTCTTAGTATGTTTAGATAAGCATCTTATTGCTTCGTAATTACAATTATTACTTAACCTATTGTAGGTATAGGTTAAGTAATAATTGTAATTACGAAGCAATAAGATGCTTATCTTAACATATTAAGAAGGTTAGGTAAGGTCGGTGTTTTCTATGAAGCTTTTCAAGGTAAACTAAAATATTCACAATAAATTAGTATGTCACATATGCACTTATTTAATTTAATAAGTCAATATTGACTGTAAGAAAGTGCGAGAACGGGTTGCCTGCTCACAGTGTATTTCCCTCTTACGTGTTCCAAGTCGTCTCTGTCCACTTACTTTCTCTCTCTCTCTCTCTATCTTTATCTTTCCCACATTGTTTATCTCTTTCTTTACTTTCTCCAAGCCTGCCCTCTAGTTATTTCTCCCCCTCTACTTTCTCCAATCTTCCCCAACACACTATTTCTCCCTCTACCTTCTCCAATCCGACTCATTTACTGATTCGCCCCCCTCTCTACCTTCTCCAATCCGACTCATTTACAGATTCTCCCTCTCTCTACCTTCTCCAATCCGACTCATTTACAGATTCGCCCCCTCTCTACCTTCTCCAATCCGACTCATTTACTGATTCTCCCTCTCTCTACCTTCTCCAATCCGACTCATTTAGTGATTCGCCCTCTCTCTACCTTCTCCAATCCGACTCATTTACTGATTCTCCCTCTCTCTTCGTTCTCCAATCCGACTCATTTACTGATTCGCCCTCTCTCTACCTTCTCCAATCCGACTCATTTACTGATTCTCCCTCTCTCTACCTTCTCCAATCCGACTCATTTAGTGATTCGCCCTCTCTCTACCTTCTCCAATCCGACTCATTTACAGATTCTCCCCCTCTCTACCTTCTCCAATCCGACTCATTTACTGATTCTCCCTCTCTCTACCTTCTCCAATCCGACTCATTTACTGATTCGCCCTCTCTCTACCTTCTCCAATCCGACTCATTTACTGATTCGCCCTCTCTCTACCTTCTCCAATCCGACTCATTTACTGATTCGCCCTCTCTCTACCTTCTCCAATCCGACTCATTTACTGATTCGCCCTCTCTCTACCTTCTCCAATCCGACTCATTTACTGATTCTCCCTCTCTCTTCGTTCTCCAATCCGACTCATTTAGTGATTCGTCCTCTCTCTACCTTCTCCAATCCGACACATTTAGTGATTCGCCCTCTCTTCGTTGGCAGCATATGCGTAGAACTCTTAACTCAAAATAAAAAAACGTAGCTTTGGAAAGAGCAGAGGTTCGTTACAGATTTGATCCCATAGTTGAGAGCAACTGGGGGACTTACTGAGTGAATTTAATCTAACGACCCTGGCAGGTAATGCGAACTTGATTGGTCATAATCCAGATATACAAAATACTCAGGGGAGATCAAGAAAATTGATTGATACAGCATATTAATGCTGAGCAGTCATGTATCGAGACGACATTCTGTGACACAGCTGGGCCACAGACGACATTCTGTGACACAGCTAGCCACAGACGACATTCTGTGACGCAGCTGGCCACAGACGACATTCTGTGGCACAGCTGGCCACAGACGACATTCTGTGGCACAGCTGGCCACAGACGACATTCTGTGACGCAGCTGCCCACAGACGACATTCTGTGGCACAGCTGTGCCACAGACGACATTCTGTGACGCAGCTGGGCCACAGACGACATTCTGTGGCACAGCTGGCCACAGACGACATTCTGTGACACAGCTGGCCACAGACGACATTCTGTGACACAGCTAGCCACAGACGACATTCTGTGGCACAGCTAGCCACAGACGACATTCTGTGACACAGCTGGGCCACAGACGACATTCTGTGACACAGCTGGGCCACAGACGACATTCTGTGGCACAGCTGGCCACAGACGACATTCTGTGACACAGCTGGGCCACAGACGACATTCTGTGGCACAGCTGGCCACAGACGACATTCTGTGACACAGCTGGCCACAGACGACATTCTGTGACACAGCTAGCCACAGACGACATTCTGTGGCACAGCTAGCCACAGACGACATTCTGTGACACAGCTGGGCCACAGACGACATTCTGTGACACAGCTAGCCACAGACGACATTCTGTGACACAGCTAGCCACAGACGACATTCTGTGACACAGCTGGGCCACAGACGACATTCTGTGACACAGCTGGGCCACAGACGACATTCTGTGACACAGCTGGGCCACAGACGACATTCTGTGGCACAGCTGGCCACAGACGACATTCTGTGACACAGCTGGGCCACAGACGACATTCTGTGGCACAGCTAGCCCACAGACGACATTCTGTGACACAGCTAGCCACAGACGACATTCTGTGGCACAGCTGGCCACAGACGACATTCTGTGACACAGCTGGGCACAGACGACATTCTGTGACACAGCTAGCCACAGACGACATTCTGTGACACAGCTAGCCACAGACGACATTCTGTGGCACAGCTAGCCACAGACGACATTCTGTGACACAGCTAGCCACAGACGACATTCTGTGACACAGCTAGCCACAGACGACATTCTGTGACACAGCTAGCCACAGACGACATTCTGTGGCACAGCTAGCCACAGACGACATTCTGTGGCACAGCTGGGCCACAGACGACATTCTGTGACGCAGCTGGCCACAGACGACATTCTGTGGCACAGCTAGCCACAGACGACATTCTGTGGCACAGCTGGGCCACAGACGACATTCTGTGACACAGCTGGCCACAGACGACATTCTGTGACACAGCTGGGCCACAGACGACATTCTGTGACACAGCTGGGCCACAGACGACATTCTGTGACACAGCTGGGCCACAGACGACATTCTGTGACACAGCTAGCCACAGACGACATTCTGTGACGCAGCTGGCCACAGACGACATTCTGTGACGCAGCTGGCCACAGACGACATTCTGTGGCACAGCTGGCCACAGACGACATTCTGTGACACAGCTAGCCACAGACGACATTCTGTGACGCAGCTAGCCCAGACGGCTATGTCACAGAGATGCGAGGAAGGAAAAATAGTCGAAGCTAAAATAGTCGAAGTTTTAGCGAAAATAGTCGAAGCTATCGAAGCTAAAACTGCTATCTTAATCAGCAGTTTTCAGAGCAGATATGGCATGAAGTATCTAGTACAGGAGTCATTGCAATAGACGATCTATAGTTGGAAAGGCAGCGTCCCAGGAACTGCATTCATGACCTGTAAATACTGTTTAGTGAGTAATGTCCTGTACCATGTAGGCCTGGTCGACGACCAGGAGGCCTGGTCGACGACCGGGCCGCGGGGACGCTAAGCCCCGGAAGCACCTCAAGGTAACCTCAAGGTAGGCACCATGACAACATACTCGATTGAAACTGGATGTGTTCACGTGTAAGGATGTCTTACTCTCTGGCGTCTGGTGGAAAGCGGCGACTCTTTGAATCTGGTCCAGTTTCCTTTGAATCTGGTCCAGTTTCCTTTGAATCTGGTCCAGTTTCCTTTGAATCTGGTCCAGTTTCCTTTGAATCTGGTCCAGTTTCCTTTGAATCTGGTCCAGTTTCCTTTGAATCTGGTCCAGTTTCCTTTTAATCTGGTCCAGTTTCCTTTGAATCTGGTCCAGTTTCCTTTGAATCTGGTCCAGTTTCCTTTGAATCTGGTCCAGTTTCCTTTGAATCTGGTCCAGTTTCCTTTGAATCTGTCCCGGGAAGTAGTGCTGGCCTCTCGCCTACAGTCACATGTACACTCATTATGCTCTATCCGTACACACAACATGTATACTTCGAACACACATCGTACACGTACTGTACGGTGTGTGTACGAACATCAAGTACATATTCCATACACACCACGGGCACACACACACGCGCACACACACTCACAGAATTAATTAAATTCTACGATCAGGCAACAAAAATCAGGCGAGAAAGAAAGGGGTGGGAAGACTGCATATTTTTTGACTGTCAGAAAGCCTTAGACACAGTACCACACAAGAGGCTAGTGAAAATGTTGGAGATGCAGGCAGGAGTGAAAGGTATTCCATTGGATAAGGGAGTACCTAAGCAACAGAAGACAGCGTGTCAGTGTGAGGGGTGAGGTCTCAGATTGGCGAGACATCACCAGTGGAATCCCGCAGGGGTCAGTCCTTGGAGCTATACTGTTTCTGATATATGTAAATGATCTCCCAGAGGGTATAGAATCGTTCCTCTCATTGTTTGCTGATGATGCAAAAATTATGAGGAGGATTAAAACAGAGGATGATAGTAGGAGGCTACAAGATGACCTAGACAGACTGAATGAATAGTCCAAAAAATGGCTGCTAAAGTTCAACTTAAGTAAATGCAAGGTAATGAAACTAGGCGGTGGAAACAGGAGGCCAAACACAGGATACTGAATGGGAGATGAAGTACTTCATGAAACCGACAGAGAGAAAGATCTAGGAGTTGATATCACACCAAACCTGTTCAAACGCATCACTAGGCGTCAGATCAAAATAAAAAAGTAAAAATGAACTTTGGAGAGTTAATTTCCAACTTCCTGCTTCAGTGAAGAAAAACATAAGGAATATCGAGAAGATTCGTGCCAGAATCATAAATCTAAAACTGTCGTTTTCAACGAAATATATATATATATATATATATATATATATATATATATATATATATATATATATATATATATATATATATATATATATATATATATATATATATATATAATGTTGTTAAATATGATTGAAAAAAGTAAGATTAATAATCATAACACGAATTTCCTCAACATTTCTTATGTTTCTTTTTACTGTTTACAGACTAGAAATTAAAATGAATTTTGGAGAATTGATTTTTCAATTACCATCAACAGCAAAAAGAAACGTAAGAAATATTGAGAAAATTCGTGTTAGAATTATTAATCTTACTTTTTTCAGTCATATTTAATATATATATATATATATATATATATATATATATATATATATATATATATATATATATATATATATTTCTCCTTTATGTGCTCTCATTTCCTCCTTTCTATCCTCATTCCTTACGTTCTTTCATCTGTTCTTTGTTCTCTCAAATCTTCTTCCATCTTTCCTCCTCTCCTTCCTGTTATTCTTCTCGTTTATTTCCCTCCCCCTTGCTCCCTCTTCCTTCCCAACAGCTTCAGAGTTCACCACTCCATCCCAGTAGTCCAGTTAACCTTTGTTAATTCTCGTTGTTCCTCTCTTCTACCTCTCTTCCCTCTTTCTCTTCCTAGAACCTTTATCATCATGTGCCTTTGAGGCGCCTTTCGGAGATGTTTGTCACGGGTTTCTCCTCTACTGATGCTTCAAGGGATGACATTTAGATTGCAAAGGTCTGGAGGAAATCCTGGAAGGCGCTGATATGCCTGTTTCTCGGGTTCAGGGTTCGAGGTTTTAGCACCTGGAGATGCAGGTTTGTGTGTGTGTGTGTGTGTGTGTGTGTGTGTGTGTGTGTGTGTGTGTGTGTGTGTGTGTGTGTGTGTGTGTGTGTGTGTGTGTAAATTTGCAAAAAAAAATCATTAAAAGCAACAAAATAAAAAAATAAAACCTTTTGACAATGAAAGTTTGAATACTTTTATGGACAAAAGTCAGGTTACCAAACCTAGAAATTTTCCCGTGTCAATGATGAACTTCATTGCTACTTAGAGCCACGTGCAGAGTCAGGATGTTGCCTCAGAGCCACGTGCAGAGTCAGGATGTTGCCTTAGAGCTACGTGCAGAGTCAGGATGTTGCCTTAGAGCTACGTGCAGAGTCAGAATGTTGCCTTAGAGCTACGTGCAGAGTCAGAATGTTGCCTTAGAGCTACGTGCAGAGTCAGAATGTTGCCTTAGAGCCACGTGCAGAGTCAGAATGTTGCCTTAGAGCCACGTGCAGAGCCCAGGATGTTTCTAAGAGCCGCGTGCAGAGCTAGGATGTTGCCTTAGAGCCACGTGCAGAGCCCAGGATGTTTCTAAGAGCCGCGTGCAGAGCTAGGATGTTGCTTAGAGCCACGTACAAAGCTAGGATGTTTCCTTAGAGCCACGTACAGAGCCCAGGATGTTTCTAAGAGCCGCGTGCAGAGCTAGGATGTTGCTTAGAGCCACGTACAGAGCCCAGGATGTTTCTAAGAGCCACGTACAGAGCCCAGGATGATTCTAAGAGCCACGTACAGAGCCAGGATGTTTCTAAGAGCCGCGTGCAGAGCTAGGATGTTGCTTAGAGCCACGTACAGAGCCCAGAATGTTTCTAAGAGCCACGTACAGAGCCAATATGTTGCCTTGAGTCCCAAAAAAACTTTCAGAGACAATAGACATCATATGAAAAATTGACAGAATCATTCACTGCCCCTGAAGGAAGCAATCCACAATGTTCTAGTTAACAGCTAAAGACCTTTAAGGTGTTTCCTAAATCGTAAACAATTATTGTAAATAAACAAATGTTTAGTGATAGGAATTGTATTATTAAAACTCTTGTGTTTCACAATGAAAGTACAGTGATTTTTTTTTCATTTGAAATGCAGGAACCATTTATTGGAAAAGTGGTTAGGTGCGTCGGTTATCTTAAGTAACGTAAAGATAATGATGTAGTTACGCTATTGCGTTTTTGTGACGTAAATGGGCATAGTTGTTGTTGTTGTTGTGAACTTGTGTTTCACAAACACATATGTGTGTTTGTGTTAATGTCTGGTGGTCATTGTCTGCTTCTTGACTGCTTAACTCTCTCTCTGAGTGTCTGCTTGTCGATGACTGCTTAACTCTCTGATTGTTCGTTGATGACTGCTTAACTCTCTGATTGTCTGCTTGTCGATGATTGCTTAATTCTCTCTCTGATTGGCTGTTCGTTGATGACTGCTTAGCTTTCTCTCTGATTGTTCGTTGATGACTGCATAATTCTCTCTCTGATTGGCTGTTCGTTGATGACTGCTTAGCTCTCTCTCTGATTGTTCGTTGATGACTGCTTAACTCTCTCTCTGATTGGCTGTTCGTTGATGACTGCTTAACTCTCTCTCTGATTGTTCGTTGATGACTGCATAATTCTCTCTCTGATTGGCTGTTCGTTGATGACTGCTTAATTCTCTCTCTGATTGTTCGTTGATGACTGCATAATTCTCTCTCTGATTGGCTGTTCGTTGATGACTGCTTAACTCTCTCTCTGATTGTTCGTTGATGACTGCATAATTCTCTCTCTGATTGGCTGTTCGTTGATGACTGCTTAATTCTCTCTCTGATTGTTCGTTGATGACTGCATAATTCTCTCTCTGATTGGCTGTTCGTTGATGACTGCTTAACTCTCTCTCTGATTGTTCGTTGATGACTGCATAATTCTCTCTCTGATTGGCTGTTCGTTGATGACTGCTTAGCTTTCTCTCTGATTGTTCGTTGATGACTGCATAATTCTCTCTCTGATTGGCTGTTCGTTGATGACTGCTTAATTCTCTCTCTGATTGTTCGTTGATGACTGCTTAACTCTCTCTCTGATTGGCTGTTCGTTGATGACTGCTTAACTCTCTCTCTGATTGGCTGTTTGTTGATGACTGCTTAACTCTCTCTCTGATTGGCTGTTCGTTGATGACTGCTTAACTCTCTCTCTGATTGGCTGTTTGTCGATGACTGCTTAATTCTCTCTCTTATTGTTCGTTGATGACTGCTTAGCTCTCTCTCAGATTGTCTGTTTGTCGATGACTGCTTAATTCTCTCTCTGATTGTCTGTTTGTCGATGACTGCTTAACTCTCTCTCTTATTGTTCGTTGATGACTGCTTAGCTCTCTCTCTGATTGTCTGTTTGTCGATGACTGCTTAATTCTCTCTCTGATTGTTCGTTGATGACTGCTTAGCTCTCTCTCTGATTGTCTGCTTGTCGATGACTGCTTAACTCTCTCTCTGAGTGCCTGTTTATGCCTGCTTGTCTTTGATTGTCTGCCTGTGTCTGTCTGACTCTATCTTTTCCAGCTACTGTCCCTGTATCTGTCTCTTGATTATTGTGGTGTACATTCTGCCTTCCTATTTTTTATCAAACTTTTCACTCACACTTTTATCTCTCTTCCTTGCACAACGTTTTTTTTCCATTCTTCTCTTCATTTCTTCCCTCCGTTCTTCTTTTTATCGTTCTCTTCTTCTTTGATTTCTGCTCTATCTTTTTTTTTCCCTTGCGTCCTATCTACGTCACTCTATTCTATCCATCTCTCCTTTCTTTCCCAGTCCCTCGCTTTCCCTTCCTAACTTTCTTTCTCGCGTTCTTTTTAAACTCCATCTCTATCTCTCTCTCTCTCTCTCTCTCTCTCTCTCTCTCTCTCTCTCTCTCTCTCTCTCTCTCTCTCTCTCTCACTCTCTCTCCCTCTTTCTCTCCCTCTCTCTCACTACTTCTTCTCTTTCTCCAACCCACATTTAATATAACTAGTCAACTGAGTGATTATATAAACTCAATTTAGCTTCTACTCTAAATTTCAGAGTATGTGTTCCCTTCCTTTCGAAGAGCTCTCAATCTCTGAGAAACAATTTTATCTCTCACTTCTAATCGCGTTGAGTTTTCCATTAGCCAACTTGGAGCAGGGAAAGTTATCCAAGGCTTGGAACTTAGACCCCCTTGACCTTAAAGGCTGTTTCCAAGTTTTCTTGGATATAAACTGAAACTTCTTGGAACTCTGAAATCCGGCCTCAGTTGTTTCTCTAAAACTATGTTTTTTCTTTATTGAAGCGTTATGTATGTGATCTTGACTCTTTATCAACAGTACAATCCTGTTTCTGTGCCAGGTAGGTCCACTGCGGGGTCGCCATAGCCCGTGCTACTTGGAAAATTTGTATATCTGAATTTACAATACCAACAATATTAACAGCGAATGAAAAACGTTGTTAAAATTGGCCCGTTTGCTAAACATCTGTTAAAGCACATGTGGACAGCGATTAAAGAGAATGAATACGTTAGAATCAGACGAAAAGCTGACATACAATGTGAGAATGACAAACATTCAGGGCGAATGATTAGCCCAATCTTTTGTACCCCTCATCAGATGAGGGGGAAAAAGACCTTGATTATTCGATTAGGAGACAAATTTGTTACAGGCGATGAGTCACAATATCGTGGCTGAAGTATGTTGACCAGACCACACACTAGAAAGTGAAGGGACGACGACATTTCGGTCCGTCCTGGACCATTCTCAAGTCGATTGTGAAACGTCGTCGCCCCTTCACTTTCTAGTGTGTGGTCTGGTCGACAAGTTTGTTATTTGCGGAATATCACTCAAGGCTGCATGAAATACTTGCTCATAACCCAGAACTATCTCAACCAGGCAGAGCAAAGTTTAGCTAATACAAGAGTGAAATCAAATTGACAGCGGATCAGGTAAGAAATCAAGTGGAGGCTTTTGAGTAAGAAAACTGTTATTGAACCAGATGGACTCTCAAAGATTTGATAAATTATTTATGTGTTACTCTATTTGAAAAATTATCCTCAGACAATTAACCTAAATTCTTTAGAATTAACCTAAATTCCGAGGGCCAGATTCACGAAAGCACTTACGAACCTGTACATCTTTTCTCAATCTTTGGCGGCTTTGTTTACAATTATTAAACAGTTAATGAGCTCCGAAGCACCAGGAGGCTGTTTATAACAATAACAACAGTTGATTGGCAAGTTTTCATGCTTGTAAACTGTTTAATAAATGTAACCAAAGCCGTCAAAGATTGAGGAAAGATGTACACGTTCGTAAGTGCTTACGTAACTGCTTCGTGAATCTGGCCCCAGGTTCGTAAGTGCTTGCGTAAGTGTTTTCGTGAATCTGGCCCCAGGTTCGTAAGTGCTTGCGTAAGTGTTTTCGTGAATCTGGCCCCAGGTTCGTAAGTGCTTTCGTGAATCTGGCCCCAGGTTCGTAAGTGCTTGCGTAAGTGCTTTCGTGAATCTGGCCCCAGGTTCGTAAGTGCTTGCGTAAGTGCTTTCGTGAATCTAGCCCCAGGTTCGTAAGTGCTTGCGTAACTGCTTCGTGAATCTGGCCCCAGGTTCGTAAGTGCTTGCGTAAGTGCTTTCGTGAATCAGGCCCCAGGTTCGTAAGTGCTTGCGTAACTGCTTCGTGAATCTGGCCCCAGGTTCGTAAGTGCTTGCGTAACTGCTTCGTGAATCTGGCCCCAGGTTCGTAAGTACTTGCGTAACTGCTTCGTGAATCTGACCCCAGGTTCGTAAGTACTTGCGTAACTGCTTCGTGAATCTGGCCCCAGGTTCGTAAGTGCTTGCGTAACTGCTTCGTGAATCTGGCCCCAGGTTCGTAAGTGCTTGCGTAAGTGTTTTCGTGAATCTAGCCCCAGGTTCGTAAGTGCTTGCGTAACTGCTTCGTGAATCTGGCCCCAGGTTCGTAAGTGCTTGCGTAAGTGCTTTCGTGAATCAGGCCCCAGGTTCGTAAGTGCTTGCGTAACTGCTTCGTGAATCTAGCCCCAGGTTCGTAAGTGCTTGCGTAACTGCTTCGTGAATCTGGCCCCAGGTTCGTAAGTACTTGCGTAACTGCTTCGTGAATCTGGCCCCAGGTTCGTAAGTGCTTGCGTAAGTGTTTTCGTGAATCTAGCCCCAGGTTCGTAAGTGCTTGCGTAACTGCTTCGTGAATCTGGCCCCAGGTTCGTAAGTGCTTGCGTAAGTGCTTTCGTGAATCAGGCCCCAGGTTCGTAAGTGCTTGCGTAACTGCTTCGTGAATCTAGCCCCAGGTTCGTAAGTGCTTGCGTAACTGCTTCGTGAATCTGGCCCCAGGTTCGTAAGTACTTGCGTAACTGCTTCGTGAATCTGGCCCCAGGTTCGTAAGTGCTTGCGTAACTGCTTCGTGAATCTGGCCCCAGGTTCGTAAGTGCTTGCGTAAGTGTTTTCGTGAATCTGGCCCCAGGTTCGTAAGTGCTTGCGTAACTGCTTCGTGAATCTGGCCCCAGGTTCGTAAGTGCTTGCGTAACTGCTTCGTGAATCTGGCCCCAGGTTCGTAAGTACTTGCGTAACTGCTTCGTGAATCTGGCCCCAGGTTCGTAAGTACTTGCGTAACTGCTTCGTGAATCTGGCCCCAGGTTCGTAAGTGCTTGCGTAACTGCTTCGTGAATCTAGTCCCAGGTTCGTAAGTGCTTGCGTAAGTGTTTTCGTGAATCTGGCCCCAGGTTCGTAAGTGCTTGCGTAACTGCTTCGTGAATCTGGCCCCAGGTTCGTAAGTGCTTGCGTAACTGCTTCGTGAATCTGGCCCCAGGTTCGTAAGTACTTGCGTAACTGCTTCGTGAATCTGGCCCCAGGTTCGTAAGTACTTGCGTAACTGCTTCGTGAATCTGGCCCCAGGTTCGTAAGTGCTTGCGTAACTGCTTCGTGAATCTAGTCCCAGGTTCGTAAGTGCTTGCGTAAGTGTTTTCGTGAATCTGGCCCCAGGTCTTTAGACTCGGCTATTCATATTTAATATTTGACTATCATTATCTGCAAAGCAACGAACAAGTGTCTCACTGCCTATTATCTTAAAATAAATTTATTGTTTGCTAATGTAGGTTTGTCTCAGCAGGTGTGAAGGAGCAGGTGTGTGGTACACCTGCATTCTACAACCTCTTTTCCCAACAACCTGACTATATGGGCGAGGCCACACTACTCTTCCCAGCTATGTGGATTTGTTAACTTAATGTCTTCTAATATAAGTAGTGGTAGACTTCCTAGAGAGGCAGTGATGGAGTGAGAAAGATAGATCTTCTTGAGGTTATCTTGAGATGATTTCGGGGCTTTAGTGTCCCCGCGGCCCGGTCCTCGACCAGGCCTCCACCCCCAGGAAGCAGCCCGTCACGGCTGACTAACACCCAGGTACCTATTTTACTGCTAGGTAACAGGGGGATAGGGTGAAAGAAACTCTGCCCATTGTTTCTCGCCGGCGCCTGGGATCGAACCCAGGACCACAGGATCACAAGCCAGCGTGCTGTCCGCTCGGCCGACCGGCTCCCAGATGGAGTGGGAGAGACAGTGATGGAGTGAGAGAGGCTGGGATGGAGTGGGAGTGATGGAGTGAGAGAGTGATGGAGGGAGAGAGGCTGGGATGGAGTGGGAGTGATGGAGTGAGAGAGTGATGGAGGGAGAGAGGCTGGGATGGAGTGAGAGAGGCTGGGATGGAGTGGGAGTGATGGAGTGAGAGAGTGATGGAGGGAGAGAGGCTGGGATGGAGTGGGAGTGATGGAGTGAGAGAGTGATGGAGGGAGAGAGGCTGGGATGGAGTGGGAGTGATGGAGTGAGAGAGTGATGGAGTGAGAGAGGCTGGGATGGAGTGGGAGTGATGAAGTGAGAGAGTGATGGAGTGAGAGAGGCTGGGATGGAGTGGGAGTGATGGAGTGAGAGAGTGATGGAGTGAGAGAGGCTGGGATGGAGTGGGAGTGATGGAGTGAGAGAGTGATGGAGGGAGAGAGGCTGGGATGGAGTAGGAGTGATGGAGTGAGAGTGATGGAGGGAGAGAGGCTGGGATGGAGTGAGAGAGGCTGGGATGGAGTGGGAGTGATGGAGTGAGAGAGTGATGGAGGGAGAGAGGCTGGGATGGAGGGAGAGAGGCTGGGATGGAGTGAGAGAGGCTGGGATGGAGTGGGAGAGGCCAGCCCATCCCCCTGTTTCGCTAGTACTTATAGTAAAGATGGAAACCATAGTGTATATACCGACGTACAACGAAATTAGAAAGTAGAAATCTGGACTATTGAGTTGGACAAACTGCAAAACTATTTATTTTTAATTCTGTTGCTTTGACAAACTAACCTAACCTCCCTAGGCCTAACGCACGATATCTGAGGCCTAATATAGTACATATATGTACTATACTAGGCCTAGGAATACTGAAGTTTGTTTTTTAGCTTCATTTATATTTAAAAGAATTCCTTAATAGTCAGTATACTACTATCTAAAAGCTAAGTACGTACGAATTCATGACTACTGACGACACAAGACACTGGACTTGTGATCCTGTGGTACCGGGTTCGATCCCGGGCGCCGGAGAGAAACAATGGGCAGAGTTTCTTTCACCCTATGCCCCTGTTACCTAGCAGTAAAATAGGTACCTGGGTGTTAGTCAGCTGTCACAGGCTGCTTCCTGGGGGGTGGAGGCCTGGTCGAGGACCGGGCCGCGGGGACACTAAAGCCCCGAAATCATCTCAAGATCTCAAGATAACCGTGACAACATACACTAACTAAACAGGAGGATAGCTTGATATATACCTTGATATACCACGTTGGTGGATATCATAAGAAACCAACGTATATTCATATGATCTGATTCCTCAGAGTTGTTTAATTAAGAATACTCAATTAATTTTTAGAGAATGATTAATCCTCAATTAATCTACTTAAGGGATTCGACGGGGACAATGTCGAGAGCAAATAAATCCACAATAAATGACTCTGGAGTTATAACTGACCCGTATTGGAGTTATAACTGACCCGTATTGGAGTCATAACTGACCCGTATTGGAGTCATAACTGACTCTGACGTTAGAGTGATAATTAACAGATGTTAAAACATTGATTCACGTTGCAGATCAGAACACTATAATTCATAATATATATTTGTGAAAACATGTCATTCAGATGGTAAATCACTCAAAAGATTGATTCACATAGTAAATCCCTTAAAACACTGTGATTCACATAGTAAATCCCTTAAAACACAGTGATTCACACACACACACATATTATATATATATATATATATATATATATATATATATATATATATATATATATATATATATATATATATATATATATATATATATATATATTACATACCTGGCTCCTGCTAGCTAATTACCGGATTGCGGGATATTTATAAAACTAATCTATTTTCAAATATATTTCTTTTATTTTCTAGGATTTTTACAAACACTTGTATGATATTTATGTCTCACATATTTATCAGGGGGATAGCGCCAAGCCATTACGACTATATAGCACTGGGAAGGGGTCAGGATAAGGATTTGGGATGGGACGGGGGGAAAGGAATGGTGCCCCAACCACTTGTGGACGGTCGGGGAGGATATATATCAATATATATCATGATTTATCAATATCAGCGTTGGTCTAGTTGGCAGAGTATTCGCCTGGCAATGCCAAGGTCCTAGGTTCGTACCCACCTCAATGCCCTAATGGATTTTCTCTTATTGATGATAATTTATAAGTTTAAATTTCTTTCACGAGTACAAAAAAAATTATCTTCTTGTCGTGTATTATTTTATTCAGGTCCAAATGGGGTTCCAAGTGAGGAAGAGCCAAATAAAAAACTCCTGTATTCCACAAGTGAATAAGGTTCATAATATTTACAGTATTTACAACCATTTATTCGGGTTTCCAACACTATTCTGGACATCAGGGATGTCATACACAACACAAATTTATGCCATTGTAAATATTTGATTTACATTACTGCATTCCCAGACACATGATACATATGTCCTGAGTATCATGTATAAATAACATGATACATTGGTAAGCTGCATTCACTGCCAGATACAAGTGTCAGCGAAGATGTACAATTTACCCCCTTGTGTGTAGATGATATAGGGCATATTTTAGAGGTGAAAGGTGTGATTCACACAAGCGTTTATATCCTGTTTCAGACATGAAAATATTTGAGGTTGAGAACATGGTATTCTCGGGTACGTAAGGTACCCTTGGGCACGTATGGTACCCTTTGGGCACGTAAGGTACCCCTTGGGTACGTAAGGTACCCCTTGGGTACGTAAGGTACCCTTCGGCACGTAAGGTACCCTTTGGGCACGTAAGGTACCCCTTGGGTACGTAAGGTACCCCTTGGGTACGTAAGGTACCCCTTGGGTACGTAAGGTACCCTTCGGCACGTAAAATACCCTTTGGGCACGTAAGGTACCCCCTTGGGCACGTAAAATACCCTTGGGCACGTAAGGCTTCATTCCCCATTAAAATAGAAGCCCTACAGAGATAGGCGAAATGTCTAGATCTATGTAATTAGGACTTTAATGAGCTGATAATGCAAAAAATATCTTTTTTAACTGTTTTATCAAAAAGCTGAAATATTTTTACACACAAAAGCATTTTATGTTGTGGTGATTACAAGAGTAAAGAGGATATAGGTGAACAAATCCACAAGGGCCGTGATGAGGACTCGAACTTACGTCCGAGAGGCTCTCAGACGCTGCCTTAGTCGACTGTGCCATGACATGGTTAAAGAATTTAGGAGGTCTGCCCTTCCACAAGGGACTAGTAATTAACGGTAAGCGTAAGCAATAGAATATAGGCAGATAACTGGTCAGTTATAAGATGATTAGCTATGTACCCTATGGCTGCCCACCTCCCAGATAACATACCCCAGGAATGGCCAGCTCCCAGATAACATACCCCAGGCCTGACCAGCTCCTAGATAACATACCCCAGGCCTGGCCAACTCCCAGATAACATACCCCAGGCCTGGCCAACTCCCAGATAACATACCCCAGGCCTGGCCACCTCCCAGCCAACATACCCCAGGCCTGGCCAACTCCCAGATAACATACCCCAGGCCTGGCCACCTCCCAGATAACATACCCCAGGCCTGGCCAACTCCCAGATAACATACCCCAGGCCTGGCCAACTCCCAGATAACATACCCCAGGCCTGGCCACCTCCCAGCCAACATACCCCAGGCCTGGCCAACTCCCAGATAACATACCCCAGTCCTGGCCAACTCCCAGATAACATACCCCAGGCCTGGCCAACTCCCAGATAACATACCCCAGGCCTGGCCAACTCCCAGATAACATACCCCAGGCCTGGCCAACTCCCAGATAACATACCCCAGGAATGGCCAACTCCCAGATAACATACCCCAGGCCTGGCCAACTCCCAGATAACATACCCAAGGCCTGGCCACCTCCCAGCCAACATACCCCAGGCCTGGCCAACTCCCAGATAACATACCCCAGTCCTGGCCAACTCCCAGATAACATACCCCAGGCCTGGCCAACTCCCAGATAACATACCCCAGGCCTGGCCAACTCCCAGATAACATACCCCAGGCCTGGCCAACTCCCAGATAACATACCCCAGGCCTGGCCAACTCCCAGATAACATACCCCAGGCCTGGCCAACTCCCAGATAACATACCCCAGGCTTGGCCAACTCCCAGATAACATACCCCAGGCCTGGCCACCTCCCAGCCAACATACCCCAGGCTTGGCCAGCTGATAACCATCATACCCAAGAGATAGCCAGCTGATAACCAACATACCCAAGAGATAACCAGCTGATAACCAACATACCCAAGAAATAGCCAGCTGATAACCAACATCCCCAAGAGATAACCAGCTGATAACCAACATACCCTAGAGATAGCCAGCTGATAACCAACAGACACGTACCCATGGAAAACTAGCATATTTTACAACAAACTAATAAACTTTATGGATATGTCATGAACCAATCAGCGTTATTAAAATAACTGCGTGTTGATTGGTCAGTGCTTAATACTTTTACACGTTCCAGCGATTAAATTCTTATATTTAAATACTTTCCATTCAAACTTTTAGGTTAAAATGTTCGAAAACTAATGATTGGAGATCAAACGTTTTGTTCATGTAGCTTACCAAGCCGTAAAGATCCCTCGAAATACCCATTCTTGGTCACTATCTCATATCTTGAGGTTATCTTGAGGTTATCTTCAGATGATTTCGGGGCTTTTTAGTGTCCCCGCTGCCCGGTCCTCGACCAGGCCTCCACCCCCAGGAAGCAACCCGTGACAGCTGACTAACTCCCAGGTACCTATTTACTGCTAGGCAACAGGGGCATTCAGGGTGAAAGAAACTTTGCCCATTTGTTTCTGCCTCGTGCGGGAATCGAACCCGCGCCACAGAATTACGAGTCCTGCGCGCTATCCACCAGGCTACGAGGCCCCTATCAACGTAAAAAATAAATAAAATTACATCTGAGGCCTAGGAATGATTGCCAACACAAACAGACTAGTTGTTCACATTAATACAGAACGAGGGCACAGGTGATACTATTATTTCAAGGCCTATTTCGCTTTCAAGAACGACTGCAAAGTGACGTTTCGCTGATATTAATATTTTTTCTTGTAACAGCTTCAGCAGAGAGAGTTAGGTAGGGCAGGATAACCAAAGCTGTTATCCTGATAACCTGAGGATAACACCAGTAGTTATCTTCACACCATCACTCACCTGTCACAAAAAATAAACCCCCATTAAATGATGGGGTTTATGTATATGTTTATGTATATAAATAATGTCATTATATACATTATAAATGATGTGTGTGTAAATCACGAAAATATACCCGTGATAAAAAAAAAATGTGACAGTGTCAGACCACGGAAGAAGAATTGAATCAGGAATTTCCTTAAGTACTTTCGTATATTAATACATCTTCAGAAGGAATCGATTATAAATGATGTATATAATGATGTATAACACATATATACATCATTATATACAAACTCTCACGGTCCCAAGTGAAATTTTAACCTAGAATTTATAAAAAATTTACATTTACACAAACTGAATCTCTATAATTATTATAACTGCATTTTAAATTATATATATATATATATATATATATATATGGTCTATATATATATATATATATATATATATATATATATATATATATATATATATATATATATATATATATATATATATATATATAGGATCCACAAGGTCTTCTCTGAGTACTCTTTATTTTCTTCTCCGAGGCTATGGGTCCCTACATTTGCACCAGAGGTGGTACCCCTTCTAGGTTTTTATATATATATATATATATATATATATATATATATATATATATACATATATATATATATATATATATATATATATATATATATATATATATATATATATATATATATGTTTTGCATAAAAATTGCCAGCAGGGCTGTCAATGGCAGGTATTCATCTTGCCAGCTTGACAGAGTTAGTGTATGGCAGGCCATCCGTCTTGTCAGCTTGGCAGGCATCCGTTTTGTCAACCTGGCATTGGGTGGTTGTTGTCAGGTTCAGTCAAGCCTGTCACAAAAGTTCCATTTCCACTACAAAAGTTCCTCCTCCTCCCAAAAAAGCCCCAAGCAGCAGAGATGGTTTCAAGCTCAACAAGCCATTATGTAGAACAGAAAACAGGATATGCTATTTCACCTACATGGTTATAAACCCATGGAACCGCCTACCCGCCGAAGCCGTAAATAACACAAACATTGCTGCAATTGAAAATCCAACTGAATAAATTCCTCATGACTTTTGACAAGCCGCCGGCTATCAGTCCTCGTCGAGACTAAAAGTAAGATGGTGGCTCTGAGGTAAATTCAGGTAAATATATATATATATATATATATATATATATATATATATATATATATATATATATATATATATATATATATATATATATATATATATATATATATATATATATATATATATGAATAGAGACAAGGGCATATAAGATATATACTCACGAGGAATATCTTGCTTCGCAGTATACATACACCGAGAATTTACACAGGTCCTATATACTGCTTAGGACTGAAGTATAGTTACTAGTTGGTGGGTGATTGATTGATGATTGATGAAGATTAAGCCACCCAAGAGGTGGCACGGGCATGAATAGCCCGTAAGTGGTGGCCCTTTTGAGCCATTACCAGTATCAAAAGATGATACTGGAGATCTGTGGAGGCGCAACTGCACCCTGCGTGACGGGAGATGTCTCCCGGACCAAATGGTGACCAAATGGTGAAGTTGGTGGGTAAGTATTTATGACCGTAATAACCCATGCCTGGCGATGATAGCCCTTCACCTCACTACCAAAAATAACACAACAGCAAGATGGATCAAGATAAAAATGAAGATGTCTTGGCGGCAATGTCTACACACACACACACACAGGAACATGTACACCTGTTGATTGACGGTTGAGAGGCGGGACCAAAGAGACATAGCTCAACCCCCGCAAGCACAACTAGGTACGTACACACACACACACACTGGTGGAGGCTGACTCCATACACAGTTTCAAGTGTAGATATGATAGAGCCCAGTAGGCTCAGGAACCTGTACACCAGTTGATTGACAATTGAGAGACGGGACCAAAGAGCCAGAGCTCAACCCCCGCAAGCACAACTAGGTACGTACACACAAACACACACACACACACACACACACACACACACACACACACACACACACACACACACACACACTGGTGGAGCCTGACTCCATACACAGTTTCAAGTGTAGATATGATAGAGCCCAATAGGCTCAGGAACCTGTACACCAGTTGATTGACAATTGAGAGACGGGACCAAAGAGCCAGAGCTCAACCCCCGCAAGCACAACTAAGTACGTACACACAAACACACACACACACACACACACATACACAAAACATACTACATTCACGATACATGATACATACAAGATACACTGACACACACAGGATACACCACACCAACCATAAAACACAGATAACAATATTTTCTACTTTAGTCAATTATCCTTCGAAAAAGTGTGTTAACAAACGCCAATCACCACTGACGTCAGTTGACCAATCCACACTCTACAAAATGAAGGAACGACGACGTTTCGACTTGAGAATGGTCCAGGACGGACCGAAACGTCGTCGTCCCTTCACCTTCTAGTGTGTGGTCTGGTCAACATACTTCAGCCACGTTATTGTGACTCCTCGTCTGCCCCACTGACGTCACAACCACTCGATCGTTACCCTACGTTACGACAAGAAACGTACCAAATATACTATGAAAATCACGGTTCACAATAACCCCACGTTTTCTATAAATCGGTAGTGTAGGTTAGGTTAGGGTTGGTAGGTCGCTTGGGTACAGATGTTTCTCCCCAAGCTAAGACATTGGATTTTGTAACGTTGTGGGAAATCAGGAGAAAATTCTGAACGACTCATTATAAAAAAATTTCTCCAATATAACAAAAATGCTTAATTGGTTTTTGTAATTTTAATGTATTTTATGAGTTTGTGGGCCAATAATGAATAAATTATAAATAAATTATTTATTTTAATGAGTAAATTGGATCAAAGGAAAAATTGCACTGTTGTTTCCTAAAATCAGTCACTATACTGTCACAACTGTGTGTGTGTGGCACTATACACTGTCAATACTGTGAATGGGGCTATACATTGTCAATACTGTGAATGACACTATGCTCTGTTAATACTGTGAATGGGGCTATACATTGTCAATACTGTGAATGGGGCTATACTCTGTCAATACTGTGAATGGGGCTATACTCTGTCAATACTGTGAATGGGGCTATACACTGTCAATACTGTGAATGGGGCTATACAGTCAATACTGTGAATGACACTATGCTCTGTTAATACTGTGAATGGGGCTATACATTGTCAATACCGTGAATGACACTGTACACTATCAATACTGTGAATGGGGCTATACTCTGTCAATACTGTGAATGACACTGTACACTGACAATATTATGTAAGGTTTTATACACTAATAATACTGAGCATGGCGCTTTAAACTTGAAATAATGTATATGTAGCATTATACACTGTGAATACTGTTAATGGCACTGTACATTTGCAATACTATGTATGGCATTATTAGCATTATTCATTCGCTAATACTGTGAATAGCACAATACCCTGGCAATACTGTGTTCTATAAAATATACTGCAATAGTGAATATGGTAGAATAGACTAGAGTAAGGTATACTGTATTATACAATAATTATAGTGTTTGTGCATCACTCTAAACACAAAATATTGTATAAAACATTATACGTTGTAACACAATTTAGAACACTACATAACCTAATACTGTTTAAAACCCTATTTAACACTGTTTAGAACACTACACAGCCTAATACTGTTTAAAACAATGTACAGTGTAATACTGTGCATGGTACTATAAACTGGCAATAGTGTTCACTATACACTATTGTACAGTGCACACTGAAATACAAATTACAGCAATAAATCACGTTTGTAAACGTTGTGATTTATTAAGTCAAATAGTGACTTTCCAGCCTGTGTTTATACTCGCTAAACAACATACTCCACACATATAGTGTGGAGTATGTTGGCGTGTATGTTTGAGTGCCCCTGACCGTCTTATATGACACATTTATTATGTATGTTTTTTAAAGTTACAGAAATATATCCCAAGGTTTCAGAAATACTCCCCAATGTTTCAGAAATACTTCTCAATGAAACAGAAATACTTCCCAATGTTTCAGAAATACTTCCCAATGAAACAGAAATACTTCCCAATGTTTCAGAAATACTTCCCAATGAATCAGAAATACTCCCCGAGGTATCAGAAATCCTTTCCAAGATTTCAGACATACTTCCCAAAGTTTCAGACATACTTCCCAAGGTTTCAGACATACTTCCCAAGGTTTCAGACATACTTCCCAAGGTTTCAGACATACTTCCCATGATTTTAAAAAGCACTTGATTTTATTGACCAATTATTTAACTACAAGTACACAATTTAACCCATCCAATGATTACAAGAGAGATACAAAATAGCATTAATATAAAAAAACCCACAATAGATTATGATCCCTAGACAGGAATGTGGGTCAAACATGATATACCAGGTCTTTTCTAATAGATTAAAATGGGCGGGGGGCGCTTGTAAAAAATACAACCATATCACTTCTGTTTTCGTGGCTCTGGTGATGGGGAGTGGTGACCATTATGGAGGCGAGATTCAAGAGGAGGTCAAAACGTTTTGGGAGAGGTGTTGACCTCGTTCCCATATCAGGTTAGAGTGATGGTTTAAGGTATAGTGTTCCTGGTTGTATATCATTGTGTGGTGGTGCTTCGAGGAGGTGGGTATGGATGTATGTGGGAGTACCACAAGGTTGCTTGACTCTTGTGTTGCATGTACTTCTAAATTGGGAGTTCTGTAAACACAAATTAGAGGTGTAACCCTTCTGTCTCTGTCTCTCTCTGTCTCTCTCTCTCTCTCTGTCTCACTCTCTCTCTCTCTCTCTCTCTCTCTCTCTCTCTCTCTCTCTCTCTCTCTCTCTCTCTCTCTATCTCTCTCTCTCTCTGTCGCACTCACTCTCTCTGTCTCACTGTCTCACTCACTCTCTGTCTCACTCACTCTCTGTCTCACCCACTCTCTCTGTCTCACTCACTCACTCTCTCTATCTCTGTCTCACTCACTCACTCTCTCTCTCTCTCTCTCTCTCTCTCTCTCTCTCTCTCTCTCTCACTCTCTCTTAGCAACTGAAGATATTGTGTATATTATGAACACACAGTTATAACCTGACATGTATTGGGTCTATTCTACACCACTATATACATTTCAAAATACAATATAGTACACCTCGTGTCTTAGGACATTTAATATAGCCACTGTACCTCATATTACAGTATACGTGAGCATGGGATATTATACGATATAAACATATTGGAAATTATAGAAAAGAATACGTCAGCCACAGAGTCAAGAAACAGAATAGTGCAGTTTGCTCTATACACACAACCGCTCACCTGACAACACTGTCAGTCATTGGAGAAGCACTAAATATTGACGATGCTGTGTAAACTCCATTGACGATGCTGTGTAAACTGTAAACCCCATGTTGAATATTGGCAATTATAGGGAAATGACTTGTCAAATATTGACAAACAGAATTCACTTTAGCATATAATGTGAAGAACGACAACAATATATCCATACTATAAGAGAGAGAGAGACAGGTAGACAGACAGTCTATCTATCTTGAGATTCTTGAGGTTATCTTGAGATGATTTCGGGGCTTTAGTGTCCCCGCGGCCCGGTCCTCGACCAGGCCTCCACCCCCAGGAAGCAGCCCGTGACAGCTGACTAACTCCCAGGTACCTATTTTACTGCTAGGTAACAGGTAGACAGACAGTCTATCTGTTCAAAGTTGCGTGCCAGATGCTATCTTCTTGAGGTTATCTTGAGATGATTTCGGGGCTTTAGTGTCCCCGCGGCCCGGTCCTCGACCAGGCCTCCACCCCCAGGAAGCAGCCCGTGACAGCAGACTAACACCCAGGTACCTATTTTACTGCTAGGTAACAGGGGGCATAGGGTGAAAGAAACTCTGCCCATTGTTTCTCGCCGGCGCCTGGGATCAAACCCAGGACCACAGGATCAGAGTCCAGCGTGCTGTCCGCTCGGCCGACGCTAGGGAATAGCTTCACACAACTTTGCAGGGGGAATGGCCTGTTGAACGGGCCGAACATAGGTTGGTCAGGGGGGGTAGACCTAAGATAAATACTTTAAGAAAAAATACTAACATTCCTTAACATCCCAACCATTCCATTCCATGAGATTTTCCTGGACTTCATTATGAAATGTGTGAGAGATTCCCTTAGATTTTTAAGTGATAATATATTTTCTGAAAGATCCATACAGTTGTTTCAATAATACATTTCCTGAGAGAAGGGGAGAGAGGGATGGTGGGAGGGGGAATAAGGGGACAAGAGGAAGGACGAAGAGGGGAGGGAAAGAAAGAGGGGAGGGAAAGGAAGAGGGGAGGGAAAGGAAGAGGGGAGGGAAAGGAAGAGGGGAGGGAAAGGAAGAGGGGAGGGAAAGGAAGAGGGGAGGGAAAGGAAGAGGGGAGGGAAAGGAAGAGGGGAGGGAAAGGAAGAGGGGAGGGAAAGGAAGAGGGGAGGGAAAGGAAGAGGGGGTTAAGATTGGAGAAGGAGAGGAAAGATTGGAAAAGGAGTGTAACAGATCCAGGTGCAGAGTGTAAATAGAAAAGTCTGTCTATTCCAGATTATAGGGAAGTAGGTAGGGAGATGAGGGGGGGGTGAGAGATGAGAAGGGGGAAGGATGGGGGGAAATTGGGGAGGTAAGAGGGAAGGCCCCCCCCCCCCTTTAAGTAGGATTAGCTCCTATTGCGACTAAAACCAAAGTCGTGTGTCGTCTGAAACGTGATTGACTGAAACGACATTCTGATTGTCCATAGAATGTTGTGCGACAATATTATCGCCTTTTATCGACGTTCAATCTACGTCAGTAACGTTGATTCAAAGTCGATAACTTTGATTCAAAGTCGATAACTTTGATTCAAAGTCGATAACTTTGATTCAGCGTCGATAACTTTGATTCAAAGTCGATAACTTTGATTCAAAGTCGATAACTTTGATTCAAAGTCGATAACTTTGATTCAAAGTCGATAACTTTGATTCAAAGTCGATAACTTTGATTCAAAGTCGATAACGTTGATTCAAAGTCGATAACGTTGATTCAAAGTCGATAACTTTGATTCAAAGTCGATAACGTTGATTCAAAGTCGATAACTTTGATTCAGCGTCGATAACTTTGATTCAGCGTCGATAACTTTGATTCAAAGTCGATAACTTTGATTCAAAGTCGATAACTTTGATTCAAAGTCGATAACTTTGATTCAAAGTCGATAACTTTGATTCAAAGTCGATAACTTTGATTCAAAGTCGATAACGTTGATTCAAAGTCGATAACTTTGATTCAGCGTCGATAACTTTGATTCAAAGTCGATAACTTTGATTCAAAGTCGATAACTTTGATTCAAAGTCGATAACTTTGATTCAAAGTCGATAACTTTGATTCAAAGTCGATAACTTTGATTCAAAGTCGATAACTTTGATTCAAAGTCGATAACTTTGATTCAAAGTCGATAACTTTGATTCAAAGTCGATAACTTTGATTCAAAGTCGATAACTTTGATTCAAAGTCGATAACGTTGATTCAAAGTCGATAACTTTAGTTCAAAGTCGATAACTTTGATTCAAAGTCGATAACTTTGATTCAAAGTCGATAACTTTGATTCAAAGTCGATAACGTTGATTCAAAGTCGATAACTTTGATTCAAAGTCGATAACGTTGATTCAAAGTCGATAACTTTGATTCAGCGTCGATAACTTTGATTCAGCGTCGATAACTTTGATTCAGCGTCGATAACTTTGATTCAGCGTCGATAACTTTGATTCAAAGTCGATAACTTTGATTCAGCGTCGATAACTTTGATTCAGCGTCGATAACTTTGATTCAAAGTCGATAACTTTGATTCAAAGTCGATAACTTTGATTCAAAGTCGATAACTTTGATTCAGCGTCGATAACTTTGATTCAGCGTCGATAACTTTGATTCAGCGTCGATAACTTTGATTCAGCGTCGATAACTTTGATTCAGCGTCGATAACTTTGATTCAAAGTCGATAACTTTGATTCAAAGTCGATAACTTTGATTCAAAGTCGATAACTTTGATTCAAAGTCGATAACTTTGATTCAAAGTCGATAACTTTGATTCAAAGTCGATAACTTTGATTCAGCGTCGATAACTTTGATTCAGCGTCGATAACTTTGATTCAAAGTCGATAACTTTGATTCAAAGTCGATAACTTTGATTCAAAGTCGATAACTTTGATTCAGCGTCGATAACTTTGATTCAAAGTCGATAACTTTGATTCAAAGTCGATAACTTTGATTCAAAGTCGATAACTTTGATTCAAAGTCGATAACTTTGATTCAAAGTCGATAACTTTGATTCAAAGTCGATAACTTTGATTCAAAGTCGATAACTTTGATTCAACAACGACTCAACATAAATAAAGTTGACTTAAATAAGGCAGAAAATACATAAGGTAGAAAGGGAGAGAGGAACGGAGAACGTGTGGGAAGAAGAACGTGAGGGAGAACGAGAGAGAAGGAGGGACAATGAGAAGGAGAGATAAATGGATAGAGACCCCGGGAATTGCCGGGTAACCACTCTAAGTTATTTGTTCATTTAAGATACTGGAAGGCCAGGTCCAAAATTTGCACAGGAAAAAAAGAACATAATAGAGCGAACGATATGGCAGGAAATGCAGAAAAACTAGTGAGGATTAGAGGTGCCATAGTCACCATCAGAGAACACTGAACATCAGAGAACACTGAACATCAGAGAACACTGAACATCACAGGTCCATGACTATATAATACCCCTCCCAGCAAGCGTGCGAAATATGACCGGATCAAAGTAGAACTTCTTACAAAAATTTGTTTGATAAGTTCCTACAATAAGTGCCGGATCAACCGGGTTGTTGTGGATATATTTGCCAGCAGGCCGCTACAAGCAACAGCCTGTTGGACCAAGTTATTTTGTCTAGCCTGGCCCCGGGCCGGGGCCAGGCTCTGCTAACATATAATTTAATAAAAACAATTATGTAACGTTAAACAATTCACAAAAAATCAATAAGAAACATATTTGCAACAATTTTCAAAGGACACAATTCAAACTATTTTATCATTCCTGAACGACCTAACGAAATATTCAGTGATATAAAATTCTTGACCTCACTTGCCGAAGGTCAATAATCGATTGATAGTATGTGTCGAGGCTGACTGAGTGGTGAGAGAGAGAGAGAGAGAGAGAGAGAGAGAGAGAGAGAGAGAGAGAGAGAGAGAGAGAGAGAGAGAGAGAGAGAGAGAGAGAGAGAGAGACAGAGAGAGACAGAGACAGAGAAAGAGAGAGAGAGAAAGACAGAGACAGAGAAAGAGAGAGAGAGAGACAGAGAGAGAGAGAGAGAGAGAGAGAGAGAGAGAGAGAGAGAGAGAGAGAGAGAGAGAGAGAGAGAGAGAGAGAGAGAGAGAGAGAGAGAAGAGAGAGAGAGAGAGAGAGAGAGAGAGAGAGAGAGAGAGAGAGAGAGAGAGAGAGAGAGAGAGAGAGAGAGAGAGAGGGTCGATGTTTAGGGGGAGAGATGTTTGATGGGGTTTAGCCCTAAAGGGAGGGGGTGAAACTGGTCGATAAGTGTGGAGACTGGTTGACTATGTGATAGGGGTCGATATGGGAAAGCGGCTAATTGGGGATTGGGATACGAATCGATAGTGGGGGGACAGGGGTGTAGGGGACGGGTGTGTATGTAGGACAGGCGTATGGGACGGGGGGGGGGAGAGGATTAATGATAGGGTCAAATGGGAAGATACGGGTTGATGGAGGAATAGGGTTTGATTAGTGATTAATACGACGATAGGATTGGAAGGACAGAGAGGGATAGGAGGATGGTGGGACAGGAAAAACAGTAGATAGGAGGGTGGACGGGGGGATGAAACGGGGGGGGGGGGGAGGGTCAGGTCAAAATGTATGCTTTTTTTTCTCCAGGTCAGTGAATAATGTATATTACTCACGTAGAATAATTATATTCGTATTATTCACGTGGTGTATGTAGAATATTATTGTATATTATAAGTAATAACTAGTTTTGTAATTTTTGTTTTCAAAATATATAGCTAGGAGTAGCCAGCGGGCGGTGTCAAAAAATCGTGGTGGGGGTCTGAATGAGACCCTGACACGCTGTGTTCTCTTGAGTTGTGGCGACCGCGACCAGCCTAAATGCGTCCCGTATCCCTGATAATTTTCCCTTTACAAAGGCCTCCAATCTTGGAGACAAACCCACAAAATTCCTTTAACCAAAACATTCTGCTAGTCTTCCTAACTTGCATTTGGAGGAATTTATCAAAATTTAAATTCACCTCGATATTTGTCTAAGTTAAGGCAACTATTTTTGAACATCTTTCAAGACACTGTCTAAGGTTTTCAAATGTACCAGGGTCAAAAGTTCTGATCTAAGACAGGTTATCACTTGAGAATCGACTTGAGAATGGTCCAGGACGGACCGAAACGTCGTCGTCCCTTCACCTTCTAGTGTGTGGTCTGGTCAACAGGTTATCACTGTCGTATAGCCACCCAAACACTGGGAGGGAACTATCAGAGGGGAACCACCAAGCCATTACGACTATATAGCACTGGGAAGGGGGTCAGGATAAGGATTTGGGATGGGACGGGGGGAAAGGAATGGTGCCCCAACCACTTGTGGATGGTCGGGGATTGAACGCCGACCTTGCATGAAGCGAGACCGTCGCTCTATGGGAGATCATCTCTCAACATTAGTAGCGATGGCTGAGAGTTCTTCTTGGATAGGTTGTGCTGTAATCCTCTCCTGGAATACTCGGTGATTTTACCTTCAGGTTTCAAAATTATTCTGAATCAACCACTAAAAGCATTTTCTCTCCGCTAATCCACTAATGAGTCGCGTGGAACGACCCTTAATTTAGTCGTATTCAGAGTCATTCAAGTATTATATTGTTTTCTGCTCCAAGAAGCCTCCGCCTCTTTCATAACAACCGCGAAACTTAAACTATGATATGCAAATTCTGAATTTAAATTTCCCTAATATTAATGAATACTCATCGCTTGTATCATGTATATGTGCCAGTTAATATTTTGTTTGTTAATGACAATTAGAATATATAGAGCATAGGATATATATATATATATATATATATATATATATATATATATATATATATATATATATTAATTTATAATGGCACATAGTAGCAATATATATATTGCTACTATGTGATTCCAGCACGTGACTGTGTGAATACCAGGGGCCAGATTCACGAAAGCACTTACGCAAGCACTTACGAACCTGTACATCTTTTCTCAATCTTTGGCGGCTTTGTTTACAATTATTAAACAGTTAATGAGCTCCGAAGCACCAGGAGGCTGTTTATAACAATAACAACAGTTGATTGGCAAGTTTTCATGCTTGTAAACTGTTTAATAAATGTAACTAAAGCCGTCAAAGATTGAGGAAAGATGTACAGGGGCCAGATTCACGAAAGCAGTTACGCAAGCACTTACGAACCTGTACATCTTTTCTCAATCTTTGGCGGCTTTGTTTACAATTATTAAACAGTTAATGAGCTCTGAAGCACCAGGAGGCTGTTTATAACAATAACAACAGTTGATTGGGAAGTTTTCATGCTTGTAAACTGTTTAATAAATGTAACCAAAGCCGTCAAAGATTGAGGAAAGATGTACAGGTTCGTAAGTGCTTGCGTAAGTGCTTTCGTGAATCTGGCCCCTGATGGCTGGTTTGTGATATTTTGCCTCTGCTAGGTTCTCTATTTATGTCTGCTGGTGTAAGTTAATATACTTGGCAAAGTCTGTGTAGGCTAGTTCGTGGGGGTTTAAACGCCTGTCTACCAGGCTTTCTGTCTAATGCCTGTTTTCCTTTCTTTCTACGATAGGCCAATTGGACTGCCTATTTATGCCTTTATATTTGTATCTCAATAGACTTTTCCCTCACTTCTCACCTTCCTCCTTTTCTGTACATCTTTCTATCTACCCATTTCTATTCCCACCTCTCCACTTTCCTTATTCCCTAATTTACTCCGAATTCCCCGTTCTTCATTTCCTCGTCCGCCCTTCCTTCTCTCCTCCTCCTCCCCCTCCCCCTCATCCCATAATACCCAGGTATCATCATTCATCCTATTCTCCATCAACACTTTTCCTTCCTACCAACTTCCCTATGCCCCACGACGTCCCACGCCAGATTTGGCTTATTAGAAGCCGGCAGAGGCAACACAGCCCTCCCGGAGGTAATAGTGGTCCTTCTGTAGGATGCTGTAAGAGTCAGAATTACCATTATTTTGGTCTTATCAAACATTCCATCTTTCTTGCGTCTTTCACTTTTACATCATTTTCCCGGGTTTTTTCTTTCTAGACATTCCGTTTCACTTTTCCCCTTGTTTCTGTCTGTCTCCCTCTTCCTCTCTCTGTCTGTCTCTCTCCCTCTTCCTTTCTCTGTCTGTCTTCCTCTTCCTTTCTCTGTCTGTCTGTCTCCCTCTTCCTTTCTCTGTCTGTCTGTCTCCCTCTTCCTTTCTCTGTCTGTCTCTCTCCCTCTTCCTTTCTCTGTCTGTCTCTCTCCCTCTTCCTTTCTCTGTCTCTTTCTCTCTCATACAGCATCTCCTTAGCTCTCTAATCCAAAACATCTCGTATCTCTTCCTTCTCTCTCAAGCCCTTTCTCGGCTCTTTTTTTTCTCTCTTTAAACTTTCATCTCCCTTACTCCTCTCTCTCTCTTTTACACCATTACTTTCACTCTTCCCTTACATTCTATCTCCCTTATTCCTCTTCCTCCTCTCTCCCCTTCACACCATCTTCCATTCTCTTACACCAGGACAAGCATCATGACAACCTATTAATAGAACAAATTTGCGGGATTTTCAATGAAAGTTTAACTTATTATTTTCTTAAAACAGGTGTAAGCTAAATTTACAGCTTACGAAAAATATATTTTTCAACGGAGTGTTATATATAAAATATTTTTACAGGACGAAAACATAAGTTTTATATATATATATATATATATATATATATATATATATATATATATATATATATATATATATATATATATATATGAAATTGACGATCACAAAACACTGATTATTTTGATCAATGTCGATCAAAAATTGAGACAGACAATACATGTAATAAAAAGTGAATATATATAATATTTTTCCCCCCAGAGTGGCTGACCCAATTGGATGACCTCAAACGCCACACAAAGGCGTCGCTCGGAGACTCCCAGACCCTAGTTTATGAGCCGTAGAGTTGACGCAAAATATCGGCCATGTGTAGGCGAGGCGTGTCAGGGTCCAGTCACACACGACCAATCCCATCTAATCATGCCTGGGGAATGATTGGACGAAGGTGCCACCGAGACTGTGGGGGTAGAGGGGGGAGAGAGAGGTTATATTACCTGGGATAGGTGGTAGCGAGGGATTGGTCAGATGCCGAAGGGAGGAGATGGCAGGTTACCTCCTGGATAGATAGGGGGGGGGAAGGGTAGGAGACGACATGCTACTTGGATAGGAAGACATGAGAGCTCTTCAAAAAAGCAGTGAAAAGCATTTGAAGTGAAAAATGAATTAGAAATAGAAACACTGCAAACAGATCGACGTTTACATAATTTCAGACAACAGTTCTAGAGTGAGCGAGTCAGGACATTATTGTAAAGTGCCTTAGACACTTACAAATAGCCTGGAGGGTGTTATTACGCTCCGAGTGTGTGTATGTGAGTCCAACCTGACACCCTCACCAAGGGTCGTACAGCTGCTTCATGCACGTCTGCGTTCAATCCCCGACTGTCCAAGTGGTTGGACACCATTCCTTTCCACCCCGTCTCATCTCAAATCCTTATCCTGACCCCTTCCAAGTGCTATATAGTCGTAATGGCATGGCGTAATGGCTTTCTCATGATAGTTCGATTCCATTCAAGCCCTTGTCGCTATTCGTCGGTTGATCAGTCCAGCAACGAGAAGGCCCTGGTCGACGACCGGGCCGCGGGGACGCTAAACCCCCGAAATCATCTCAAGATAACCTCAAGATAACATCGGGCTATGATAGATGCAGCCAGTTATATATTCTCAGCATAAACAAAGGCTTCCAGGGTGCTGGTGGGATAGACCCCCACCAGCAGCTCACCACCCACAAATTCACAGGCGGGACCAAAGAACCAGAGCTCAACCCCCACAAGCACAACTAGATACAGCCTGGATGGTAAGGTAAGGTAATTTATCAGGGCAAAGCACCAAGCCATTACGACTATATAGCACTGGGAAGGGGGTCAGGATAAGGATTTGGGATGGGACGGGGGGAAGGAATGGTGCCCAACCACTTGGACGGTCGGGGATTGAACGCCGACCTGCATGAAGCGAGACTGTCGCTGTACCGTCTAGTCCAAGTGGTTGGACAGCCTGGATGGTATTTTCAGTGCTTTTCACCTCGGCTCAGCCTCCCTCGCTCCCTTCCTTACTCTAAAACTCTACTGTTTTCTTTCTAGTTTCTTTTTTCCATCACTCCCCTTCCTATTCCCCTCTCTTCTTCACTCTTCTTCTTCTCTTATTCATATATCCCTCGCTTCTCTCTCTCTCTCTTCCACTTTTCCCCCTTGTGATGGCAGGAGCCATTGCTCATAGTTCAAAGTGACAGGTTTATGAGTTTATTGACGGTAATTTGATATGGAGGGCCCCCTGTCTACCCCATAATTATATATTTCTAAACTTTATTAATTGGGATTATTTAATACATAAGCACAATATATATTGGAGATATTTTCACAATGCTTTCTAAGATGGAGTGAAGCATTGTCCTTACCGGTATTATGATGGGATTTTTCAGTTTGAAGGGAAAAAAGGTTTTCTTCATAAAATGGTGTCACAAGTCATGAATAATGATGGCTTAATTATGCCCTGAGATCAATAGATATAATGCCTTTGCGTCAGTGAAGGAATGACGTCTGAGGGGGACACATACGGTTGACCAGACCACACACTAGAAATTGAAGGGACGACGACGTTTCGGTCCGTCCTGGACCATTCTCAAGTCGATTTGTATATTTCTAAATCACAAATCAACTTGAGAATGGTCCACGACGGACCGAAACGTCGTCGTCCCTTCAATTTCTAGTGTGTGGTCTGGTCAACATACTTCAGCCACGTTATTGTGACTCATCGCCTGCACATACGGTTGTTTGTGAGATATTAACCCCGGTCTTAAGTAGTTAGCAAGTGGTAGTTTGCAATCGCTGTATTGTCTTAATCTCGTTCCAAAGTAGTTTGATGTGGTCCACAGGAGTAATATATCATCCACGAAAAATTGTAGCTCATAAAAAGTATTTGGGTCAGTATTGGAATCGCAAGAGCATTTATTTCAAGAGTCCTTAAGGGTGATAAGTTTGGTTAATATTCAAGGCTAGTTTGTAATCCAGGAAGAAGTGGTTGTTTCTCATAAACTGCAGGACGGCAGTTGAGTTCATCGTGGACGCTAGGTAATTAGCCATAAAGACGGTTTGCCACCTGATGAATCGACACAATCGACTTGAGAATGGTCCAGGACGGACCGAAACGTCGTCGTCCCTTCACCTTCTAGTGTGTGGTCTGGTCAACATACTTCAGCCACGTTATTGTGACTCATCGTCTGCAAATGCTGGAGTTTGCTCTTTCACCTGCTGAATGTTGCACAGGCATCTGCTCAGTGCTGCTCAGCCTCCTGCTGAGTGACGCTCTGCCACAGTCTGAGTGTTGCTGTGCCACCTGTGGCACAGCAACACTATATGAATGCTATTTCAGACGTCTATGTTTCCTTTTGTGGCCAGAAATACATCAAGATGTCGCCGCTTTGGCGCCTAGGAAGTTCCTCGCGAGAGTCTCTTATGGAAGGTTTAATACCTACGGTATTGATATTAAACTCTTATTTGGGTTCTTTTTAGAAATTCATGAGTTTCTACGGAGAGCTGAGTTGATGTGGCGAAGTGGTGTCGTGTGTATGTGTCTATTCACCTAGTTGTGCTTGCCGGGGTTGAGCTCTGGCTCTTTCGGCCCGACTTTCAACTGTCAATCAACTGGTGTACAGATTCCTGAGCCTACTGGGCTCTATCATATCTACACTTGAAACTGTGTATGGAGTCAGCCTCCACCACATCACTGCCTAATGCATTCCATTTGTCAACCACTCTGACACTAAACTACACATACCACTCTGTGTGTGTGTGTGTGTGTGTGTGTGTGTGTGTGTGTGTGTGTGTGTGTGTGTGTGTGTGTGTGTGTAATTGTACTCACCTAATTGTGCTTGCGGGGGTTGAGCTCTGGCTCTTTGGTCCCGCCTCTCAACCGTCAATCAACTGGTGTACAGATTCTGAGTGAGTGTGTGTGTGTGTGTGTGTGTGAGTGAGAGTGAGTGAGTGCGAGAACTCGCCTATCCAAAGGGAGAGTGATAGAGTTGTGGTCTGAGAGACAAAGTTGCTGTAGTGAAGTAGGTGACTGGGACCAACTTTACCACAACAAACTGGACCATAAAATACAACCAAACGCTTGTTAACTTGGACACCTCTTCGACCTTTGACCTACAACAACGTAATAACCTCGTTACTAGTGAGGTAATAAATTACATCAATGTCTTACAGACACGAAGTACATAACGATTTTGACCTAGAGAATCGCCATTGTCGTCATGAGTAAATTATCGTTCGGAGCCGGTCGGCCGAGCGGACAGCACGCGGGACTTGTGATCCTGTGGTCCTGGGTTCGATCCCAGGTGCCGGCGAGAAACAATGGGCAGAGTTTCTTTCACCCTATGCCCCTGTTACCTAGCAGTAAAATAGGTACCTGGGTGTTAGTCAGCTGTCACGGGCTGCTTCCTGGGGGTGGAGGCCTGGTCGAGGACCGGGCCGCGGGGACACTAAAGCCCCGAAATCATCTCAAGATAACCTCAAGATATGGTCTTGTTTGGTCAATGTTTCATAAACCATCTTATTATTATCACCGTTGAAACATTTTGGGAACAACGCAGAATTAAGAAGAGAATGAGGACATCTTCACAACACTCTCATTGCTGATATTTTCATAGCTTGTGCCTTTGTAAATGTATATTAATGACACTATGTAAAAGACACATCGAACACTTCATGTAGGGCATACGTAAATCTGTGTATCTATGTATTTACGTATGTAGGTTAGCTTAGCATTTTAAAGGCACCGAATCACCTTCTGTGGTTGAGTGTTCAATAAACCCTTGAACTATATGTTTAACACATCTCTAACCATGTCCATGGAGAACAGAAGAAAATGTATATATCCTGGTTAGCATTGTAAATGTCTGGCCACGTCTGTGGTTATGCTGGTTAGCATTGTAAATGTCTGGCCACGTCTGTGGTTATGCTGGTTAGCATTGTAAATGTCTGGCCACGTCTGTGGTTATGCTGGTTAGCATTGTAAATGTCTGGCCACGTCTGTGGTTATGCTGGTTAGCATTGTAAATGTCTGGCCACGTCTGTGGTTATGCTGGTTAGCATTGTAAATGTCTGGCCACGTCTGTGGTAGAAAATAATAATAATAAAAGAAAAAGCTTGTGCATATATCTTTCCTTCTGTTGATATCAACAAAATATTATACAAAAGAGGAATAAATCCTATGAACACATGTATTTCCCTCATTGGTAATTCATCCGGGAATGTTTCGTCTGTGCTAATTGTTTAGCAAGAACATAACAAAATAGAAATAGAGGTAACTGCAGAAGGCCTATTGGCCCATACGAGGCAGCTCCTATTTAAGAACATAAGAACATAGGAACAGAAGAACAAAGGTAACTGCAGAAGGCCTTTTGGCCCATACGAGGCAGCTCCTATTTAAGAACATAAGAACATAGGAACAGAAGAACAAAGGTAACTGCAGAAGGCCTTTTGGCCCATACGAGGCAGCTCCTATTTAAGAACATAAGAACATAGGAACAGAAGAACAAAGGTAACTGCAGAAGGCCTTTTGGCCCATACGAGGCAGCTCCTATTTAAGAACATAAGAACATAGGAACAGAAGAACAAAGGTAACTGCAGAAGGCCTTTTGGCCCATACGAGGCAGCTCCTATTTAAGAACATAAGAACATAGGAACAGAAGAACAAAGGTAACTGCAGAAGGCCTTTTGGCCCATACGAGGCAGCTCCTATTTAAGAACATAAGAACATAGGAACAGAAGAACAAAGGTAACTGCAGAAGGCCTTTTGGCCCATACGAGGCAGCTCCTATTTAAGAACATAAGAACATAGGAACAGAAGAACAAAGGTAACTGCAGAAGGCCTATTGGCCCATACGAGGCAGCTCCTATCTATAACCACCCAATCCACACTCATATACATGTCCAACCCGCGCTTGAAACAATCGAGGGACCCCACCTCCACCACGTTACGCGGTAACAGGTTCCACAAATCAACAACCCTGTTACCGAACCAGTATTTACCCAGGTCTTTCCTAAACACAACAAGAATGTGTTTAACAATGTCCAGTCCCCCCTTCCCTCCCCCCCCCCCCCCCCCCCCCCCGCTGGTAATGTGAGGAAATATTGCTTTTCACTATACATTATTCACACTAGCAGTGTACTCACCTAGTTGTGTTTGCGGGGGTTGAGCTCTGGCTCTTTGGTCCCGCCTCATAAAAAATGTAAAATGTGTGTAATACAGAAAATTGGTACATTTAATCCTGCATAATGGTAATAAATGCATTGTTTACGAGAGGGTAAAGTTGAATTGGTGTTGATATAGTCAATTTACCAATGTTATTTTAACTGCATAAAGTCAAAACGCAATTGCGACTGTTTAACAGTTTACGAATTTAAACATTTTGTGATGGATGAAATTGTCAGGGGGGGGGAAAGCGCCAAGCCATTGCAACTATATATATATATATATATATATATATATATATATATATATATATATATATATATATATATATATATATATATATATATATCACTTGGAAGAGGTCAGGATATTGATTTTAACAAATCCTTATCCTGACCCCTTTCCAAGTGGATGGACACCATTCCTTACCCCCGTCCCATCCCAAATCCTGACCCCTTCCCAGGGCTATATAGTCCTGACGTCTTGGCGCTTTCCCCTGATAATTCCCTCCCTCCTCCTGGCTCTAGGTCCTCAAATAGAACCAAGAGTCACTGGTCATCAGGGACGTGGGATGCACAGGTTTCGTCTGCTCGGTTATCAACACCTTCACACTCACAGAGAGAGAGAGAGAGAGAGAGAGAGAGAGAGAGAGAGAGAGAGAGAGAGAGAGAGAGAGAGAGAGAGAGAGAGAGAGAGAGAGAGAGAGAGAGAGAGAGAGAGAGAGAGAGAGAGAGAGAGAGAGAGAGAGAGAGAGAGAGAGAGAGAGAGAGAGAGAGAGAGACAGGGAGAGAGAGAGAGACAGAGAGAGAGAGAGAGACAGAGAGAGAGAGAGAGAGAGAGAGAGAGAGAGAGAGAGAGAGAGAGAGAGAGAGAGAGAGAGAGAGAGAGAGAGAGAGAGAGAGACAGGGAGAGAGAGAGAGACAGAGAGAGAGAGAGAGAGAGAGAGAGAGAGAGAGAGAGAGAGAGAGAGAGAGAGAGAGAGAGAGAGAGAGAGAGAGAGAGAGAGAGAGAGAGAGACAGAGAGAGAGAGAGAGAGAGAGAGAGAGAGAGAGAGAGAGAGAGAGAGAGAGAGAGAGAGACAGAGAGAGAGAGAGAGAGACAGAGAGAGAGAGAGAGAGAGAGAGAGAGAGAGAGAGAGAGAGAGAGAGAGAGAGAGAGAGAGAGAGAGACAGAGAGAGAGAGAGAGAGAGAGAGAGAGACAGGGAGAGAGAGAGAGACAGAGAGAGAGAGAGAGAGAGAGAGAGAGAGAGAGAGAGAGAGAGAGAGAGAGAGAGAGAGAGAGAGAGAGAGAGAGAGAGAGAGAGAGAGAGAGAGACAGAGAGAGAGAGAGAGAGAGAGAGAGAGAGAGAGAGAGAGAGAGAGAGAGAGAGAGAGAGAGACAGAGAGAGAGAGAGAGAGAGAGAGAGAGAGAGAGAGAGAGAGAGAGAGAGAGAGAACGCAATGGTGGATGTCAAAGGTTGGCATATATACACAAGGTTACGCAGTGTGTATTAAATTCAGTTCCTGCGACGACGCTGGAACCAATCGTATTGGCGTATGGCTTTCCATTGGAGACTTTCAGCGCCGTGGAGAGGGGAGGACACCTGTTGCATGGGTAACAGCTTTTCCCCCGTATCAACCTACCCTGGCTTTGCGCCCTGGAGAGGCCACTCCAGACCGACAACCAGAGCCCAACTCCACAGTCTCCTGAGACTGATGGATGACTATTAAATTCTTGAGGTTATTCTTGGAAACACAACTTACTACAGCACTTGACGATGCGAAGTGTGTACATCCGTCCGTCCTGTAGCAGCAGTGGATGTGGCTACTGCCACTTATGGATATTTTAACATCCAGAATGTTGAAATATATCTTTATCATGACAAGACCACACACTAGAATGTGAAGGGACGACGACGTTTCGGTCCGTCCTGGACCATTCTCAAGTCGATAACAATCGACTTGAGAACGGTCCAGGACGGACCGAAACGTGGTCGTCCCTTCACCTTCTAGTGTGTGGTCTTGTCATCATACTTTACCCACATTATTGTGACTCATCGCCTGCCTATCTTTATCAGCGCCGCCGACTGACACGGTCAGGACTTTATCAAATCTACGAGTGATGCCAAGATTTAGTGCCATTAATGTAAACAAAATGAAAGAAGTGAAGCCAGTGAGGTGTGGCACTCACTCAAGCTTCAATTGCTTTTTCTTGAATATATTTGTAAAGCTGTATCTTCGACAATGGACAGAGGAGAGGGATAATACTTTGGATACATGTGAGCGTGTGTTCTCGGCCAGGGCTTAGTGATCTTCAGCCTGAGGGCTGATTCACAGTTGTTGACCAGCTATTTTTGCTGACCTTTCATGGAGATTGAAAGTATTGACTTGGCCCTTAGGGCCAAGTCATGGCGCTCGCAACATTGCTTACTGCGTAGATTCCTAGGGAAGCCAACACCACCCGGGACACTACAACTGGCGTCCTCGACGATCTTTGATATCTTTATCAAAGATAAAGACGATAAAGACCTTGACGATCTTTGATATCTTTATCAAAGATCAAAGATCAAAGATCTTTGATCTTTGATCTTTGAGGTATTTGGATATGTACGAAGGTAAATACATAATGTAAATTGGCTTCTAATTATTGTCATGAGGCTGGTACTTCAGTGTGGGGCCAACTACATCTCAGGCATCGGTGTGTTCAGCGAAAATATTGCAATATTGACAGCGACTTGTCTGCACCAATGACAGGATTTCGAATTACAGTGTACTGTGACATCTTGAGGTTATCTTGAGATGATTTCGGGGCTTTAGTGTCCCCGCGGCCCGGTCCTCGACCAGGCCTCCACCCCCAGGAAGCAGCCCGTGACAGCTGACTAACACCCAGGTACCTATTTTGCTGCTAGGTAACAGGGGCATAGGGTGAAAGAAACTCTGCCCATTGTTTCTCGCCGGCGCCCGGGATCGAACCCGGGACCACAGAATCACAAGTCCAGCGTGCTGTCCGCTCGGCCGACCGGCTCCCTGAGAGAGAATTGTGTAGGCTTTTTGTAGCGTCTGGTCTTGCCTACCCGCTCTGGTTCTCTCTGTGTGTGAGTACCAAAGTTAAGAGTTTCTTGCTCCAGAAGGGGGGGTTATCTTGAGGTTATCTTGAGATGATTTCAAGGCTTAGCGTCCCTGCGGCCCGGTCCTCGACCAGGCTTCCTTTTTGTTAAACACCCCCCAGGAAGCAGCAAGTAGCAGCTGTCTAACTCCCAGGTACCTATTTACTGCTAGGTAACAGGGGCATCGGGGGTGAAAGAAACCCTGCCCATTTGATTCCGCCTCTCCCGGGGATCGAACCTGGAACCTCAGGACTACGAATCCGAAGCGTTGTCCACTCAGCTGTCAGGCCCCCCTTTGCCAAGAGTTTGTTTTGGTCCTTCAGGAGAAGATGTTACTTTTCCTACCTGGTTTATTATTAAATGTGATAAAGAGTTGTGTTGCAGGTGGCGCGTTCGGGATCCGGTCGGCCGAGCGGAGAGCACGCTGGACTTGTGATCCTGTGGTCCTGGGTTCGATCCCAGGCGCCGGCGAGAAACAATGGGCAGAGTTTCTTTCACCCTATGCCCCTGTTACCTAGCAGTAAAATAGGTACATGGGTGTTAGTCAGCTGTCACGGGCTGCTTCCTGGGGGTGGAGGCCTGGCCGAGGACCGGGCCGCGGGGACACTAAAAAGCCCCGAAATCATCTCAAGATAACTCAAGAAGGTGGAGCGTTCTTCTCCTAAGTATTCACTATGTAGATGAGAAGATGACAGTTCTCTACGGTGTTACTGTGTTACTGTAACACAGTAACACCGTTACTGTAACACAGTAACACCGTTACTGTAACACAGTAACACCGTTACTGTTACCAAGTTACTGAACTTCGTATAGGTGCCTGTGGCAATTAATTTTACAGGTTGTAGTTGCACGTATGTATCTTAGTAAGATGTACACATTTCTGAGTAATTCCCGCCAAACACACACCGAAACTACGACGTTGTTACAACGTTCGAACAAGTTTTAACACCTCCTAACCAGTTATAACAACCAATATATCAAGTTCTAACAACGTTCTAATACGTCATAAACACGTTAAGCCAAGATGTAACAACTTTATTACAAGTTGTAACAACGTTCTAATACGTCATAAACACGTTAAGCCAAGATGTAACAACTTTATTACAAGTTGTAACAAGCGGAAAATAGAGACAGTTTCGGTTTGTATTTCCAGGGTTGTTAGCATTGGCTCCTATTGCGTATGGTGTGACTCTCTGGGTCTAAGGTTTAAGTGTTCATAAGAAGCGAAATTTTATGTACGTGTGTTACTTAGAGAAATAAGAAAGTCTTCGTGGAAACTGGATGAAATGTTACAATTTCTACGCCTGTTCAAGCAAACAATGTTCAACTCGTATGCAGACAATCGACTTGAGAATGGTCCAGGACGGACCGAAACGTCGTCGTCCCTTCACTTTCTAGTGTGTGGTCTGGTCAACATACTTCAACTCGTCTATAGTAAGTCCGAGTATTTTGAAATAACTTGTATTAATACATGAAATTCCCCTAAGCCAATTCCTGTTAATTACCCGCTGATCCTAATTAACAGGGTACAATCTATCCTAACTTAGCCTGGGGTTTCGGATTGTATTTGATACTTTTCCGAATTATTGCAATATATAATTTCCTATAATCCTAAAGATCATATACCGTCATCGTTGAGAATCAAAATGATTCTAATGTTTAACCAGTTGGATGATCCGGAAATCCAACCAATCATTCCCCTCGTTGTTATACAATAGGCCAGTGTTGTATAATTTTGTCGTTGTAGTACAATTCAGACAGTTTTCACGTGGGATGGAGGGGGGGAGAACATGCTGAAATGGGGTTGTTGACCAGACCACACACTAGAAGGTGAAGGGACGACGACGTTTCGATCCGTCCTGGACCATTCTCAAGTCGATGGAATGTTAAGTGACCAGACCACACACTAGAAGGTGAAGGGACGACGACGTTTCAATGGTCCGTCCTGGACCATTCTCAAGTCGATGGAATGTTAAGTGACCAGACCACACACTAGAAGGTGAAGGGACGACGACGTTTCAATGGTCCGTCCTGGACCATTCTCAAGTCGATGGAATGTTAAGTGACCAGACCACACACTAGAAGGTGAAGGGACGACGACGTTTCGCTCCGTCCTGGACCATTCTCAAGTCGATGGAATGTTAACTGACCAGACCACACACTAGAAGGTGAAGGGACGACGACGTTTCAATGGTCCGTCCTGGACCATTCTCAAGTCGATGGAATGTTAAGTGACCAGACCACACACTAGAAGGTGAAGGGACGACGACGTTTCGCTCCGTCCTGGACCATTCTCAAGTCGATGGAATGTTAACTGACCAGACCACACACTAGAAGGTGAAGGGACGACGACGTTTCGGTCCGTCCTGGACCATTCTCAAGTCGATTGAAATGGGGTCGACTGCCCTTCCCTGCTCACCACATGAGACAGAGAGAAGAGCAACCATTCTGTTGCTGTTCGAGAGACGGGTTAACCACATTTGAGGGACCTAATGGAATTTCCTATAGGGAATTGCTTTTAACCACATTTGTTAATGGTGAGCCTATGTGCCCCAGTGCCAACACATGCAACATGGAGGTGTGTGTGTGTGTGTGTGTGGAGCAACGTTATCTTGAGGTTATCTTGAGATGATTTCGAGGGGCTCTTAGTGTCCCCGCGGCCCGGTCCTCAACCAGGCCTCCATCCCCAGGAAGCAGCCCGTGACAGCTGACTAACACCCAGGTACCTATTTTACTGCTAGGTAACAGGGGCATAGGGTGAAACAAACTCTGCCCATTGTTTCTCGCGGGCGCCTGGGATCGAACCCGGGACCACAGGATCACAAGTCCAGCGTGCTGTCCGCTCGAGAGAAAACCGTACAGATACCCGGGCACCGCCGGCTATCTCCCTAAGTTATTTTATAATTGGAATTAACAAGGCAATTCTCCATACTACTGAGGTTACCTTGAGGTGCTTCCGGGGCTTAGCGTCCCCGCGGCCCGGTCGTCGACCAGGCCTTGAAAATAAATTAATATTTACCATTCTAGTCACAGAACACCGCTCTTCCTGTTGTTCTGTTAACACTGTTGCAAACTCTCAGCCTGCAACAGGAGTCAACAGGAGTCTGTTCATGTACTCACCTGTGTAAACAAAATCATGTTAGTTCCACCAGACTAAATTAGTTATTTTATATTTTACAAATCCTAGTGTTTATAACTAATAGTTCACATAACTTATATTCAATAATTATAGGCAGTGTCTAATCTGGTTGTGTTGTCTAGTTCTTCCCTATGAAAAAGTGTTCAGAATTAGTGGCTAAAAATGGTGCCTTTTTCGTTATCAATTAGATTTTCTAAGCACTACTACAGTGATCCAATAATACTTAATTTCAAGATTTATCATTATCTGATATATTAAAATATCGTTAAAATTGTTTAATTATCAAAGGGAAGCGCCAAGCCATTACGACTTTATAGCACGAAAATGGCTTGGTTAGCCATTTTTAGAATTAGAAAGGTTAGAATTAGAATTTAGAAAGGTTAGAATGGTTTAATGAGCTTCACCTATCATTCCTAGGCAAGGAATGATTATTTTTTTTCTGGTAAATGAGAAACTTTCAAATATGTCATTCATTTAGGGTCATGATTCTTTAGGAAAGGATTAAAGGTTCTAAATACTGATCTCGTGGTATTTTAATAATGAAAGCAAATTGCCAATACAAATTTCTTTATAACACTCTTGAGAAAAAAACACATTTTTGGCACCGTAAAATTTTTACTCAA
>NC_091203.1:27750518-27808018 GCF_040958095.1 Procambarus clarkii | reverse complement strand
GACAAAGCAGTTTATATGGAGGAATTCATGATAAGCAATTTATATTTAAATTCTCCTCTCCTGCAAAATGAATATATGAAGAGTTTAACGCTTGCGTTTTATAGTGAGAAATACGCAGAACTAAACTACACAAATATCCATCAAATTAATATATATATTGCTTTGAAAGGCAGATTGCATAATATTTTATGGAACTGGTCGTTCAGTATTGTTTTCAGGATGATATTTTACGATATCCTGCTGTAACGACCTGGTCGTTTAGGTGTGAATAAATACAATCACGACTTCTCACTTGTCGTTAAGACGTTTAAATACGAAGCAACGACTTCTGTCTGGATTTGGTAATATGTTTATTGTTTGTGATGTGTGTCTATGTATGTATTAACACGATGTACTGAACGGGGTGAGAATAGCTTGAGCTACCTCATCCCTTTGTGTGTATTTTACCTCAATAAACTTATTTCAATTTCAATTTCAACTTCTGTCTGGTGCGTATAGCTACTTAATTCTTTTCACTGACTGATGCTCTGCGAACTGTGTATCTTGAAGTTCTACCAGGAAATGGCGTCGCATCTCAATCGAACACGACACGGGTTCGACCTGCTAATTCGAGCTGCTAATTCGAGCTGCTGCTTCCCATACACCGAACACAGAGACGCTAATACACCAACCCGTCCTCTTAAAAATAACGTCGCTTTTGGCTCGTATGCGCCGCTATGGCCAAATTTGGACGTAATTTGAAATGAAATCGACTCACAAAAGTGACGTTCTGTTCCGTTTTCTGTTTGAGTCGTCCGGCTTACTCGGCAAGGTTAGAAGAGGAAACTTTCCATTAACGTTTTTCATAACGTTTTGAAACTTTATGAGAATTTCCTGCCCACCTAACCTATCAGAGGACCCTTAACTTACTGTTGAAAAAAAAATTCCAAATTTATTTTCATTTTTTTTCCCATTTTCAAATTACGTCCAAATTCGGCCATACGGACAAACGGCCAAAAGCGACGTTCTTTGTAAGAGGACTTGACAACGTCTTAAGGAAATTGTGTGTGTCATCTTCACTAATAAACGACTGTAATAATGGACTAAGTGGCAATTCTCTTCCCCGGCGCTGCCATTATTAACTACTTCAGAAGCAATTGGGCATCTCTGGAGGCACCTGTGCTACTGGGAACAACGATATCCGCACCCTCTATGGAATGAGGGGGTTATCTTGGTTATCTTTAATAATCTTGAGGTTATCTTGAGATGATTTCGGGGCATTAGTGTCCCCGCGGCCCGATCCTCGACCAGGCCTCCACCCCTAGGAAGCAACCCGTGAAGCTGACTAACACCCAGGTACCTATTTTACTGCTAGGTAACAGGGGCATAGGGTCAAAGAAACTCTGCCCATTGTTTCTCGCCGGCGCCTGGGATCGAACCCAGGACCACAGGATCACAAGTCCAGCGTGCTGTCCGCTCGGCCGACCGGCTCCCTTAACCATCAAACTATCAAAAAGGCAAAAAAACTAAAAAAAGGGCATGTATTGGTATCTGTGTAAGAGATAAATAAATGGTTGTCTGGTTGAATGCCTGGGGCCAGATTCACGAAGCAGTTACGCAAGTACTTACGAACGTGTCCATCTTTTCTCAATCTTTAGCGGCTTTGTTTACAATTATTAGACAGTTAATGAGCTCCGAAGCACCAGGAGGCTGTTTATAACAATAACAACAGTTGATTGGCAAGTTTCCATGCTTGTAAACTGTTTAATAAATGTAAATCAAACCCGCCAAAGATTGAGAGAAGATGTACACGTTCGTAAGTGCTTGCGTAACTGCTTCGTGAATCAGGCCCCAGATGCCTGATGCTAGCCTCACTAAACTTTGCAGGATTAATCGTGATTTAATTGTGTCAGAAGCTGGTCAGGATTAGCCCAAGTCCTCCATGAGGGTTTGAGCAAATCCCCCCTTCCCCCGCCCCCCCCCCTTCCCCCCGCTTCCCCCCCCTCCCTCCCCCAAAGCGCATCAAAGGGCGAGAGACCAGACACAGGATCCGGGAGCCCCTTTGGCCGGCCCCTTTGCGCTTCAAATGATATTCCCTGAAGAACCAGCGGTGGGGTGCCGGGTCCCTGTGAGAGAACCTGCGTCGCCACTCTGACAAAAATGGCGCCAATGGACTCTATGCCGGTGAATTGGAGTGAGGTTTCCAGAATGAAGGGCACTAGGGGGAAGAAAAAAGGATGGTCGAAGACCAAGCAATGAAAGGGAACCAGGAGAAAATGCGATAATGGAACATGAATACTAAAAATGGATTAGAAATGTTCCTTAGATCCGAACCAAGAGACAGAAGTTATTAACAGTAACATATAGTCAAGAGGAAGGTTGGAAAGCGGTCTGTGGAAGAGAGGGAGAACAAGAGAGCTAAAGAGGATGCGAAGATTATGGAAAGTACAACATCAATGGAAATAAAGAGCAGCCAAAACAGACAGTTAAAAAAGAGATGTGTTAACGTAAATAATGAAGATATACAATGTAGATTAATAGAGAATAACGACATGAAGAAGCCAGATGACCTGAAGGTGAAAAACGACGAATTGAAGTAGTTACTAACAATACATAGTTAGGAATAGTTATAATACATAGCTAGGAATAGTTATAATACATAGCTAGGAATAGTTATAATACATAGATAGGAATAGTTATAATACATAGTTAGGAATAGTTATAATACATAGCTAGGAATAGTTATAATACATAGTTAGGAATAGTTATAATACATAGTTAGGAATAGTTATAATACATAGTTAGGAATAGTTATAATACATAGTTAGGAATAGTTATAATATATAGGAATAGGAATAATACATAGGAATAGTTATAATACATAGGAATAGGACTAATACATAGGAATAGTTATAATACATAGTTAGGAATAGTTATAATACATAGTTAGGAATAGTTATAATATATAGGAATAGGAATAATACATAGGAATAGTTATAATACATAGGAATAGTTATAATACATAGGAATAGGACTAATACATAGGAATAGTTATAATACATAGGAATAGGACTAATACATAGGAATAGTTATAATACATAGTTAGGAATAGTTATCATACATAGATAGGAATAGTTATAATACATAGGAATAGGAATAATACATAGGAATAGTTATAATGCATAGTTAGGAATAGGAATTGACATAGCAACGAAAAGTTATAATATATAGAAATTGATATAAAATTAGAAATAGGCATAATACATGGTTGGGAAATGGGTAAAACACAATGAATGGAAAAGGGACAAAACAAAGGTGGAAATATCGTGACACACAGAGATGGGAATAGGATAAACTCCAATACTTAGAATGGGAAACACACAAGGGGTGAGAAAGATGAGGAATCACAAAAACATCGATGTTGGGACAACCCGCCAAACACACACCGAAACTACGACGTTGGTACAACGTTCGAACAAGTTTTAACACCACCTAACTAGTTATAACAACCAATATAGCAAGTTGTAACAACGTTCTAATACGTCATAAACACGTTAAGCCAAGATGTAACAACTTTATTACAAGTTGTAACTAGCAGAAAATAGAGACAGTTTCGGTTGGTGTTTCCAGGGAAATCACTCAATTACACAAAGATTATATGACACATAAAGTCAATAACATACGTGAGAATATACGAACAAATGAACTATCGAAGGCAATATATAAAACGATCCTGAACGGTGAATGTAAACAAAATTTAGAAGAGGTATAAGGGAATGCGATAGACGTGGATAAATAATGGCTTTCAGCCAGCTATCGTAGACAGGGGTAAAGCTATACGATACAAGGGAGAGCGAGCAGGTGATTAACGGACTGTCGAGACCACAAACACGAAATTAAATTTATATTTACGCAAAATAAAATGTTTAGAAGGGGGGAAGCATTCACGATTAGTAGCGCACGCACGCACACACACACACAATTGTGTGTGTGCGAAGGGAATTGATAGGGTAGATAAAGACAGTCTATTTAACACAAGGGGAACACGCACAAGGGGACACAGGTGGAAACTGAGTGCCCAAATGAGCCACAGAGATATTAGAAAGAACTTTTTTAGTGTCAGAGTGATTGACAAATGGAATGCATTAGGCAGTGATGTGGTGGAGGCTGACTCCATACACAGTTTCAAGTGTAGATATGATAGAGCCCAATAGGCTCAGGAATCTGTACACCTGTTGATTGACGGTTGAGAGGCGGGACCAAAGAGCCAGAGCTCAACCCTCGCAAACACAACTAGGTGAGTACAACTAGGTGAGTACACACACACACACACACACACACACACACACACACACACACACACACACACACAGTGGAATGCACTAGGCAGTGATGTGGTGGAGGCTGACTCCATACACAGTTTCAAATGTAGATATGACAGAGCCCAGTAGGCTCAGGAATCTGTACATCAGTTGATTGACTGTTGAGAGGCGGGACCAAAGAGCCAGAGCTCAACCAACGCGAACACAACTAGGTGAGTACACACACACACACACACACACACACACACACACAAACACACACACAAACACACACACACACACACAGACAAACGGGTCCACAGACATACCCAGTTAGACATCTCCAGACAGCTATGCCCACGAAACATGCCCAAGACATAGACAAACCCAACAGACACGCACAAACTGACATCCCAAACCGACAAACACAAACAATACGACACAAAGAACAACCCTAACAATGACCAGTGTAGCTGCCACCTGCACAATAATCCGCCAACTTCACTACACTGATATGATAACAGTTTGTTCCACAGACCCCACCAACAGTGGACCAGTGGAACAATCTACACATTTTCAGAACGCGAATCTGACGTATCCCCAGTGTCAACTACCATCATAAGGCAGTGTCTTGGATGCTCCCGGACGCAGGTTCGAATCCTCGTCACGGCCCTTGTGGATTTGTTCTTTACCATCAAAATATGTTTCTCCGAAATTGGGGCCAAATTCAACTCATTATAACAACGAAAGCGATTTCCTCATCATGTAGCTAACGAGGCAAAAGTATACTCTCTTCACAATAAAGGTTACTGAGAATATTACATTTCGTGTAGTATACTTTTTATGGGATCTATAGTAAGGTTTATTATTCAAAGAAGCATATTTCAACCCGTTCTCGCACTTTCTTTCAGTCAATATTGGCTTATTAAATACGTGCATATGTGACATACTAGTTTACCTTGAAAAGCTTCATAGAAAATACCGACCTTACCTAACCTTCTTAGTATGTTAAGATAAGCATCTTATTGCTTCGTAATTACAATTATTACTTAACCTATTATAGGTATAGGTTAAGTAATAATTGTACTATAATAGGTTAAGTAACAATTATTACTTAACCTATTATAGGTATAGGTTAAGTAATAATTGTACTATAATAGGTTAAGTAACAATTATTACTTAACCTATTATAGGTATAGGTTAAGTAATAATTGTAATTACGAAGCAATAAGATGCTTATCTTAACATACTAAAAAGGTTAGGTAAGGTCGGTGTTTTCTATGAAGCTTTTCAAGGTAAACTAGCATGTTTAATATGTCACATATGCACGTATTTAATAAGTCAATATTCACTATACGAAAGTGCGAGAACGGGTTGCATATTTTGATGGTAAAGAACAAATCCACAAGGGCGTGACGAGGATTCGAACCTGCGTCCGGGAGCATCCCAGACACTGCCTTATGATGGTAGTTGACATTGGGAATAGGTTCAGCTCATCTTGCTTCTCTTGAGGCTTCGAACGGCTCTCTCGGCTTCCATAACCATTGAATCAATGTTGTGATGTATTGGGTTACATCCCTGAGGACCTGGGGTATCGAGCTCAGTCAAGCAAAAATGTCGATATTATCTCCAGTAGTTAGCAGTGATTTCAAATGGTGGTGAGCAGCGGTTCTGTATCCTAATGAACAGTGGTTAGCAATGGTGCTGTGTACCACTTCAACTCGAAGAATAGTTCCAAACCACTTGGACAGTCGGGGATTGAACGCCGACCTGCATGAAGCAAGACCGTTGCTCTACCGTCCGGTGTTCAGTTTGTTCAGCAGTGTAGAGCGAACCGTTGTTTCGCAAGCTCCCACAGGAAGTTAATTTACAAGTAATTATAGAAGTTTAGCCTTCAGAAGGCCAGTGATTCTCTGATGCCTTCTGATCGGGCCTCAGAGGTCAGGAAAATAATATCACTCTTCTTCCCTATTAGGAAAATCACAAATGCAAAATAATGGGTTTGTGATAACATGCGTCTGATTAGCGGTGCAAACACTGTATGATAACATTCGTCAGATCAGTGGGGCAAACTCTATGATAACATTCGTCACATTAGTGGTGCAAACACTGTATGATAACATTCGTCAGATCAGTGGTGCAAACTCTATGATATCATTCGTCTGATTAGTGGTACAAACACTGTATGATAACATTCGTCTGATTAGTGGTACAAACACTGATAACATTCGTCTGATTAGTGGTGCAAACACTGATAACATCCGTCTGATCAGTGGTGCAAACACTGATAACATCCGTCTGATCAGTGGTACAAACACTGATAACATTCGTCTAATCAGTGGTGCAAACACTGATAACATCCGTCTGATCAGTGGTGCAAACACTGATAACATCCGTCTAATCAGTGGTGCAAACACTATGATAACACTCGTCAGATCAGTGATGCAAACACTGTATGAAAACATTCGTCCAATCCGTTGTTTTCAACATTTTAAATTAAATGAACAATTAAATTTGTAACAATTTACTCTCAGATCACAAATGTTGTTGACCAGACCACACACACTAGAAAGTGAAGGGACGACCTGGACCATTCTCAAATCCCTTCACCTTCTAGTGTGTGGTCTGGTCAACATACTTCAGCCATGTTATTGTGACTCCTCGTCTGCAATAACAAGCGTTATTGTTAGAGTTGCCTGTAGGGTCAAGTACAGAATATTTCTTGACAGTTGTGTCCTTGACAGTGTATAACGCCCGTGTCCTTGACAGTTTATGACGGATGAGTCCTTGGCATTACCTGATGTCCATATTCTTGACAGTGTATGTTGGATCTGTTCTTGCCAGAGGTAAATGATTAACATAATCACACTAACGAGGTCAAAGAACATAAAACAGGAAAGTAATGCGGTCAAAGAACATAGAGATGTAAAGTAAGAGGTCAAAGAACATAGAACTGATAAGTTATAGCGGTCAAAGAACATAGAACTGATAAGTTATAGCGGTCAAAGAACATAGAACTGATACGTTATAGCGGTCAAAGAACATAGAACTGATAAGTTATAGAGGTCAAAGAAGATAAGAACCGGGAAGTTATAGTCAATAAAGTGTATAGATGATTATAGACGTGAACACGTGGAAAGTGTCATAATACTTATATCAGAAATCATGAAATAGGATGTTAAGGCGGGTATTTTGGCCTGCAGAATCGAGCTATAAGCTCCTGGGCCCCGGCATTTCTTGGACGCCGCCTGAGTAATGAAGAAAATAGGCAACTATGAGCATGTATGATTGCGAGGACGGTTATCTTGAGGTTATCTTGAGATGATTTCGGGGCTTTAGTGTCACCGGTCCTCGACCAGGCCTCCACCCCCAGGAAGCAGCCCGTGACAGCTGACTAACACCCAGGTACCTATTTTACTGCTAGGTAACAGGGGCATAGGGGTGAAAGAAACTCTGCCCATTGTTTCTCGCCGGCGCCTGGGATCGAACCCAGGACCACAGGATCACAAGGCCAGCGTGTTGTCCGCTCGGCCGACCAGCTCCGTTGTAACCTTGTAAAGGATACAACGGAGCCCTTTAACCTTGTAACCCTTGTAAAGGGTTACAAGGTTAAAGGGTTAACTTATCAGTTAACCCTTATCAGTTAAAGGGTTAACTTATCAGTTAAAAATTATTGCAATATCTGCATTTGCAATAAATATTAATTTACTCGCCACCGGGGAGCCACCGTGCCCTTATCCTAACCTACCAAAGGACCCGAAACAGAAAACGGAACAGTATGTCATTTTTCACGAGCCTCTACCATTTTCTAGTACGATGAGTTCTGGCCTTACGTAGCGTCTACGTCAAAATGCGACGTTCTATTAGAAGGTTGTCACATAGGAACATAGGAACAAAGGCAACTGCAGAAGGCCTATCGGCCCATACGAGGCAGCTCCTATCTATAACCACCCAATCCCACTCATATACTTGTCCAACCCGCGCTTGAAACAATCGAGGGACCCCACCTCCACCACGTTACGCGGTAATTGGTTCCACAAGTCAACAACCCTGTTACCGAACCAGTATTTACCCAAGTCTTTCCTACATCTAAACTTATCCAATTTATACCCATTGTTTCGTGTCACAGGTCAACCAGGCCACCAACAAGACATTAAACCTACACAATAATTCTGTCTGAGAGCTGAGCATTCAAACACCTTATATAAAATAGAAAAAAAATGGTTTAACTGCCGGAGAACAAAGCTTTGATGTCTTGTGCTTTTCCATATAGTGAGAAATTTTTCCTCAGCCATGGAAATCATGTTTATTTAGCCACACTGGGAAGGTTTGCTCACCTCACCTCATTTCAGAAGAAGAGAAGGGGTCTGTGTATACATTTTTTCCAGGCTCCCTCAAGTGTGTATAATTCTGGGCTCTCTGAAGAGTATATATATATGACTGTGTATACATTTTTTCCAAGCTCCCTCAAGTGTGTATAATTCTGGGCTCTCTGAAGAGTATATATATATGACTGTGTATACATTATTTCCAGGCTCCCTCAAGTGTGTATAATTTCTGGGCTCTCTGGAGAGTATATATGACTGAAAGTCAAGGTGTATTAATGACAGCTTCACTAGGTAAAAGAGGAGTCACAATAACGTGGCTGAAGTATGTTGACCAGACCACACACTAGGAGGTTAAGAGACGACGACGTTTCGGTCCGTCCTGGACCATTCTCAAGTCACAATCGACTTGAGAATGGTCCAGGACGGACCGAAACGTCCTGGACCACTAGAAAGTGAAGGGACGCCGTCGTCCCTTAACCTTCTAGTGTGTGGTTTGGTCAACACAGCTTCACTAGAATGTGTATTACTGTAAGAGAAGAGTATATATACCTTGTCTGAAATGTGTATTATCAAGTTAATCTATGGAAGATGAATTATTACGAGTCTTTTTACAGTGTGTATAAGTGTTAAGCTATCGGGAGTATTATTGCAAGTTCAGTGTATTAATTAAATGTTATCTGGAAGTCTATCTTGGTCCTAATATACGAAAAAAATCTATCAGACTATATAAGCATATTCTTATCAATGCTTAATATCATCATTATTAACCTGATGAGGTTAATCAGAGCTGAGGAGGACTATAAAATATTATAGGATATATGAGACAATCTTCAGACATGATCTGAGAAATTGCTACTATGCAGGCGATGAGTCACAATAACGTGGCTGAAGTATGTTGACCAGACCACACACTAGAAGTTGAAGGGACGACGACGACGTTTCGGTCCATTCCTGGACCATTCTCAAGTCGATTGTGTGACACACAATCGACTTGAGAATGGTCCAGGACGGACCGAAACGTCGTCGTCCCTTCAATTTCTAGTGTGTGGTCTGGTCAAAATAGCTACTAGATTTTAACCCAGACTATTGCAAGACTTGTTTTTTCCTACTGTAAATGGCTACTAGAGTTCAACACCAACAAGTGTAAGGTGATGGAAATGGGAACACGTAACAGGGGACCAAAAGGATAGCATAGAGTGCACGGAAACTATCAATCTATAACGACAAATGGATGAAAGCTTCAGACTCAGATAAGTCTCATTCTCAGACTCAGATAAGATGTTAGAGTTTACTTTTAGTGTAATAATGGGAAAATGAAAAGAAATAGAGGCTGTAGAAGCAAAGTCCCTTTATAGTTTTAAAAGCAGATATGTTACCTTGAGGTTACCTTGAGGTGCTTCCGGGGCTTAGCGTCCCCGCGGCCCGGTCGTCGACCAGGCCTCCTGGTTGCTGGACTGATCAACCAGGCTGTTGGACGCGGCTGCTCGCAGCCTGACTGGAGTGGTTGTTTTAAACAACCAGCGACTTCAACCAAGCAAGAAATTTACTTCCCAGTTGATCGTCTCAAATTACCAGGACCAAAGAAGGGAATGAGGCTCCATTACAGCTAAGTCGTCGCAGTATTTATCCGTCATTAAAATATGGCCATCAGCCCATTGTCAGTAAATATGTAGCGAGACAGTTAAGAGCATCGTTTAACCCTTAATCTTGAGCCGTCTACCTCACTACCTTGTCTACAGACACTTGGACATTCCATAATTAATTCCCCTCATGAGTGATCCTCAGAGTTATTATGTAATTACCTGAACGAGGGGAAAGGAACAATTAGAGGAAAACTCCAAACCATTACGATTATATAGCACTTGGAAGGGGTCAAGATAACGATATGGGATGGGACGAAGGGAAGGAATGGTGCCACTTGGACGGTCGGGGATTGAACGTAGACCTGCAAGAAGCGAAAGACCGTCGCTCTACCGTCTACCCCAAAGTGGTTGGTATTCCGTGAACGAGTGCAATTACTTCTTTCTATAGTTTCACTTCTATGAGATGTCACTTGGAAAACTTATAAACTAGTCTAGCATATCTATAAGATTACATCACTAGTCTGATGCTGGACCAGACTAGTGGTTCTTCTTAACCGGGTTAAGAGTTAGGAATATATCTCAAGAATATATCACAGTGATCACAAGAATATATTGTCTTCTCCTACGTTCCCTTGCTATCCTCTCCTTATTCCTATTACTATCTCCTTCTCATTCGGTGATTGATTGATGAAGATTAAGCCACCCAAGAGGTGGCACGGGCATGAATAGCCCGTAAGTGGTGGCCCTTTCGAGCCATTACCAGTATCAAAAGATGATACTGGAGATCTGTGGAGGCGCAACTGCACCCTGCGTGAAAGGAGATGTCTCCCGGACCAAGTGGTGACCAAATGGTGTCTCACTCGGTGGTTATAATAGGAGCTGCCTCGTATGGGCCAATAGGCCCACTGCAGTTCTTATTTCTACTACTATTCCCTCTACTTCACTTTACTTTGCTCCTCTCCTCTATCTTGCCTATTTATTGCCTGTCTCTACTTCCTCATCAACCGTCCATTTGGTCACCATTTGGTCCGGGAGACATCTCCCGTCACGCAGGGTGCAGTGACGGGAGTGAGGGTGCAGGGTGCAGTGACGGGAGTGCAGTGACGCCTCCACAGATCTCCAGTATTATCTTTCGATACTGGTAATGGCTCAAAAGGGCCACCACTTACGGGCTATTCATGCCCGTGCCACCTTTTGGGTGGCTTAATCTTCATCAATCAATCAATTCCTCATCACAATCGACTTGAGAATGGTCCAGGACGGACCGAAACGTCGTCGTCGTCCCTTCACCTTCTAGTGTGTGGTCTGGTCAACATCTCACTCTCGCCCTAACACGCTGGGATAGGGACGCAGGTGGCACTGCAACATACAAGATGCCACAAGGTGTCAAGAGTGCCATAAGAGCCATGACAACTCACACAGTCAATATGTCAACACCAGTGTCACACCCACTCAGCAAGCAGTTCTTAAAGCCACTTAACAAGCCATTTCTTTCCGTAAATAACTCAACAATGCTCCAGGAAGACGAGCTAGTCATCACAGATGATGGTGACGTCCCCCAGACACAGTAATCAAGAGGAAGGACGCAGCAACCACTCGCTAAGAACGGACGCCGTCTTCCAATAGGCAATCAGTGCAGGTGTGGACGGCCAAGATGGTCCGATACTGTCATCTTGCTCTTGCAGCTTCATTACTTGAGGAATGTTGCTCTGCATGTTTGGACCAAGTCACGTGTGTTGGTATACGTCAAGGATACCCTCCATGTTCCATAAAAGATAGTACCTGTGCCCTTGTATAAGTGGAATATGTGTAGTAGGGTTGATAGCCTTTTGTGGCTTTTGTTATGTCCTATTTTTATATATCAAAGGGACACAACATTGTCTTTAAGGTGTGTGCAAGAGATCATATTTTGTGCTTTCCACTCTTTGTAAATCTAGGTTAAATAATGTTCTTGTACTTACCAATTTGTACTCACTTATTTGTACTTGCGGGGAGTTGAGCTCTGGCTCTTTGGTCCCGACTCTCAACTGTCAATCAACAGGTGTACAGGTTCCTGAGCCTATTGGGCTCTATCATATCTACACTTGAAACTGTGTATGCAGTCAGCCTCCACCACATCACTGCCTAGTGCATTCCATTTGTCAACTACTCTGACACTAAAAAAAATCTTTCTAATATCTCTGTGGAAATACATACGTTGTGAAATACATGGTCTGATCATATATGCCCTTGTGAAATACATATTCTTGTATAATACATGCTCTGATCATATACATGCTCTATATGCTATATTCATATATATATTCTCATATATATATATATTCTCTGGTCAAATATATTCTCAGGACTAATATATGCTGTGCTCATCTGTCAGTGCAAATGAGTGTGTCTTTGATGTACAGGCTGACCCCACCCTGGCCTGGTTGAGGTCGACCAAGAGGCTGATCGAGGACCGGGCCGCAGGGAACGTTGAGCCCCGAAATCATCGCAAGGTAACCCGCAAGGTAAGCCTGTTGTAGCCTGTGCTTCCCGTCAAATATGAAAAGACGGTACTCAAGTATCCATGTTTCACCATCAAAGTAATCTCGTGAGAGGTTCATTTAGTGCTGTAAACACTATATTTACCTCATTCGGCAATAAAGTGGCCTTTATTTACGTGTTTTTACACCCCTGAATGTTATCAAATACAAGTGATGTTATCTTGACCAGATACCTAGAAGGTGAAGGGACGACGACGACGGTTCGGTCCGTCCTGGACCATTCTCAAGTCGATTGTCGTCGTCGTTCCTTCACCTTATAGTGTGTGGTCTGGTCAACATACTTTAGCCACGTTATCGTGACTCCTCGTCTGCATCATGTTATCTTATTTGTAGAAGTACTGGATGCTTTACTTGGTGTCAATATCTTGGGGTTCTGGTAAGGAGGCCACTGTCCTTGTGTCCTCTCTAGCATTTGGCCGAGTTGGTGGTGGAGTCTGGATATTTTTAGCAATTCTTTTTCCCTCTTCTTCTTGCTAAGATGTCTTCCTGGTATGTAGAGATGTGGCTGTTTTCATAGTGGCGTTCTTTGGCTTCATTTGCCTGGTTACTCTTTTGTAAATAATATTATATATATATATATATATATATGCGTACAAGCCTGAATGGTCCCCAGGCATATATGCAACTGAAAACTCACACCCCAGAAGTGACTCGAAGTCATACTGCCAGGAGCACACTGCAAATGGTGTACAGGACGCCTTAACCACTCGACCATCATGACCTGACAAAAGATGACGGTAGCCGGGACTAATTCCCCGTCATCCCGCCGGCACTCTGATGATAATCAGTTATATATATATATATATATATATATATATATATATATATATATATATATATATATATATATTATATATATATATATATATATATATATATATATATATATATATATATATATATATGTCGTACCTAGTAGCCAGAACTCACTTCTCAGCCTATTATGCACTGCGCGATTTGCCTAATAAGCAAAGTTTTCATGAATTAATGTTTTTTCGTCTACCTAACATACCTAACCTAACCAAACCTAGCTTTTTTTGGCTACCTAACCTAACCTTACCTATTAATATAGGTTAGGTTAGGTTAGGTAGGGTTGGTTAGGTTCGGTCATATATCTACGTTAATTTTAACTCCAATAAAAAAAAATTGACCTCATACATAGTGAAAAGGGTAGCTTTATCATTTCATAAGAAAACAATTAGAGTAAATATATTAATTCAGGAAAACTTGGCTTATTAGGCAAATCGGGCCTTGAATAGTAGGCTGAGAAGTGCGTTCTGGCTACTAGGTACGACATATATATATATATATATATATATATATATATATATATATATATATATATATATATATATATATATATATATATATATATATATATATATTACTGATCAATGGTTGGCTCCTATACCACTAAGCTGACAGGTGATTTCCTCCACACAGGTCTATAGCACCGCTGATTACTTCACCCCTTCTTAAATCATCCACTACGGGCTCACCATAGCCCGTGCTACTTGGAACATTTTTGTTCCAGGTAGCGAATATCATCAACAACAACAACACCCCTTCAATATATCAAGCAGCTTCCTGCTTCTCCAGGTATATACAAAGTAATTACCTCTCGCTGCCCACAATTAAGGTAATTATAGTCCCTCTTCCCTGGCGTTTAACCCGCTCTCACCAGGATTAAAGCCACTGTTGTGGCTAGCATTGGCCACGGTATTTCAATTGGGTGTTGTTCCATATAGTTATGTATCTATTACTCATTTCCCGCCTACAATAATAAACAAATTCATGTAACTAAATCACTTGGGTTGGAGGGTAGAGCGACGGTCTCGCTTCATGCAGGTCGGGGTTCAATCCCCGACTGTCCAAGTGGTTGGGCACCATTTCTGACTTCCTTCCCAGTGCTATATAATCGTATTGGCTCGGAGCTTCCCCCCCCCCCCTGATAATTCCCTTCCGTTCCTGTTATTTTCATGTTTTATCATTCAAATGGATGTGTGGACGGGTTTGGCGCCCATTTTGAACCTCGGGACTCGAACGCAGACCTGTAAGAAGCCAGCCGACGCAATACAATATTAGACCATATTTTCCCCGCTCTTATTAACCGATTTATAGTTCTATACATAGGTTTGAGAAAGTCTTATGTGCCTATCTTGAGGTTATCTTGAGACGATTTCGGGGCTTTAGTGTCCCCGCGGCCCGGTCCTCGACCAGGCCTCCACCTCCAGGAAGCAGCCCGTAACAGCTAACACCCAGATACCTATTTTACTGCTAGGTAACAGGGGCATAGGGTGAAAGAAACTCTGCCCATTGTTTCTCGCCGGCGCCTGGGATCGAACCCGGGACCACAGGATCACAAGTCCAGCGTGCTCGACCTACAACATTATTTTTTCAGGGATATTCCTGCACGAAACTTCAGTCTTTAGCAGGTCAGGCTAAGTGCTGTTCATTTCAGTCTTAGTAAGACGGCTGAATGGCGTATGTTTATGCCTCTTATCAGTAAGTTTTATCAATTTATTAAATTGTTCATTACTAAATTTTCAGGATTAAAGTTGTCATTATTTTCGTTATTAAATTTTGCATTATTTTCAATTTGTTAAACTCTTCATTCAAGAGGTTACCAACTTCTGGGTTTGTTAAATCTGAGGTAATCTTATTTTGCTTGTGAATGCACTGTGTTAATAGTTAGTTATGGTGGTCTGTAACTGTGCACTGTGTTAGATAATGTTCCAGTGGTCTGTTGTGTCTGTAACTGTGCACTGTGTTAGATAATGTTCCAGTGGTCTGTTGTGGCTGTAACTCAGCACTGTGTTAGATAATGTTCCAGTGGCCTGTAACTGTGCACTGTGTTAGATAATGCTCCAGTGGTCTGTTGTGTCTGTAACTGTGCACTGTGTTAGATAATGTTCCAGTGGTCTGTTGTGTGTGTAACTCAGCACTGTGTTAGATAATGTTCCAGTGGTCTGTTGTGTGTGTAACTCAGCACTGTGTTAGATAATGTTCCAGTGGTCTGTTGTGTGTGTAACTCAGCACTGTGTTAGATAATGTTCCAGTGGCCTGTAACTGTGCACTGTGTTAGATAATGTTCCAGTGGTCTGTTGTGTGTGTAACTGTGCACTGTGTTAGATAATGTTCCAGTGGTCTGTTGTGTGTGTAACTCAGCACTGTGTTAGATAATGTTCCAGTGGCCTGTAACTGTGTACTGTGTTAGATAATGTTCCAGTGGTCTGTTGTGTGTGTAACTGTGCACTGTGTTAGATAATGTTCCAGTGGTCTGTTGTGTCTGTAACTCTACACTGTGTTAGGTAATGTTCCAGTGGCCTATTTGGTGTGTAACTCAGCACTGTGTTAGATAATGTTCCAGTGGCCTGTTTGGAATTTCTCCACAATACTGACAATTCCTCAGAAAATATTCCTGTCATGACGATACATTTATATAAAGCCCATATACACATATACGACACAATCAAGAAGTGTCTCATTGTTATAGACAGTGAGGGAGACCATTGAGTGTGAGGGCAAGCTATTCAGTGTGAGGGGAAAGCCATACAGCGTGAGGGGGAAGAGCCAGAGAGTGTGAAGAGGACCATATATACACTCACGACTCATAGTGAGGATTGGATTCCATGTGTTGCATAATTTATGAGGCTATGTTGACCAGACCACACACTAGAAGTTGAAGGGACGACGACGTTTCGGTCCGTCCTGGACCATTCTCAAGTCGATCTTGAGAATGGTCCAGGACGGACCGAAACGTCGTCGTCCCTTCACCTTCTAGTGTGTGGTCTGGTCAACATACTTCAGCCACGTTATTGTGACTCCTCGCCTGCTTATGAGGCTAACCAAGAGGCTCTACACAAAAAGAGGATTACCTGTGCGTGACTCAATCAAGGTGGAATGTCTCGTTAAATTACCACTTACGGGTACATTACTTCAGTTATAAATATAATTGTCTGGTGCATTAAGAACGAGGTGATTGTGGCGTGTTAGTTCTCAGCCTTCACGTGATCATTTTTGCAGGTCTTATTTACAATTTCAGACTCCAAAATTGTTGGTTGGAGGTGGCTCTCAGGAGCGACAACACCCACATGTGAGGCGGGACCAAAGAGCCGAAGCTCAACCCTCCTTGAACCCATCTATCTCTTCTTCATTATCTATCACTTCTGCTTCCCTGGTCATTATTCCGTTTTCATTTTCTTCCTCCATCGTTGCTTCATAGTTTAATTTATGATTTTGGAGCATTTGTAATCAGAATGAATGTGTAGTGTTCATTTCACACCTTTTATTTCTCATTTGTTCACTCATCCCTATTCTATCTCTGTCTCTCACTGTTCTCTGCTTCTCTCCTATCTCTCTCTCAAGCCAATAACACGACGTAATCCTGCCGAGCGTGAAATCTAGCGGCCCGTCATGTCGAGGGTGAAGTCAATTACTCTCTAGGTCCTTAGTTGATGGCTGCTTGCGACCTCTTTATCCCTGGAGCTCAGGGACTCTATCACATGTGAGGGCTCACTGAGCCCCTGGAGCTCAAGGACCTCATCACATGTGAGGGCTAACTGAGCCCCTGGAGCTTAAGGACCCCATTATATGCGAGGGCTCACTGGGCCCCCCCTGGAGCTCCAGGACCCCATCACATGCAACGGCTCACTAGGATCCCCTGGAGCTCATGGACCCCATTACATGCAAGGGCTCACTGGGCCCCTCTGGAGCTCCAGGACCCCATCACATGCAACGGCTCACTGGGATCCCCTGGAGCTCAGGGACCCCATCACATGCAATGGCTCACTGGGATCCCCTGGAGCTCATGGACCCCATTACATGCAATGGCTCACTGGGCCCCTTTGGAGCTCAGGGACCCCATCACATGTGAGGGCTAACTGAACCCCTGGAGCTCAGGGACCCCATCACATGCAACGGCTCACTGGGATCCCCTGGAGCTCAGAGACCCCATCACATGCAATGGCTCACTGGGCCCCTCTGGAGCTCAGGGCCCCAATCACATGCGAGGGCTAACTGAGCCCCTGGAGCTCAGGGACCCCATCACATGCGAGGGCTCACTGGACCCCTTGGAGCTCGGCAATTCACGACAGTCATCCTGTGTGTTGACAACCAAAGATTATATTCGTGACTCTCTGCTTCTCTGCTAATTATATTCGACTTTATGAGATCGATGTGCAATGGTGGTCTATGAGATCGATGTGCAATGGTGGTCTATGAGATCGATGTGCAATGGTGGTCTTCTTTAGTCAATATTTTATTGTTATCTTCCTCGCAATAAGCATTACTCTTGACGTAAATAAGTAAAAATCTTATTTTAGTTTCATCCCAAACGTTCAATAATAATGTTACAAAGAATATTTAAAATACCGGTTTTATTTAATCTTTACCAAGCCATTATTTTTATTTGCAAGAAGGTACAATTACTTTTATTATTATTATTATTAAATAATATATATTGTTTTTTAGTGTTATATTAGTATTCAGTTTTCACATAGTTAATTACACAAAGTATTGTCTGTGTTTTACGGACCTTTTCCATTCCTATTTATTTTCTAGCATCAAAAGGTCAAATTCCTTTGATACCTTTGGACGGTCTCCCCACGAAGCTCTGGAACGAGCCCGCTTGTAAACCTTTGTATCTCTCCAAGTTTGCTTTTTGAGGTGGAAAATTCACTTCGGGGGCTGCATATTCTCGAGCTATTCTCACGTAGGTGTAAAACGCTCAATGTCTCCTTTATTGAGGTTTGTGATAGTTGAGTTGTTTGTTACTAGTTTGAAGAGTGTTTGACTTTATCCTACATGTATCCTTTATCCTATGTGTATTCACATAGTTGTATTCAGCTAGTTGTGCTTGCGGGGGTTGAGCTTTGCTCTTTCGGCCCGCCTCTCAACTGTCAATCAACTGTTACTAACTACTAATTTTTTTTCCCCCCCACACACACACACACAGGAAGCAGCTCCGTAACAGCTGTCTAACTCCCAGGTACCTATCCACTGCTAGGTAACAGGGGCATCAGGGTGAAAGAAGCTCTGCCCATTTGTTTCTGCCTGGTCCGAGAATCAAATCCGGGCCACAGAATTACGAGTCCTGCGCGCTGTCCGCTCAGCTTTCAGACCCCTAAGTGTGTTGTGGATGCTGTGTGGGGTGCTGTGTGGATTGTGGGTGTTGTGGGTTGTGGGGGCTGTGTGGGGTTGTAGGACCTGTGTGGGGGTGTGGGTACTGTGTGGGGTGTGGGTACTGCGACAGTCGTACTACAGCCAAAGTGGTTGACACAGTGGACTCACCCACTTTGCGTGGAACTGTAGAAGTCATTCGATGTGCTGGTGTCGACTCTATGCCCGAGTGCGAGTGAGTAAATATACAAGCCGCTATGTATAGACGCCTGTATGAAATATTCCGATACTTATATAGTTTAAACTTCCACAAATACCCTTTTGTTGTTAGCAAATATAATTCCTAAATATAATTTTTATTCCTTATTAAATATAAATTAAATATAAATTTATTAAATATAATTATAATTCCTAAATATAATTATAATTCCTGGCCTCAATATATTCCCCAACTTTACACCCGCAAGATAATGTAACCTTGAGACTTGGTCGCCGCTAATAAGTTTACTTAACAGTCTGTTAACTTGAGACACTTTAAAGAGAGTGCCAGCTGTGTTTGGGTTCAAGTGTAAACAAGAAAGTGGTTATATCTGAGGTGGCAATGTTTTGAGCATCTTGCTGTGGCGATATGTTATCTCAAGGGACAAGTGATATTGCCCTCTAAACTAGTCCTTGGAAGAAAATTTTAATTCAAGATTTCACAGGGAGACGACCCCCATCACTCAACCCGTTCTCGCACTTTCTTACAGTCAATATTGACTTATTAAATAAGTGCATATGTGACATACTAATTTATTGGGAATATTTTAGTTTACCTTGAAAAGCTTCATAGAAAACACCTAATATTGACTATTCGAAAGTGCGAGAACGGGTTGCATCACTAGCCATGGGCAGAAAATTGGGGAAAGAGACACCTATCACCTGCCTTGGGGGGAAAGTAGGAATATTAAGTACTAGCCTTTGGGGTAGCCACTCCAGACCTGAGTACCCAAGAAACAATGGGCAGAGTTTCTTTCACCCTATGCCCCTGTTACCTAGCAGTAAAATAGGTACCTGGGTGTTAGTCAGCTGTCACGGGCTGCTTCCTGGGGGTGGAGGCCTGGTCGAGGACCGGGCCGCGGGGACACTAAAGCCCAGAAATCATCTCAAGATAACCCTCAAGATAACCACACACACACACACACACACACACACACACACACACACACACACACACACACACACACACACATACACACACACACACACACACATTCAGTCATTGCTGTAAACAACCGATAGCTAGAAAGGCGGGATCCAAGAGTCAATGCTCGATCCTTCAAGCACATATAGGTGAGTACATATAGGTGAGTACACACACACATACACACACACATATACACACACACACACACACATATACACACACACACACACACACACACACACACACACACACACACACACACACACACAGATGCTTGTGTATGTTTCCCACTCCGTTTTTGCTAGATCTTATTTTTTCGTGAAGATTTTCTCATCTGTTTTTATCATAGAATTATACATCAAAGGGTTTGGTTGCCCTTGAGAATATCCAAGATCTTGGGCCACGTGGTGGAAGTAGGGCGTCTCATCTTGGAGTAATATTTAGATGTTGTTCCCGACCGTTCACAAGTGATTGGGCACCATTCCTTTCCTCCGTCCCATCCCAAATCCTTATCCTGATCCCTTCCAAGTGCTATATAGTCGTAATGGCTTGGCACGTTCTCCTAATAGTTCTGTTGTTCTGTGCCACACTCTGGTCGTTTCTTGTTGTAGTCTGTTGTTGAGTGGCTCTATGCTCAGGTCTACGAGAAGGTTTTGGGTGCCTTGGTTATATGGTGGACGGTATCTCTCTCTCTTTTAGCTCTTTTCAGCGCCTTGTTTCACACTGCTTGTAGGTTTTGTAACCCGTTCTCGCACTTTCTTACAGTCAATATTGACTTATTAAATACGTGCATATGTGACATACTAAACATACTAGTTTACCTTGAAAAGTTTCATATGAAACACCGACCTTACCTACCCTTCTTAGTATGTTAAGATAAGCATCTTATTGCTTCGTAATTACAATTATTACTTAACCTATTATAGGTATAGGTTAAGTAATAATTGTAATTTTCGAAGCAATAAGATGCTTATCTTAACATACTAAGAAGGTTAGGTAAGGTCGGTGTTTTCTATGAAGCTTTTCAAGGTAAACTAGTATGTTTAGTATGTCACATATGCACGTATTTAATAAGTCAATATTGACTGTAAGGAAGTGCGAGAACGGGCTTGGTTTTTACATGCTAGTATTCTTTAATATATGTTGTGGTACTGGAGGGAATTCGAGATGCAGCCTGACTCGTATCTTGTTGAAGTGAAGCTGTATATCTGAGTCAAGGTTACTGAATCTTTTTTCCTCAGGTTTACCGAAGGTTATTTTGGCTGTCACTATACTTTGGGACGTCAGCTTCCAGCGTTGGTGTGAGGATATCACCCATCATCATCCATGCAGGACTGGGGACACCCGGTACAGGAGGTAGGGAGGATGATGACACCAGACACCATCCATGGAGGGAGGGAAAGGCATCCACTACCATCCATGGAGGGAAGGGGAGGCATCCACTACCATCCATGGAGGGAAGGGGAAGGCATCCACTACCATCCATGGGAGGGAAGGGGAAGGCATCCACTACCATCCATGGAGGGAAAGGGAAGGCATCCACTACCATCCATGGAGGGAAGGGGAAGGCATCCACTACCATCCATGGAGGAAGAGAAGGCATCCACTACCATCCATGGAGGGAAGGGGAAGGCATCCACTACCATCCATGGAGGGAAGGGGAAGGCATCCACTACCATCCATGGAGGGAAGGGGAAGGCATCCACTACCATCCATGGAGGAAGAGAAGGCATCCACTACCATCCATGGAGGGAAGGGGAAGGCATCCACTACCATCCATGGAGGGAAGGGGAAGGCATCCACTACCATCCATGGAGGGAAGGGGAAGGCATCCACTACCATCCATGGAGGGAAGGGGAAGGCATCCACTACCATCCATGGAGGGAAGGGGAAGGCATCCACTACCATCCATGGGAGGGGAATAGGAGGGGATAGAATAGGTGCATATGACGAAATCAGTTTAGAAACGTGAAATACGGTATAGATTACGACAAAAAGCGACAATCCTGGATAGAGAGAGAGAGAGAGAGGGGATAGATTCCCTCCCCACCCACTGAGAGGAAAGTGGATGGGTTTGGGGGGTTGTCACCTACCCCTCACACCTACCCCCCCCCCCCCCCTTCCGTCATATCAAAACATTGAGGGCTAGTTTTGTTTACCATCTGACGTCACGTGTTTACCGAGTGACGTCAGACCAAGGCTCGGGTTCAGCGCCAGTCGTCCCAAGGTAAACAAGGGTGATTAGCAGCAACAGTCGTTACAAGCAAAATTAATTGAAGATAATATTGGTTTCTTAAAAAAATGAATAATGACAATAGCATTACTCTTCTGTTAACTTGTTTATATAACGAATAGGTATTTTAATAGTTATTTCCCTTGGGAGCCGGTGGCTGAGCGGACAGCACGCTGGACGCGTGGTCCTGGGTTCGATCCCAGGCGCCGGCGAGAAACAACGGACCAGAGTTTCTTTCACCCTGATGCCTTCTCCCCTGTTACCTAACCGTAAATAGGTACCTGGGTGTTAGTCAGCTGCCACGGGGCTGCTTCCTGGGGGTGGAGGCCTGGTCGAGGACCGGGCCGCGGGGACACTAAGCCCCGAAATCATCTCAAGATAACCTTCTCCTTTTATATTAAAAAATATAAATATTTGCAATACAGATTTGTTAAAAAAATTGGACTTAAAACACGATAAAAATATTTGGGTAATTTTTTTTATGTATTATGTGCCTTATCTTGAGGTTATCTTGAGATGATTTCGGGGCTTTAGTGTCCCCGCGGCCCGGTCCTCGACCAGGACTCCACCCCCAGGAAGCAGCCCGTGACAGCTGACTAACACCCAGGTACCTATTTTACTGCTAGGTAACAGGGGCATAGGGTGAAAGAAACTCTGCCCATTGTTTCTCGCCGGCGCCTGGGATCGACCCCGGGACCACAGGATCACGAGTCCAGCGTGCTGTCCGCTCGGCCGACCGCCTTGGTACATGTGTATACGATACTTTGTTCAATTCATTATTTATTATACATTATATTATGCATAATTTATTATACATATTATACATTATACATTATATATTATTTTATCATGCGCTGGGGTTTGTTATCATGTACTCTACATTATGCACTATGCATTATACATTATACATGTATATTATACATTATACATATACTCTACATTATATTATACATTATAAAGCATGGACTAAGTATATTTTTATTAGCCTGCAAAAAAATAGAAAAAAGACTTCTCCTTATATTTCCTCTTAAGTGTTAAAGAGAAAAAATGGTCTCTCTCTCTCTCTCTCTCTCTCTCTTTCTTATCTTCCCATATCTCTCACACTCATCCCATCACCAAGGTTGACACTGGAGCGTCAACACCTGCTCTCTCTCCACCCCTTCCCCCTTCCTCAAACCCCCAGCACCCCCTGGCACCCCCTAAAAACACCCCTTCAAGCGCCCCCCCCCCACCCCATCAACCATCAATACCCCTCCCTCATCTTCCCGGGGTATTTGTAACGCCTCTATGTATGTGTGTGTGTGTGTGTGTGTGTGTGTGTGTGTGTGTGTGTGTGTGTGTGTGTGTGTGTGTGTGTGTGTGTGTGTGTGTGGCACTTCCTTGGCTGCCCTCCACGCCTAGACACTGGCACTTGGCACTTTGGCACTTTGGCACTTTGGCCCTTGTGTATGGTCGTATACTCGCACACCAACATTTAGCGTGAGATATACTCAGCTTATGCACTTGTTTAGTATACACACGCACTTCTAAACGTACATTGACTTATATATACGCACTTCTAAAAGCACATTCACTTATACATACGCACTTCAAAACGCACATTCACTTATATATACGCATTTCTAAAAGCACATGCACTTATACATACGCACTTATACACACGCACTTGTAAACACATATGCATACACATACACCTATCTAGTAAAGATGCCACACTTCTCATATACATACATACACGCTAGCTTCACACACCCAGTATGTTTAGTTCTTATATATTAATATCCCCTCTTACCACCCATATCTCCCAGCACCCCCACACCCCCTCCCACCCACACCCCAGCACCCCCCCGCCCCACACCCACACCCACACACACCCACACCAACATTCACACCCCAGCACCCCCCCACCCCCTCCCACCCACACCCCAGCACCCCCCCACCCACACACACCCCAGCGCCCCCCCCCCACACACCCACACCCCCACTTAATTTTCTTTCTGGCCCGACGTCAAGCACCACGACCTCAGAAGCTCTATATAGCCCAAATACAATTTTCTGTTAAATTCATATATTGAAAATCTATACGACACAGAGCACGGTAAGTCACATATGCAAACTACACCTGCCAGGTGCTAACCAGCCACCTCTGTCATCCTGATAACATACAACACACACACACCTGAAAGCCCTTACACACACACACCTGCCTCGAACGCTTCACCCAACTGATGCTCCACACCTTGGCAGATTTACTTTATTTTTAAAACGGAATTTATTCTTGGGTTTATATATAAATCTGTAAGACACACGGCACGGGAACCGAACCCCAGTGGTCATGTAACCGAGCAAATATTAAACTCTAAGTTATGACATTATTGGTAGTGGGAATATGGACTAAAAGTAGTAATGAGAGGCACAGGTGAGAGGGGACAGGGCTATGGGGGTACTGATGCCAAAGGGGAAATTGAAGGGAAGTGGGAGAATGCTCAGAGACAAAGGGGGGGGGTTGAGGGGGAAGGGAGAGCAAAGGGGGTTGTGTCTGGGTACAAGTGACAGGATGAACAACCCAGCGGGTTTTCTTCCTAGTGGGGAGTGTTGTACATGCTGCTATGGCGGTGTGTCCACTCACAAGATGAGTGGCGCTGCCCAATACTGTCACTATGGTGGTGTGTCCACTCACAGGATGAGTGGCACTGCCCAGTATTGTCACTATGGCGGTGTGTTCACTCACAGGATGAGTGGCACTGCCCAATACTGTCACTATGGCGGTGTGTTCACTCACAGGATGAGTGGCACTGCCCAATACTGTCACTATGGCGGTGTGTTCACTCACAGGATGAGTGGCACTGCCCAATACTGTCACTATGGCGGTGTGTTCACTCACAGGATGAGTGGCACTGCCCAGTATTGTCACTATGGCGGTGTGTTCACTCACAGGATGAGTGGCACTGCCCAATACTGTCACTATGGCGGTGTGTCCACTCACAGGATGAGTGGCGCTGCCCAATACTGTCACTATGGCGGTGTGTCCACTCACAGGATGAGTGGCGCTGCCCAATACTGTCACTATGGCGGTGTGTCCACTCACAGGATGAGTGGCGCTGCCCAATACTGTCACTATGGCGGTGTGTCCACTCACAGGATGAGTGGCACTGCCCAATACTGTCACTATGGCGGTGTGTTCACTCACAGGATGAGTGGCGCTGCCCAATACTGTCACTATGGCGGTGTGTCCACTCACAAGATGAGTGGCGCTGCCCAATACTGTCACTATGGCGGTGTGTCCACTCACAGGATGAGTGGCGCTGTCCAATACTGTCACTATGGCGGTGTGTCCACTCACAGGATGAGTGGCGCTGCCCAATACTGTCACTATGGCGGTGTGTCCACTCACAGGATGAGTGGCACTGCCCAATACTGTCACTATGGCGGTGTGTTCACTCACAGGATGAGTGGCGCTGCCCAATACTGTCACTATGGCGGTGTGTTCACTCACAGGATGAGTGGCGCTGCCCAATACTGTCACTATGGCGGTGTGTCCACTCACAGGATGAGTGGCGCTGCCCAATACTGTCACTATGGCGGTGTGTCCACTCACAGGATGAGTGACGCTGCCCAATACTGTCACTATGGCGGTGTGTCCACTCACAGGATGAGTGGCGCTGCCCAATACTGTCACTATGGCGGTGTGTCCACTCACAGGATGAGTGGCGCTGTCCAATACTGTCACTATGGCGGTGTGTCCACTCACAGGATGAGTGGCGCTGCCCAATACTGTCACTATGGCGGTGCAACCCGTTCTCGCAAATTCGTAAAGTCAACATTGACTTATTAACTACGTGCATAGGTGATATACTAAACATAATAGATACCCTTAAAAAGATTCATAGAAAACACCATCCTTACCTAACCTTGTTAGTATCTTAAGATAAGCATCTTATTGCTTCGTAATTACAATTATTACTTAACCTGTACCTATTATAGGTTAGGTAATAATTGTAATTACGAAGCAATAAGATGCTTATCTTAACATACTAAGTAGGTTAGGTAAGGTCGGTGTTTTCTATGAATCTTTTTAAGGGTATCTATTATGTTAAGTATGTCACCTATGCACATATTTAATAAGTCAATATTGACTTATTAAATTTGCGAGAACGGGTTGGGCGGTGTGTCCACTCACAGGATGAGTGGCGCTGCCCAATACTGTCACTATGGCGGTGTGTCCACTCACAGGATGAGTGGCGCTGCCCAATACTGTCACTATGGCGGTGTGTCCACTCACAGGATGAGTGGCGCTGCCCAATACTGTCGCTATGGCGGTGTGTCCACTCACAGGATGAGTGGCGCTGCCCAATACTGTCACTATGGCGGTGTGTCCACTCACAGGATGAGTGGCGCTGCCCAATACTGTCACTATGGCGGTGTGTCCACTCACAGGATGAGTGGCGCTGCCCAATACTGTCACTATGGCGGTGTGTCCACTCACAGGATGAGTGACGCTGCCCAATACTGTCACTATGGCGGTGTGTCCACTCACAGGATGAGTGGCGCTGCCCAATACTGTCACTATGGCGGTGTGTCCACTCACAAGATGAGTGGCGCTGCCCAATACTGTCACTATGGCGGTGTGTCCACTCACAAGATGAGTGGCGCTGCCCAATACTGTCACTATGGCGGTGTGTCCACTCACAGGATGAGTGGCGCTGCCCAATACTGTCACTATGGCGGTGTGTCCACTCACAGGATGAGTGGCGCTGCCCAATACTGTCACTATGGCGGTGTGTCCACTCACAGGATGGGTGGCGCTGCCCAATACTGTCACTATGGCGGTGTGTCCACTCACAGGATGAGTGGCGCTGCCCAATACTGTCACTATGGCGGTGTGTCCACTCACAGGATGAGTGGCGCTGCCCAATACTGTCACTATGGCGGTGTGTCCACTCACAGGATGAGTGACGCTGCCCAATACTGTCACTATGGCGGTGTGTCCACTCACAGGATGAGTGGCGCTGCCCAATACTGTCACTATGGCGGTGTGTCCACTCACAGGATGAGTGGCGCTGCCCAATACTGTCACTATGGCGGTGTGTCCACTCACAGGATGAGTGGCGCTGCCCAATACTGTCACTATGGCGGTGTGTCCACTCACAGGATGAGTGGCACTGCCCAATTAAACAAAAATAGGGTGTGTGTGGATGAGAGAGTAAGGTATTAGGAGGGGACTGATAACTCCAGTTATCACTGTATGTATACTATCATATACAGTTATCACTGTATGTATGCTACACTGTATGAGGCTTGTGAACGTCGGGGAAGAGGTAAGAGTGATGGTGAAGAGGAGTGGGAAGTAAGGGGTGACAAGCCAGCAATAGTTCACTATTAATAGTTGGCTGCATAGTTAGCCCCTTAGACCATTCGCTGAGCCTTATTTTCATTCTGGTCCACTTTGTGTATTCGACTAGTTGTGCTTGCGGGGGTTGAGCTCTGGCTCTTTGGTCCCGCCTCTCAACTGTCAATCAACTGGTGTACAGATTCCTGAGCCTACTGGGCTCTATCATATCTACATTTAAAACTGTCTATGGAGTCTGCCTCTATATACAGTTGGTGTGTGTGTGTGTGTGTGTGTTGTGTTGAGTGTACTCACCTATTTGTGCTTGCGGGGGTTGAGCTTTGGCTCTTTGGTCCCGCCTCTCAACTGTCAATCAACTGGTGTACAGATTCCCGAGCCTACTGGGCTCTATCATATATGTGTGTGTGTGTGTGTGTGTGTGTGTGTGTGTGTGTGTGTGTGTGTGTGTGTGTGTGTGTGTGTGTGTATGTGTGTGTGTGTGTGTGTGTGTGTGTGTGTGTGTGTGTGTGTGTGTGTGTGTTGTGTATGGTGTGTGTGTGTCCAATTACCTCAATGTGCATATAGAGGTTGAGCTTCAGCTCTGGGACCTCGCCTTAACGGGTGTGCCCGCCCCTGTGCGTGTGTATACATACATGACTAACAAAAGGACTAAGAACCACAAGAATTAAACAAAAACAGAGATCACAAGACATTCGTTAGAAGCAGCACAAACAATCGACTTTAAAATACTATATTTAACTACTTGAGTCTCAAGATGAAGGTTCAGTGCAATAAACTCTCTTCTGCAAAAACAAAAATTGGCCAAATAAACAAAAAAAATCGTCAGGAAAAGGTTGGAATACTTGGAGTTAATAATGTTTTCAGAGAGAAAAGTAACTGTGAATACTGTGGGATACATTATGGACGGTAACCCGCTGTCTTGTTCACGTAATGTGGCCCTTATTGTCCTCGCTTACTCCCTCCACACACGCACAGAAACGTCCGCTCTTGTAAACACACACACACACACACACACACACACACACACACACACACACACACACACACACACACACACACAGGGGCCTCGTAGCCTGGTGGATAGCGCGCAGGACTCGTAATTCTGTGGCGCGGGTTCGATTCCCGCATGAGGCAGAAACAAATGGGCAAAGTTTCTTTCACCCTAAGTGCCCCTGTTACCTAGCAGTAAATAGGTACCTGGGAGTTAGTCAGCTGTCACGGGCTGCTTCCTGGGGTGTGTGTGTGGTGTGGGAAAAAAAAAAATAGTTAGTAAACAGTTGATTGACAGTTGAGAGGCGGGCCGAAAGAGCAAAGCTCAACCCCCGCAAAAACACAACTAGTAAACACACACACACACACACACTCCTGGGACAGGAGTCATTGCTGTAAACAACTGATAGCTGGAAAGGCGGGATCCAAGAGTCAATGCTCGATCCTGCAAGCACAAATAGGTGAGTACAAACACACACACACACACACACACACTAGAAGAAGGGGTTCTAGGGGGTCCATGACTAGAAGGGGTTCAAGGTCAATCACCAGCAGGGATGAGGAGGAGGACAGATTTATAGACAAATTAATAGGGAAATTTGTAGAGAGAAGGAGTGATTGGTTGGAGGATCTAATCCAGGGGATTAAAAGTGAGGTATTTCAGCAAATACAGGATGCGGTAGAGAGGCAGAAACAAGAACTTATGCTCTATGTTCAGGAAGAGATTAGGAAGGGAAGAGAGGACTGGGAGAGGGAATGTGCTCGTATCACAAACGAATTAGGAAGGTTTAGCAGCACGGCTAAGGATAGAGGATTAGTGGGAGATGGGTTAGTGACTGCGGTTGGGATGGGGAATCCCCAGGGGACAGGCTACCAGCATGACAATGAATTACTGAGGAGACGGTCTATTATAATACATGGATTATTCGAATCTAGGGCACCAACTAGACAAGAGAGAATAGAAACAGAAAAATACGAATTGCACGAGATATTGAGGTGTATTGGAGCAGAGATGGCAGAACGCGAGGTGGATATCAATCGACGGGTTGGACCCTACAATTGTACCAAGAATAGACCTGTTCTGGTGCAATTCTCCAATGAGGAGGCAGTGGAGTACATAATGAGGAGCAAGCATTTACTCAGAGGAAGTGAAACCCATTACAATGTGTTTATAGAGAGGTTTATGACGAAAGATGAGCAAACAGCCCACAAAAATAGATGGCAACAACGACAACGTACTAGCCTATCAGGTAGTCTCACCTCCCAGGTCACATCCCAGGTCACCTCCCAGGTCACCTCCCAGGTCATCTCCCAGGTCGCATCCTCCCCAACTCAGCCCTCCTATACATCCCCCCTGCCTCAGCCTCCCAAAACCCCCCTGTCCCTTCCACATTTGCACCGCCACAACGATTCCCCTGCCCCTGCTACATCACACTTGTCAGCGACCCCAGTGGGTCAAGCAATGCCCTCCCCAAACCCACCTTCCCATCCCCCCTCCCCAAATACCCCTTCCCACTCCCCTGCCCCTTCTACCCCATTGACTTCAATTCCATCTACTCCATCCCAGCTTCCACTGCACCCCTCTTCCACTCACCCCCAAACCCCACCCAACCCTCACCCCTCCTATGCACCTCCAGCCCACATTTAACCCCCTCACCTTGTGACCCCCTAACACCTTCCCCCATCTCCCTCTTCCCCTCTTCTACCCCAAAACCCCCACCTACCCCCGATTCCCCCCTAACTAATATACCCTCTCTTCCACTCCCAGCACCCATGCTCCATTCTCATCTCAACTCTCCACCCTCAGTAGCCCTCTTCCCCCCAACATCTCAACCTCTATCTGACTCTCAGTCTCACTCTATTTCTCAACCCGCCTATGCTATTCAGACCCCTAACTTTCAGACCCATTATGCCCTTCCTACCCCCCTAGATGCCCAGACCCCATTCGCCTACCAGGCACTCCCAGGCACCCCCCTAGCACCCCCCCACTCACCCCCACAGCCCCCACTTGCCCCCCAGACACCCCCCAGTTCCCCCCAGACCCCTGGTGAAAGGGGGAACTCTGACACCCGAGTTTCCAAGAAGAGTCTCAAGGTTTGGTACACCAATGCTGATGGGGTAGCCAATAAAGCAGAAGAGATAAAAGAAAGAGTTAGTGAGGCAGACCCAGACATAGTGGCAATAGTGGAAACTAAAATAAATGGCATGATCTCGGATGCAATCTTTCCAGAGGGGTACCAGGTGATAAGAAAAGAAAGGACACAGAGACAGGGAGGAGGAGTGGCACTACTAATAAAGCGGAAATGGAAGTTTGATGAGCTGGAAAATCCGGGTACCAATGAAAGCACAAGCTTCATACATGGAACTCTGACAGTGGATGGGAAGAAGATTGTAATCTTGATACTCTACAATCCCCCACCAAACAGTAGAAGGCCCAGGCAGGAGTACGAGGACAGCAACAAGACATGTATGGATGAACTGCAGAGGGCAGCAACTTTAGCGCATAGAATGAGAGCGAAGCTGCTGGTCATGGGGGACCTAAATCACGGAGAGATAGATTGGGAAACGAGGAATCCCCATGGCGAGGAGGAGACCTGGGGAGCGAAGCTGGTAGACGTTATTGACAGGAATTTCCTAACACAGCATGTGAAAGAAGATACTAGGGAAAGAGGAGGGGATACGCCCAGCCTATTAGATCTCATTATCACTCAGAATGTAGAAGACATCGAGCAGTTGGAACATGAAATACCACTAGGAGCTAGTGACCATTGTGTCCTAGCCTTTGACTACATGATGGAGCTTAAAATTGTGACCGAAGGACAAGAGGTCCGGGAAAGGAGACTTGATTACAGAAAAGGGGACTACAGAAGGATAAGGGACTACCTGGGAGAAGTGCAGTGGGAGGAAGAACTTAGAGGAAAAACAGTGCAAGGTATGATGAACCAAGTCATATTGAAATGCAAGGAGGCTGAAGATAGATTTATTCCAACAATAAAGGAAAAAAGCAGGAGGGAATATAATAACCCATGGTTTAATAGACAGTGTCAGGAAGCAAAGGTAAGAAGCAGGAGGGAGTGGAGGAAGTACAGAAGGCAAAGGACAGAGGACAACAGGATTAGATGTAACAGAGCTAGGAATGATTACATTAACATAAGACGAGTGTCGGAAAGAAATTATGAGAACGATATTGCAGTCAAAGCGAAAAAGCAACCAAAATTACTACATAGCCATATAAGAAGGAAGATGTCGGTAAATGACCAAGTGACAAGACTGAGGAAAACAGAAGGGGCATATACAGAAAGCGACAAGGAAATCTGCGAGGTACTGAATGCAAAATTCCATGGAGTGTTCACTACCGAGCCTGAGCAGCTCCCATTGTTAGAAGAGATTACCCAAGATGAAAGACTATCAGATATAGAGGTGACAGCAGAGGATGTAATGAAACAGTTGACAACACTGGATGCAAATAAAGCTGTTGGACCAGACAAAGTATCACCGTGGATACTTAAAGAGGCAGCGCAGGCTCTCAGCGTGCCTCTGGCAATGATCTTCAATGAGTCACTTATGTCGGGAGAATTGCCCAGTTGCTGGAAGGAGGCAAATGTCGTACCGATTTTCAAAAAGGGGGATAGGGAGGAGGCACTTAACTACAGACCCGTATCACTGACAAGCATCCCCTGCAAAATACTTGAAAGAATAATTAGGCTAAGACTTGTTGAGCACCTGGAGAGCATTGGGTTTGTAAACAAGCACCAACATGGGTTCTGGACAGGGAAATCATGCCTAACAAACCTTTTAGAATTCTATGATAAAGTAACAAGGATAAGGCAGGACAGAGAAGGCTGGGCAGACTGCATATTTCTTGACTGCCAAAAGGCCTTTGATACGGTACCGCACATGAGACTGCTATACAAACTTGAGAGGCAGGCAGGAGTAAGCGGAAAGGCCCTAGTATGGGTGAAGAACTACCTAACAGGAAGGAGCCAGAGGGTAATGGTAAGGGGCGAAAAGTCGGACTGGCGAACAGTAACAAGTGGAGTACCTCAAGGATCGGTGCTGGGACCAATCCTCTTTCTAATTTACGTAAATGATATGTTTACAGGAGTGGAATCATACATGTCGATGTTTGCAGATGACGCAAAATTAATGAGAAGAGTTGTGACAGACGAGGATTGTAGGATCCTCCAAGAGGACTTAAACAGGCTGCAGAGATGGTCAGAGAAATGGCTACTGGAGTTTAACACCAGTAAATGTAAAGTTATGGAAATGGGATCAGGTGACAGGAGACCAAAGGGACAGTACACAATGAAGGGGAACAGCCTACCTGTAACGATTCGAGAAAGAGATCTGGGAGTGGATGTGACACCTAATCTAACTCCTGAGGCACATATAAATAGGATAACGACAGCAGCGTACTCTACACTGGCGAAAATTAGAACTTCATTCAGAAACCTAAATGAGGAAGCTTTTAGGGCGCTTTACACTGCCTACGTGAGACCCGTCTTAGAGTATGCCGCGCCATCATGGAGCCCCCACCTGAAGAAACACATAAAGAAACTGGAGAAGGTTCAGAGGTTTGCGACGAGGCTTGTCCCAGAGCTACGAGGGATGGGATATGAAGAGCGGCTGAAGGAACTGAACCTTACGACACTAGAGAAAAGAAGGGAGAGAGGAGATATGATAGGGACATATAAAATACTCAGGGGAATTGACAAAGTGGAAATAGATCAAATGTTCACACGTAATAATAACAGAACGAGGGGACATGGGTGGAAACTGGAAACTCAGATGAGTCACAGAGATGTTAGGAAGTTTTCTTTTAGCGTGAGAGTAGTGGAAAAATGGAATGCACTTGGGGAACAGGTTGTGGAAGCAAATACTATTCATACTTTTAAAACTAGGTATGATAGGGAAATGGGACAGGAGTCATTGCTGTAAACAACCGATAGCTAGAAAGGCGGGATCCAAGAGTCAATGCTTGATCCTGCAAGCACATATAGGTGAGTATATAGGTGAGTACACACACACACACACACATGAGGAAAAGGCTCGTAGAGCATCTGGAGGGAAATAACTTTGTAACGCACCACCAACATGGGTTCAGAGATGGTAAATCGTGCATCACAGGTTTAATAGAATTTTATGACCAGGCAACGAAAATTAGGCAGGAAAGAGAAGGGTGGGCCGACTGCATTTTCCTGGATTGCCAAAAAGCCTTTGACACAGTACCCCATAAAAGGCTGTTAAAAAAGTTGGAGCAACAGGCAGGAGTAAAAAGGAAGGTGCTCCAGTGGATAAGAAAGTACTTAAGCAACAGGAAACAGCGAGTAACGGTGAGGGGGAAGACATCAGAGTGGCGAGATGTCACCAGCGGAGTCCCACAGGGCTCAGTACTTGGACCCATCCTGTTTCTGATATATGTGAACGATCTTCCAGAGGGTATAGACTCATTCCTCTCAATGTTTGCTGTTGATGCAAAAATTATGAGAAGAATCAAGACGGATGAAGATAGACAGAGACTACAGGAAGACTTGGATAAACTGGAGGAATGATCTAGAAAATGGCTGCTAAAGTTCAACTCGGGAAAGTGTAAGGTGATGAAATTAGGCGAAGGGAGCAGGAGGCTGAACACAAGGTATCATCTGGGAGGTGAAATCCTGCAAGAGTCAAATAGAGAGAAGGATCTGGGGGTTGATATCACACCGAACCTGTCCCCAGAGGCCCACATCAAAAGAATATCATCAGCGGCATATGCTAGACTGGCCAACATAAGAACTGCCTTCAGAAACTTGTGTAAGGAATCTTTCAGAACCCTGTATACCACTTATGTAAGACCAATCCTGGAGTATGCTGCTCCAGCCTGGAGTCCATACCTAGTTAAACACAAGACAAAGTTAGAGAAGATTCAGCGGTATGCCACCAGGCTCGTCCCGGAACTGAGAGGATTGAGCTACGAGGAAAGGCTAAAGGAGCTGAACGCCCAGGATCGAACCCGGGACCACAGGATCACAAGTCCAGTGTGCTGTCTGCTCGGCCGACCGACTCCCTTGTGTGCGTGTCTCTCTCTGCGTGGAGTACACACACGCAGAGAATGACGCAGAGAGGCAAACACACAAAACACAATGATGTAGAGAATGAAAATGAACCATTCAGCACCCAGACGAGGAGTCACAATAACGTGGCTGAAATATGTTGACCAGACCACACACTAGAAAGTGAAGGGACGACGACGTCACTCAGTATGCTGACTTCAGTACTCGAGAATCACATTTCCACGAATGACGTATTACTCTCAAACAACCTGAGTAAGTTAACATTTCTACCGCTTGTGAGCAGGATCCGGATTCACGAAGCAGTTACGCAATCACTTACGAACCTGGGGTCAGATTCTCGAAGCAGTTACGCAAGCACTTACGAACTTGGGGCCAGATTCACGAAGCAGTTACGCAAGCACTTACGAACCTGGGGCCAGATTCACGAAGCAGTTATGCAAGCACTTACGAACCTGGGGCCAGATTCACGAAGCAGTTACGCAAGCACTTACGAACCGGGGACCAGATTCACGAAGCAGTTACGAAAGCACTTACGAACCTGGGGCCAGATTCACGAAGCAGTTACGCAAGCACTTACGAACCCGGGGCCAGATTCACGAAGCAGTTACGCAAGCAGTTACGAACCTGGGGCCAGATTCACGAAGCAGTTACGCAAGCACTTACGAACCTGGGACCAGATTCACGAAGCAGTTACGGAAGCACTTACGAACCTGGGGCCAGATTCACGAAGCAGTTACGCAAGCACTTACGAACCTGGGGCCAGATTCACGAAGCACTTACTCAAGCACTTACAAACCTGTACATCTTTTCTCCATCTTTGGCGGCTGTGTTTACAATTATTAAACAGTTAATGAGCTCGGAAGCACCTGGAGGCTGTTTATAACAATAACAACAGTTGATTGGCAAGTTTTCATGCTTGTAATCTGTTTAATAAATGTAACCAAAGCCGTCAAAGATTGAGGAAAGATGTACACGTTCGTAAGTGCTTACGTAACTGCTTCGTGAATCTAGCTCCAGGAATCTGCCTTAATTAAGATGTCCGTCGTACATCAACAACTCTCCCCCCCCCTCCTGCGGCAACTTTCTCAGAGTAGCATCAAAGCTCTGATTTCTCCTGTCCACATACGGGATCACCATAGCCCGTGCTACATGGACACTTCGTTCTGATTAGCTAAATCTAAAACAAATACAATTCTCCTGTCTTCCCTAACGATTGTTCCCAGGCAAAAGCAGATTTAAGTCATGGACCGTCTTCTTTTCCACTTAAGTAGTGAATAAGACCTTTTCCATGCGAAACACATATATCAAATATTTCTAAACCAATATTGCTATCCGGAATATATTGCCTCGTGAGAATATGCAAAATATCGACTAGAAAGGCAATAAGAAAGTTGTCTTATTATTGAAAGTTATATTTATGCTGCGAGCAGCCGCGTCCAACAGCCTGGTTGATCAGTCCGGCAACCAGGAGGCCTGGTCGACGACCGGGCCGCGGGGACGCTAAGCCCCGGAAGCACCTCAAGGTAACCTCAAGGTATCAAGGTATATTGCTGTTATAGATTCAACTACTCGGAACAAGTTCCAAGTAGCACGGTCTATGGTGAGCCCCTTATTGAAAGATGTAGAACATTCCTCACTACGACCATGCGGAGTGAGGAAGTTGTGAGGTGGGGTTGTGAGTTGGGTTGTGGGGGGGTGGGGTTGTGGCCTCACAATACCTGGTGTTATTCCCAGTTCCTCTTTTACCCTGGGGGAAGAGACCTTGTCAGTTCCTTCCAGGAAAACCACAGGGGAACTGGAGCCCTTTGTCACGATCAAACAGTCCTCCAGACACGCGCTGACGAGGCCCTTCCATCCACCAACCATTACACACACACACACACACACACACACACACACACACACACACACACACACACACACACACACACACACACACACACACACAGGGGCCTGGTAGCCTGGTGGATAGCACGCAGGACTCGTAATTCTGTGGCGCGGGTTCGATTCCCGCACGAGGCAGAAACAAATGGGTAAAGTTTCTTTCACCCTGAATGCCCCTGTTACCTAGCAGTAAATAGGCACCTGGGAGTTAGTCAGCTGTCACGGGCTGCTTCCTGGGGTGAGTGTGTGTGTGTGTGGTGTGGAAAAAAAGTAGTTAGTAAACAGTTGATTGACAGTTGAGAGGCGGGCCGAAAGAGCAAAGCTCAACCCCCGTAAACACAACTAGGTGAATACACGCGCGCACACACACACACACACACACACACACACACACACACACACACACACACACACACACACACAAACACACACACGTACGCGAACAAGGGGACACAGGTGGAAACTGAGTACCCACATGAGTCACAGAGACGTTAGAAAGAACTTTTTTAGTGTCAGAGTAGTTGACAAATGGAATGCATTAGGCAGTGATGTGGTGGAGGCTGACTCCATACACAGTTTCAAGTGTAGATATGATAGAGCCCAATAGGCTCAGGAATCTGTACACCAATTGATTGACAGTTGAGAGGCGGGACCAAAGAGCCAGAGCTCAACCCCCACAAACACAATTAGGTGAGTACACACACATATATTTCATTAGATTTTTCATCTTCGAGCCATACCCACCGACCATGGATTGAGAGTGAAGAACCCGAGGAGACATGATTACCACATACAAAATTCTCAGGGGAATTGATAGGGTAGACAATAATGGATTTCCCCCATCGACATTCGTGAGATATTCTCAACGTCTCTGTTAGGCTCATATCTCCAACATCTCTCTCTCACACACAACCCAATCACTTGGGACACCATTCCTTCCCGCCGTCCCATCCCAAATCCTTATCCTGACCCCTTCCCAGTGCTATATAGTCGTAATGGCTTGGCGCTTTCCCCCTGATAATTCCTTCCTTCTCTCTCACACAGCTCGATGTAGAGTGAACCATTGTAACAGAGTGAACCAACGACCACTGTAACAGAGTGAACCATCGACCACCGTAACAGAGTGAACCATCAACCACTGTAACAGAGTGAACCCTCAACCACTGTAACAGAGTGAACCATCAACCACTGTAACAGTGAACCATCGACCACTGTAACAGTGAACCATCAACCACTGTAACAGAGTGAACCATCAACCACTGTTACAGAGTGAACCATCGACCACTGTAACAGAGTGAACCATCAACCACTGTAACAGAGTGAACCATCAACCACTGTAACAGTGAACCATCGACCACTGTAACAGTGAACCATCAACCACTGTAACAGTGAACCATCAACCACTGTAACAGAGTGAACCATCAACCACTGTTACAGAGTGAACCATCGACCACTGTAACAGTGAACCATCGACCACTGTAACAGAGTGAACCCTCGACCACTGTAACAGAGTGAACCATCAACCACTGTAACAGTGTGAACCATCAACAACTGTAACAGAGTGAACCATCGACCACTGTAACAGAGTGAACCATCGACCACTGTAACAGAGTGAACCATCAACCACTGTAACAGAGTGAACCATCAACCACTGTAACAGAGTGAACCATCAACCACTGTAACAGAGTGAACCATCAACCACTGTAACAGAGTGAACCATCAACCACTGTAACAGAGTGAACCATCAACCACTGTAACAGTGAACCATCGACCACTGTAACAGAGTGAACCATCGACCACTGTAACAGAGTGAACCATCGACCATCGACCACTGTAACATGACGGCTGGCAGGTCTACAAGTGCATGTTAGAACTGTTAGGCTAGAAGCGTAGTAGTCGATCGATATAGGTGAAAGCATTAGCATCTTGAGGTTATCTTGAGGTTATCTTGAGATGATTTCGGGTCTTTAGTGTCCCCACGGCCCGGTCCTCGACCAGGCCTCCACTCGCAGGAAGCAGCCCGTGACAGCTGACTGACACCCAGGTACCTATTTTACTGCTAGGTAACAGGGGCATAGGGTGAAAGAAACTCTGCCCATTGTTTCTCGCCGGCGCCTGGGATCGAACCCGGGACCACAGGATCACAAGTCCAGCGTGCTGTCCGCTCGGCCGACCGGCTCCCATGCTGTTTATAGCAAGGTTCCATAACCCACCTCCTTTTCCAGAATTTCCATTCCTCCTCTTTCTTCCTTTCCCAGTTCTTTTCCAAGCCATCTGGGCAATGAATGCGACCATTAGCAGGGCTAAAAATGATACTAGTCAGGAGTGCTTTTGCGAACTGACAGAAAATAAAAAAATAAAAGTGATATGGTCCTGAGCCTAGATTTTTCACTCATCACAAACAAATACATTAGTGTATTTGTGCAGAGCCGTGAATTAGTTTGATTAATATATATTCTTTCAACCTTCCCCCTATTGCGGGCACCAGGGATGTTGTAGTTGTCATTGAATACAACATTCAACTAACAATTAACGTATGTTTACAAAAACTCAAAATCAACTTTCCGAGAGAAAGAGCCACAGCATAGTGAACTGGGGCTAGATTCAGGAAGCAGTTACGCAAGCACTTACGAACCTGTACATCTTTTCTCGATCTTTGGCGGCTTTGTTTACAATTATTAAACAGCTAATGAGTTCCGAAGCACCAGGAGGCTGTTTATAACAATAACAACAGTTGATTGGCAAGTTTCTATGCTTGTAAACTGTTTAATAAATGTAACCAAAGGCGTCAAAGATTGAGGAAAGATGGACACGTTCGTAAGTGCTTGGGCAACTGCTTCGTGAATCTGGCCCAAGGTTCGTAAGTACTTGCATAACTGCTTCATGAATCTGGCCCCCTTGATACTGGGCTTTTTCGTAGAGGACAGAGCCCTCTTAGTCTCTATAGCGTTTAACCCGCAAAAACCATATATTTCTGCCCACCAAGTCCTGAGCCCCCACAACAAAGGTGACCCGGGACTAGATTACCCCGATGAGGATTGGACAAAGGATTAGTCCGATGAATGTGAGGATTGGACAAAGGATTAGCCCGTGGATGTGAGGATTTAGTGGTGTACAGGAGTGGACGATGAGTCGCTTGGTGTTGGTGTAAAGCTGAGATGCAATTCACGAAGCCTTTCTCTCCTACACACACAGAGATCACACTAACGTGATGCATCAAATGAACAAATCCACAAGGGCAGTGACGAGGATTCGAACCTGCGTCTAGGAGCATCTCAAGAGCTCAGCGTCTGGGAGCTCAGTCGATTAAGACGCAGGTTCGAATCCTCGTCACTGCCCTTGTGGATTTGTTCTTTCTCTCGTAGCTCTGGAACAAGTCTGTGGTATATCTTTGAACCTTCTCCATTTTCGTCCTTTGCTTGACCAGGTATGGACTGAACGCTGGGGCCGCATTCTCGAGGATTGGTCTGACGTATGTGGTATACATACGTCAGACCACTGGAGCCGGTCGAGCCGAGCGGACAGCACACTGGTCTTGTGATCCTGTGGTCCTGGGTTCGATCCCAGATGCCGGCGAGAAACAATGGGCAGAGTTTCTTTCACCCTATGCCCCTGTTACCTAGCAGTAAAATAGGTACCTGGGTGTTAGTCAGCTGTCACGGGCTGCTTCCTGGGGGTGGAGACTTGGTCGAGGACCGGGTCGCGGGGACACTAAAGCCCCGAAATCATCTCAAGATAACCTACAAGGGTCTAAAATGATTCCTTACACTTTTACTGTTAGCCAGCCTCGAATACGCCGCTGATGGTATCCTTTTAATGTGGGCCACAAGAGACAAGTTCGGTTTATTAACCACTAGATCCTTCTATCTCTATCTAGTGGATGGGTTCATCTTCCATTCGGTACCTAGTATCTGGCCTCCGCTCCTCCTGAGCGACGGTTTCGCTTCATGCAGGTCGGTGTTCAATCCCCGACCGTCCACAAGTGGTTGGGGCACAATTCCTTTCCCCCCGTCCCATCCCAAATCCTTATCCTGACCCCCTTCCCAGTGCTGTGTTGTAATAAAAGGAATGGTGTGTAGAGGAGTGTAGGTGTTAGTTTGATTCACTTGGTGTAGAGGAGTGTAGGTGTTGGTTTGATTCACTTGGTGTAGAGGAGTGTAGGTGTTAGTTTGATTCACTTGGTGTAGAGGCGTGTAGGTGTTGGTTTGATTCACTTGGTGTAGAGGCGTGCAGGTGTTAGTTTGATTCACTTGGTGTAGAGGCGTGCAGGTGTTAGTTTGATTCACTTGGTGTAGAGGCGTGCAGGTGTTAGTTTGATTCACTTGGTGTAGAGGCGTGCAGGTGTTGGTTTGATGCACTTGGTGTAGAGGCGTGTAGGTGTTAGTTTGATTCACTTGGTGTAGAGGCGTGCAGGTGTTAGTTTGATTCACTTGGTGTAGAGGCGTGTAGGTGTTAGTTTGATGCACTTGGTGTAGAGGCGTGCAGGTGTTAGTTTGATGCACTTGGTGTAGAGGTGTGCAGGTGTTAGTTTGATGCACTTGGTGTAGAGGTGTGCAGGTGTTGGTTTGATTCACTTGGTGTAGAGGCGTGTAGGTGTTAGTTTGATGCACTTGGTGTAGAGGTGTGCAGGTGTTAGTTTGATGCACTTGGTGTAGAGGTGTGCAGGTGTTGGTTTGATTCACTTGGTGTAGAGGCGTGTAGGTGTTAGTTTGATGCACTTGGTGTAGAGGTGTGCAGGTGTTAGTTTGATGCACTTGGTGTAGAGGTGTGCAGGTGTTAGTTTGATGCACTTGGTGTAGAGGTGTGCAGGTGTTAGTTTGATTCACTTGGTGTAGAGGCGTGCAGGTGTTGGTTTGATTCACTTGGTGTAGAGGTGTGCAGGTGTTAGTTTGATGCACTTGGTGTAGAGGTGTGTAGGTGTTGGTTTGATTCACTTGGTGTAGAGGCGTGTAGGTGTTGGTTTGATTCACTTGGTGTAGAGGCGTGTAGGTGTTGGTTTGATTCACTTGGTGTAGAGGCGTGTAGGTGTTGGTTTGATTCACTTGGTGTAGAGGCGTGCAGGTGTTGGTTTGATTCACTTGGTGTAGAGGCGTGCAGGTGTTGGTTTGATTCACTTGGTGTAGAGGCGTGCAGGTGTTAGTTTGATGCACTTGGTGTAGAGGCGTGCAGGTGTTAGTTTGATGCACTTGGTGTAGAGGTGTGCAGGTGTTAGTTTGATGCACTTGGTGTAGAGGTGTGCAGGTGTTAGTTTGATGCACTTGGTGTAGAGGCGTGCAGGTGTTAGTTTGATGCACTTGGTGTAGAGGTGTGCAGGTGTTAGTTTGATTCACTTGGTGTAGAGGTGTGCAGGTGTTAGTTTGATTCACTTGGTGTAGAGGTGTGCAGGTGTTAGTTTGATTCACTTGGTGTAGAGGCGTGCAGGTGTTAGTTTGATTCACTTGGTATACGAGTGTAGGTATGTTAGTGTTAGAGAAGAGTTAGTGTGTGGCCGCCACAGAGTTCAAAAAGTGTACACAAAACACCACTCTGTAACCATCACCACTCTGTAACCATCACCACTCTGTAACCATCACCACTCTGTAACCATCACCACTCTGTAACCATCACCACTCTGTAACCATCACCACTCTGTAACCATCACCACTCTGTAACCATCACCACTCTGTAACCATCACCACTCTGTAACCATCACCACTCTGTAACCAGAGCTTCCAGACCGGTATTCAACCCAGACACTAAACAGAGGAAAAAAAATCCAAAGTGGAATGAGCCCGAGAAAGGATAACGATATATATGTTAATAGAGGATAGCGGGAGATAACCAGTTTCAGCTATAAATTATAATGAGTAAGCTATAATGTAACCTAATCATCATTCTTGTTTTCAAGAAACAGAAAATTTTATTTACAGAGGAAGGTATGTTGGGGTATGTTATTACAAAATACTCTTTTCAATACTTCAAAATACTAAAAAAATTCAAAATACAAAATTTCAAAATGCTCTTTTCAGTTTCAGATAGCAAAACATATATAAGGAATTATGTGTGTATATCACGATAATAAACACGTGATTAAGAATGTGACAATGTCAGACCACGGAGGAAAATGAAACAGGAATTTCCTTAAGTACTTTCGTATATTAAATTCCTTCCTGAAGATGCATTCCTTCTGAAGATGTATTTAATATACGAAAGTACTTAAGGAAATTCCTGTTTCATTTTCCTCCGTGGTCTGACATTGTCATAAGGAATTATATATATAAGGAATAAGGAATTATAATATAAGGAATATAAGGAATTAGATATAAGGAATTAGTCAAAGATGCTAATACAATGTTTTATGTAAACTATATATGTGATGTTTTGAAAAAGATATGTGGGAAGACGGGACGAACTACTTAGTGTGGGTAAGTTTGGTGGAAGGATTGGTCCTTCCACCAAAGAGCTTTTTAGCTCTTTGTAGCTCTTCCTGGCAAGAGCTTTGTAGCTCTAGCCCCGAGTCTCATTGTGTAAATGTTTAGTGAAAGGACCGAGCAACTTGAGAATGTTTGCCAAGATCTGAGAATGTTTGATTGAAAGATTGCACGACGCAACATGTGTATAGATAACAAAAAAATAAAGTTTGTGTAAAGAGGCATATATATATTATAAATATATATATATAAATATATATATACTTGGTGTAGAGGCGTGCAGGTGTTGGTTTGATTCACTTGGTGTAGAGGCGTGTAGGTGTTGGTTTGATGCACTTGGTATACGAGTGTAGGTATGTTAGTGTTAGAGAAGAGTTAGTGTGTGGCCGCCACAGAGTTCAAAAAGTGTACACAAATCACCACTCTGTAACCATCACCACTCTGTAACCATCACCACTCTGTAACCATCACCACTCTGTAACATCACCACTCTATATATATATTATATAGAAAGTAAAGGAGTAAAAAGCACTACTCCTAACCAAAACATAAACCTGATAATATTCTACAAAACCAAGAAGACTTCCGAACTCCTTATCAAAAACAGCCCGAAGCCGACGGAGAACCCTCTACAGCAGTCAAGCGTTGTATACATGTACACTTGCCCCCACGAAGGATGTAACCTTCAATGTAAGTACATAGGTATGACGTCGACCAAGCTGACGAGGCGTTTGACATGCCATCTTCAATCTGGTGCCCCTAGGAATCACATGAGACAAGCCCATGACATTACTCTAACAAGAGAAATGTTGAACAAGAATACTTGCATAATAGACAAAACCCAAGATTCAAGAAGATTACAAATTCTTGAGGCAATTCACATAAGAATAGAGCGACCTACCATGAACACCCAAATCACGGAACTATTTACTCTACCCACCATGAGAGTAAGGACAAGACAAGAACATATCGATGCCAACACAGAAGACAATGTCCAACACAACAGGCCAATTACACTGGATTAATCTTTGTTTAGATAGGAGATGCCTCGTATGGGCCAATAAGCCTTCTGCAGTTACCCCTATGTTTATCCCTTATGTATCCCCCCATGTTTTTCACCTTCATTGTATTATCACCTGACCTAATGCGGGTATAAATATATATATATATATATATATATATATATATATATATATATATATATATATATATATATATATATATATATATATATATATATATATTATATGTGACAGTGTCAGACCACGGAGGAAAATTGAAACAGGAATTTCCTTAAGTACTTTCGTATATTAATACGACTCCTGTTATTGACTCCTTCTGAAGATATATTAATATACGAAATTCCTGTTTCAATTTTCTGGCGTGGTCTGACACTGTCATATATATATATATATATATATATATATATATATATATATATATATATATATATATATATATATATATATATATATATATATATATATATAATCCCCCCTATTGCAGAGCTCCCATCTAAAAAACACAAGGAAACTTGGAAATTTTTCAGAAGTTTGCAACGAGGCTGGTCCAAGAATTGCGAGGGATGAGGTATGAAGAAAGTGTGAAAGAACTTTTCACTTTTATGACACTAGAAATGAGAGAGAGAGAGAGAGAGAGAGAGAGAGAGAGAGAGAGAGAGAGAGAGAGAGAGAGAGAGAGAGAGAGAGAGAGAGAGAGAGAGAGAGAGAAAATAGACAATTTAGTGAGATTTACAAAGTGGAAACACAGGAAATGAACGCACTGATAACCTAACAGATTAAGATAACACGGATGGAAGCTTGAGAATGTGATCGTACATAGAGGTGTTAGCAAGTTTTCTTTTACTGTGGGAAGCGGTGTCGTGTTCATACCAAGCTCTGAAGGCTCATTGTAAGTACCTCTCAGTTCATTGTAAGTTTACCAGTCACGTTATTGACGTATTAACGTTTCGGTAAGTACATTCACCAGTGTATAATGTATTGTCACCAGTGTATAATGTATTGTCATCAGTGTATAATGTATTGTCACCAGTGTATAATGTATTGTCACCAGTGTATAATGTATTGTCATCAGTGTATAATGTAGTCACCAGTGAATAATGTAGTGTCATCAGTGTATAATGTACTGTCACTAGTGTATAATGTAGTCACCAGTGTATAATGTACTGTCACCAGTGTATAATGTACTGTCACCAGTGTATAATGTATTGTCACCAGTGTATAATGTATTGTCACCAGTGTATAATGTACTGTCACTAGTGTATAATGTAGTCACCAGTGTATAATGTACTGTCACCAGTGTATAATGTACTGTCACCAGTGTATAATGTATTGTCACCAGTGTATAATGTATTGTCACCAGTGTATAATGTATTGTCACCAGTGTATAATGTACTGTCACTAGTGTATAATGTACTGTTACCAGTGTATAATGTACTGTCACCAGTGTATAATGTAGTGTCACCAGTGTATAATGTATTGTTACCAGTGTATAATGTATTGTTACCAGTGTATAATGTACTGTCACTAGTGTATAATGTATTGTTACCAGTGTATAATGTACTGTCACTAGTGTATAATGTAGTCACTAGTGTATAATGTAGTCACCAGTGTATAATGTACTGTCACCAGTGTATAATGTACTGTCACCAGTGTATAATGTATTGTCATCAGTGTATAATGTAGTCACCAGTGTATAATGTACTGTCACCAGTGTATAATGTACTGTCACCAGTGTATAATGTATTGTCATCAGTGTATAATGTAGTCACCAGTGTATAATGTATTGTCACCAGTGTATAATGTACTGTCACCAGTGTGTAATGTATTGTCACCAGTGTATAATGTAGTGTCACCAGTGTATAATGTATTGTCATCAGTGTATAATGTAGTCACCAGTGTATAATGTATTGTCACCAGTGTATAATGTACTGTCACCAGTGTATAATGTATTGTCACCAGTGTATAATGTACTGTCACCAGTGTATAATGTACTGTCACCAGTGTATAATGTAGTCACCAGTGTATAATGTAGTCACCAGTGTATAATGTACTGTCACCAGTGTATAATGTACTGTCACCAGTGTATAATGTAGTCACTAGTGTATAATGTACTGTCCCCAGTGTATAATGTAGTCACCAGTGTATAATGTACTGTCACCAGTGTATAATGTAGTCACCAGTGTATAATGTACTGTCACCAGTGTATAATGTAGTCACCAGTGTATAATGTACTGTCCCCAGTGAATAATGTATTGTCACCAGTTTATAATACACTATCTCCAGTGTCTAAAGTACTATAATGAGTATAGTGAACAATGTATAATGTATAATAACTCACTGTGGTGAAAAACTAGCCATAAAGTGACCACTGTTCAGATATTACCAAAGACGACCCGGAGAGGAAGGGTATGAAACATACAGACAGACGAGGACTGATGAACAGATGAACAGATGAATGACTGATGAAACTGAAGAACAGTCAAGTCTTTCTTCAATTCTTCTAATTCTTTCCTACAGTCTCTTTCCTGTAGGAAAGAAATATTTCCTCCTAAACGCTATCATAATCTGTATATTATTTTTTTTTTTTTTTTTTTTCAGCTGAAAAATTTGGTGTGAAAGATTCGAAGTGGAATTAACCCAAAAAATTTATACAAAATCAAGAATAAAACTGATATGGAATCTAATCAACCGTAAATTATCAAATGAAAACACTTTCCAAATACCATTTATCTCCAACGGGAACACCATTGGCTGCAATTAAATTTGCATAAAACTGTTTACACATTCACGAATGCCAGAATTTGTATGCAAAATCATGAAATATTAATGCAAAATTACCAGACCTGGCTAGCGCGTCCTGGATGTATAACTCTGATATTTTGTAAGATAAACTGTGATTACTAATGACAAGCAAAGGGCATGATGCACTCCGCAACGCGTAGACATCTCCCGTCACGCAGGGTTCACTTACGGGCTATTCATGCCCGTGCCAACTTTTGGGTGGCTTAATCTTCATCAATCAATCAATTACAGGATAGAGGGGTTCTCACTCTGCACGGCCTCCAGAGATCTCCAGTATCAGCTCTTGATACTGGTAATGGCTCAAAAGAGCCACCACTTACGGGCTATTCATGCCCGTGCCACCTTTTGGGGTGGCTTAATCTTCATCAATCAATCAATTAGAGGATAAATAGAGGGGTCCTCACTCTGCACGGCCTCCACAGATCACCAGTATCAGCTCTTGATACTGGTAATGGCTCAAAAGGGCCACCACTTACGGGCTATTCATGCCCGTGCCACCTTTTGGGTGGCTTAATCTTCATCAATCAATGCCCCCGGTGATGGCGGCTATTGCGAACTGACTTATGCCCCCGTGACGAGCGGCTATTGTTAACAATCACTGGGAATTGCGTCCTTCGCTCGCAATATTCCTGGGATTATTAAAGTTTTCTCAACGTAATCCGTCTACACCTCTCAGAGTCTTGAGGAAGGATTGACCAATAGTCACTCCCAATCCGGACGACAATCATCACAGCTGAGATCCAATCATCCGCGATGAAGCTGTAGCGCTTTCGTGTTAATCAACATATCTTAGATTGTGTGAATAGTCTGCTTCCGTGAAGGGAGATATATATATATATATATATATATATATATATATATATATATATATATATATATATATATATATATATATATATATATATATATATAATATATATATTATATATATATATATATATATATATATATATATATATATATATAATATATATATTATATATATATATATATATATATATATATATATATATATATATATATATATATATATTTATATTGCTCATCATATAGAAATGCAATTATGAAGTTATTACAATGATACAAATATTAAACATTTAATTTAATCCAAACAACCCTAATTATTTTTATTTACACGTGTTTTAAAATACAATTTAATAATCTATTTTTACTAATTTGCCCTTCAATTTTCATTTTTTTTTTCCTGCTTATCATTTACAAAGTTCCTTTTTTTCTCCAAAATTATTTAATTTTTCATTTTGCTATTCACAAACTTTATTATTATCTCTAAATCTTCTTTTCATTATTTCCTCTAAATCTGTTCAATTATTTCCTCTAAATCTGTTCCATTATTTCCTCTAAATCTGTTCCATTATTTCCTCTAAATCTGTTCCAGTATTTCCTCAAAATCTGTTCCATTATTTCCTCAAAATCTCTGTTTCGTGTTTCCATTTTCTCATGAAACTATCAAAAAGTTAGCTTTCCCACTCAGTTCTCCTTGTACCAACCGACTATTTTTCCATTCCAACAGATTTGATTTACTCTTTACAATCTGCTGTCTAAGAAGTTACTTTCCCATCCTCCTTACCACTCCCTTCTCTCCACTTTCCCTCTCCCACGTCCTTTCCATAGCGACTCTATTACCTCCTGTGTACACAAAAACTCCCATTATTCTACCTTTTACTAAAATTTTCATTTTCTTTTGATAAAATTAACCATATGCGGGTGATTTGCCCGCAGAGCCCGACCGGTGCCGTAACTGGCCAACCGGAAATTGGCATAATTTCCCCTCCTGTCCCACTCTGGCGATGGAAATAAAATTTGCGGCGCTATAATCCTTTGCAGAGACTCAACTTGCCACGATAAGGATCTCTGTACGGCAACTTATTGTGCTAACATATTTCGCCTAATGGGAAGAAAAGGCTAAGATGCACGTCTTGGGGACATGCTGTTTGGAGGTGGGTATAAATAGGGGAAATATGCACTTAAATAGGGGAAATATACACTTAAATAGGGAAAATATACACCAGGGGGGTAAATAGATCCTATTAGGTAGATCGCTTAAAAAAAATTTCACCACAGAAGTGGAGTTAGCTAACCACAAAAAGGGGGGGGGGGGAGGGTGCCATAGATGGGGAACCACAGAGGTGGTGCCATAGAGTGCCATACAGGAGGGAGTGATATACAGTTGGCAAAGAGGAGGTGCCATACATAGGGTGCCAGGGAGGGGGGGGGGTGCTACAAGGAAGATTTCCATATAGGGATGCCATAGGAAGGGTGCCAAAGAGGAGTTGTCACAGATTGATGCCATAGAACAGATGCCATAGACGTAGTGCCATAGTGAGGGGAGCCTTAGTGAAGAACAGCGAGTTCAAGAACTTTTCATCGAACTGCTGGACAGACTTAAGTGTCCGGCAACCAACTGTGGGCAGACATTCTCTCATACAATATAATGTATTTTGTACTTGTATTTAAATGTTCATATTGATGTATGTGTATTCGATTCACTGTCTAATAATCTTCACTTGTTACCATATCTTTATTGTACCCTTTCACCACTAACAACATTTGCTCAGGCAAGATTAGCTTACTTTATTTAATTATAAATATATATTTTAATAAAATTCGTCGTCATTTTTTTCGCATAAGCATATTTTTTGGCACAAAAAATATTTATATACGTTACAAAAGGTAATTATGTGGCACTTTAAATAATTTAATCTACTTAACCAACAATCACCGTATTGGGAGAACACGGTTTATACATTAGCCAGATTGCCATTTATTTCCACTGGCAAGTTACAATGTACTATTCACTTGATACTCTATTAACTACCATGTTGTTGTTTAAGATTCGCTACTTGGAACAAAAACTTCCAAGCAGCACGGGCTATGGCGAGCCCGTAGGTTAACTACCAGTTAGGTAATACATTGGCATTTATTCCTCACTTGGGATGCCACCATACCTTGATTATCAGTCTGGGAACGTTTTGGCATAATGATTTGAGTAACGTGTAGTGAGTAAATGTGTAGTGTACAGGTCAGGTTATCTTGAGGTTATTTTGAGATGATTTCGGGGCTTTAGTGTCCCCGCGGCCCGGTCCTCGACCAGGCCTCCACCCCCAGGAAGCAGCCTGTGACAGCTGACTAACACCCAGGTACCTATTTACTGTTAGGTAACAGGGGCATAGGGTGAAAGAAACTCTGCCCATTGTTTCTCGCCGGCGCCTGGGATCGAACCCAGGACCACAGGATCACAAGTCCAGCGTGCTGTCCGCTCGGCCGACCGGACCCTAGTATCGTTGAAGTTGATAAATATGTATTTTTTTGTACTTAGTGAATATATTAGTGGTACAAGTTTTTGATGATAAACAAAAAAACGAGGTTGGAAATGTAATTGGATCACTCTACCTGTTGTTTCTAGCCCCAGGAACACCAACACTCCCGTACCTGCAAACACACACAAGTTTAACATTACATTTGGTAACAAAAAACAAAAAATCTAATCAAAATTTCATCAGTAAATCTACTGAAAACAAAAATCACAAAACTATATGTTTACACATTCATATGTAACATTTTTCTCTTGGAACTAATGTCACATTATTATATTTTTACTTGTTATATAAAGTTCAGAACACAATATTTGTGTAAATATGAACATTGTTACACTTTATTACACCCAGAAATCACAATTGCGTGATGCAAGTTGACCCTGTCGTAGCTCAGACGATTAAGGCAGCGTCTGGGATGCTCCCGGACGCAGGTTCGAATCCTCGTCACGGCCCTTGTGGATTTGTTCATTGTTACACCTTACATACTCGCAAATGTCTCGGAAATGTCGCTAAATTGGCAGTTTTTTAGTCTGGATCTTGCTAAGGCGACGAGACTAATCACGAATCAGTCTTGAATCAGTCCAATCACTATTCACGTCCTTAAAAGGGATAAACGTCGCCAAGACACTTTGCTAAATCAACGTTCATTCTTCGTTGCTTGTGCATCTTTTGTTGTTTAAGATTCGCTACCTGGAACAAAAAGTTCCAAGTAGCACGGGCTATGGTGAGCCCGGCCAGCACGGGCTATGGTGAGCCCGGGCAGCACGGGCTATGGTGAGCCCGGGCAGCACGGGCTATGGTGAGCCCGGCCAGCACGGGCTATGGTGAGCCCGGCCAGCACGGGCTATGGTGAGCCCGGCCAGCACGGGCTATGGTGAGCCCGTAGTGCTTGTGCATCTTTTGCCAACTGGGATATAATTCGTTTGATGGGACTCCCAGCCCGAGTGAGGTATCCCAAAAAAAGGACAAGGAAGGAAGGAACTATCTGGGAAAATCACCCAAGCCATTACGACTATATAGCCCTTGGAAGGGAGTTAAAATAAGGATTTGGGATGGGCCGGTGGAAAGGAATGGTGCCCCAACCACTTGGTGGACGGTCGGGGATTGAACGCCGACCTGCATGACGCGAGCCCGTCGCTCTACCATCCAGTCCAAGTGGTTGGGTCAAAAAGGGCAAAAACATTGCATCAACGTTTTCAATGTTCATTCATTTGTGCATCAATGTTATTTGAACAGATTGTCTGGGAGTGGAAGGAGGAGAATTGATCAATTCACTTGTTGGTTTGTAGTCCTGCTATTGGTCCAGCTAATGGACCAATAGCCAAACCAGTGGTGCCAGCATCTGGCATCACTGGTTTGGCAGTCATGATACTTGATATTGATCGTAAAAGGTCGTCACTGCATTGAACGTGAACCCGCCAAACACACACACCGAAACTACGACGTTGGTACAACGTTCGAACAAGTTTTAACACCTCCTAACCAGTTATAACAACCAATATAGCAAGTTGTAACAACGTTCTAATACGTCATAAACCCGTCAAGATGTAAGAACTTTATTACAAGTTGTAACAAGCGGAAAATAGACACAGTTTCGGTGTTACGTTACAGACGCACAGACAGACGTTACGGTACAGACGTTACAGACAGACGTTACTTAAGTAACGTCCATCTCACAGTTGCTGCAGTCTATCAGGTCAACTTTTAAGTATCTCCTGTACTCACCTAGTTGTGTCTGCAGGATCGAGCATTGACTCTTGGATCCCGCCTTTCGAGCATTGGTTGTTTACAGCAATGACTCCTGTCCCATTTCCCTATCATACCTGGTTTTAAAATTATGAATAGTATTTGCTTCCACAACCTGTTCCTGAAGTGCATTCCATTTTCCCACTACTCTCACGCTAAAAGAAAACTTCCTAACATCTCTGTGACTCATCTGAGTTTCAAGTTTCCATCCATGTCCCCTCGTTCTGTTACTATTCCGTGTGAACATTTCGTCTATGTCCACTCTGTCAATCCCTCCAAGTATTTTATACGTTCCTGTGATTAAATGGCAGTGTTAATCTCCCAGTTGCTACCATAGGAACGTTATCATACCCGCTAGTCTCCCTATAGCTGTTATCACAAGAGCTTGGGCATCGTACAGAGAGGCTTCCGGGTGCCTGGAACTGATATCCTCCCTAGGTTCAACGTTCATAATGTTTTCTTCTATATCTACTTATTAGGGAGCCGGTCGGCCGAGAGGACAGCACGCTGGGCACGTGATCCTGTGGTCCCGGGTACGATCCCGGGCGCCGGCGAGGAACATTGGGCAGAATTTCTTTCACCCTATGCCCCTGTTACCTAGCAGTAAAATAGGTACCCGGGTGTTAGTCAGCTGTCACGGGCTGCTTCCTGGGAGTGGAGGCCTGGTCGAGGACCGGGCCGCGGGGACACTAAGCCCCGAAATCATCTCAAGATAACCTCAAGATAGACATAATATCGTGATATCTTCCCGCTTTCGACCATACGAAACAAAGCAATTTTATTGTGTTAAATATCATCTTAAAAGAAAAAGATAAATAACATATTTATGTATATGTACATATGTTATACACATATAAATGTGCACATATACATATATTAAAAGTTATATGTGCATTATATATATGTGTATATTTATGTATATGTGGTAAGGTTGTGTTCAATATGCAGACGATGAGTCACAATAACGTGGCTGAAGTATGTTGACCAGACCACACACTAGAAGGTGAAGGGACGACGACGACTGGAGTTGTTACAGATAAGAATTATCTGTATACAGGCGAGGAGTCACAATAACGTGGCTGAAGTATGTTGACCAGACCACACACTAGAAGGTGAAGGGACGACGACGACGTTTCGCTCCGTCCTGGACCATTCTCAAGTCGATTGTGAGTACCCATCTATTTATGTATATTTACCTGAGGACTTAAAGTACAAAGCATAAAATGCTTTAAGTTGTGGATTTGTGTTTTTCAAACTGTAAATATTTGTGTTTACTAAACATATTTACACTGTCCTCTCCACTCCACTTTCCTCATGATTTACGGAACTATGTTTTACATGTTTTATGGTGTTCCACTGTTGATAAAAATATCACCTCATTTTGTCCGGTCGTGATGGTCAAGTGGATTAAGGCGTCTTGTACATACCAGTTGCGTTGCTTCTGGGAGTATGGGTTCGAGTCACTTCTGGGGTGTGAGTTTTCAGTTATATATATATATATATATAAAGGTTCTGGGAAATGGGATCCAACTTGCTACTAATTCACCCTTTCCAGCTTACTGGCATCTCCTCTCTCGAGACTGCCTACGAAGATATACTGTCGTCCTGAGAGACTTTACGGGTTCGAGGTGAGGAAGGTTAGGGACCTGCTCATCCCTGAGGCCAAGAAATAGTCTTGAGCCTATTTTCAGGAAAAGAAAATATTATTTCTAAGAAAACTTTTTCGGACTCTTTGTTTACTGTGAAATTTGGTTTTGACTTGAACCCAGCATGGTTTAGTATAGAACCTAGTTTAGTTTAGCTTAGAACCCAGCTTGGTTTAGTTTAGCTTAGTACCCAGCATGGTTTAGTATAGAACCTAGTTTAGCTTAGTTTAGAACCCACCATTGTTTAGTTTAGCTTAGTATCCAGCTTGGTTTAGCTTAGTTTAGAACCCAGCTTGGTTTAGCTTAGCTTAGTACCCAGCTTGGTTTAGCTTAGTACCCAGCTTGGTTTAGCTTAGTACCCAGCTTGGTTTAGCTTAGTACCCAGCTTGGTTTAGCTTAGTACCCAGCTTGGTTTAGCTTAGTACCCAGCTTGGTTTAGCAGTTTCTCCTGATAATTACCTTACCTTGAACCCAGCTACCTTCACTAACATTAAGAACACTAAAAGCTAAAACTATAAACCAAGGTCAAAGGGTCGTTAATCCAGCCGCCAAACCCTCTATTAATGAAAAGCAATTTACACGTGATTCATAACTGATGACATTCGATCATTTCTTAGTGCTTCGCTGAAGACCTCTACTCGAATTGCTGTAAATTAATCCCCCCCCCCCCACGTACTTCAAATACAAATAACCGCCAACAGAACCTAAACACCTAACCTTGGGGGATGGCCGCCGCTTTAACGAGCCTAAGCTGAGGATAGGTTGCAAATAATTACTAATAGAACTCAAGTACCGAGCCTAACCTACGGCTAAACATACAATTTATACTATCAAATATTATAGTTGAGAAAATGCCTGTTTTTAATAAACACAATGTTAAAACTGATGTGTCTTTGGGGTCGGCCGCTGGATGTAATGGACATAATGTACCAATTGAACCATCAGGGATTAATCCCCTAGGGTACAATTGTTTGGAAAACGCTCCCATATTCCTTCCTCCTACCACCTATTCTGCCCTGATATCCCTATCATGTGCTATAAAGTCACACTGGCTTGGTGGTGTGAAATAAAAGGAAATCATCATGAGAAATCATGAGAAATCATCATGAGATATCATGAGAAATCATCATGAGATATCATGAGAAATCATGAGAAATCATCATGAGATATCATGAGAAATCATGAGAAAGCACCAAGTGATTGACCTATTGTCCCTGACAGAGGGACAAAAGGTGTCTACATGTATCATACCTGTGAGTTGAATATTTGTTATAAATCACTTTCCCGGCCATTACCCATGACGTCACTTCCGGTGAGCCAGTTTGGCCAATCAGGTGGACGGTAGAGAAGCATCTTTACGGTCACACTCAACTTTCACTAATGGATCTTCTGATTACATGTCTCTCCTCGTCTTTCCTTGTATCATCTACTGAACAAATCCACAAGGGCCGTGACGAGGATTCGAACCTGCGTCCGGGAGCAACCCAGACACTGCCTTAATTTTACCCTGTCGTAGCTCAGTCGATTAAGGCAGTGTCTGGGATGCTCCCGGACGCAGGTTCGAATCCTCGTCACGGCCCTTGTGGATTTGTTCATTTGATGCATCACGTTAGTGTGATCTCTGTGTGTGATCATCTACTGTATCTCGTCGCCTCTCACTCCCGTCGTAACAGTCTCTCTCACTTTATCTCACTGCTTCTCCCTCACTTTCTCTCACTGATTCTCCCTCACTTTCTCTCACTGATTCTCCCTCACTTGCCCTCACTGCTCCTCCGCCTCACCTGGCGTCTCAGACGACCCTTTTGGCAGAGGTCAACAGGCAAATACATCTTAGAAAACCCTTTAAATTCTACAATGAGTACCGGTAGATTCGTCACGGTAGAGCAACTGGTCTATGGGTATACCGTATCTACCCTGCCTCTGTATACAGTACTAGGCAGTCAGAGCAGTAGTGGTAGAGAGTAGTTGCTGGTTTGGTAGTAATCACCTTGTAACGAGGTGCTAGAAGATCCAGATCATCCCTACTTTGTCAGTTCGTCCCATGTCGACTCCTAGTTTGCACTCTTAATGGCTCTACAGATCACAAACAAGGCAATCTTGTAGGCTGACCAGACCACTCACTAGAAGGTGAAGGGACGACGACGTTTCGGTCCGTCCTGGACCATTCTCAAGTCGATTGTGAACCCTCGATGGACCCTTCAATCTTGAAGGGTCCATCGAACGTCATCAATCAATCAATCGCTAACCCAATACATCAACTGATCAATCTTTGTAATCCCAGTCTCCAAATTTTCAAGTACATTTATTTGCACTGGAAAATATTAAACCATTTAGGTAGTAAAAAATCAAGGCCATTGGAGCTTTTATCTGATATTTGGGCCAATCAAAGAGCGCCACGTGTTACCTTACACCTCATTGGTCGAGACTAACGAGTGCTTCGAACAAGTACGTTCTTAATAATGCTCTCTGAGACGCCATCTTAACTCAAAAACAATGATGCAGCATCTTAAATAACAGATCTCGAACATAATTTGTCTAGTTAAAAATAAGCCCAAATTATCTTTAAATGTTGCCAAGGTCGTTGTATAACTCTGAGAGGAGCCGAGATGGTCCAAGGTCTTGTGGAACCGAGGCGGTAATACCAGGATCGACTTGAGAATGGTCCAGGACGGACCGAAACGTCGTCGTCCCTTCACCTTCTAGTGTGTGGTCTGGTCAACATACTTCAGCCACGTTATTGTGACTCATCGCCTGCAATTCGAAGGAATTCGAAAAATCTAAAAACTCATATCTACCTTTTCATCACTACAGCTTGAGGTGTTACTTATAACTTTATCCTACCAGCCGGGAGATGAGGAGAGCATCCAGGATGCTTAATGATCTCATCTGAGCAGATATCAAGGAGAACAGAGATCAGAGAATCTGCAACTCCAGGTAACCTCAAATATAAGGAGAAAATGTCTCTCTCTCTTGACCTGCTTGGCTCCCTATCCCTCAAAGCCAAAATTCATAACTCCCTTTGGGGACCAAACCTTCGCGAATCAATATGATAAATGAACGTAGCGACGGGGTGGAAAAAAAACTACAATTTCAGCAGGTAGTGAGGCCAGAGACGTGCTCGATCACCCGCATCTTAAAACTTTCTCGGGGAAGGATTCTGAGAAGGCATCACATTTCTGCTACTCAAGCGGCAAATTCTGACGAAACAAGATTGATCGAGGTGTGGATTAGGGAGCCTTGGAAGAGGAGGAGGAGTGAGAAGTGAATGATAAGAGGAGAAAGATGACAGAAGAGGATGTGGGATAGAGAAGGGAGGGAGAAGGACGTGGAATAGAGAGAAACAGAAAGTGGGAGGGAGGAATAAGAGGCGGTGGGGGATTAAACAAGGGAATAAGGATAAGCAAGAACAAGAACGAGAGAAAACTAGGAAAACGCGACGGATTCACAGAACGTGAAGAGATAAGATAGAAAAAAAATATTTTGTAACATTGAGAATTAAGGAAAGAAAACGAAGACATTACAGAACCCAAACACTCAATCCTCCCCCACCCCCCACCCCCCACAAAAAAAAAAAAAAAAAAAAGGCACTACGGGCTCACCATAGCCCGTGCTACTTGCAACTTTGTTCCAGGTAGCGAATCTCTAACAACAACAACAACCCACCAAAATAATGCCCCAAACAAGAACTCACTGGTTCAAAAACTCATTTAAGAAATTCCAAATGAAAAAAAAAAAAAAGAGTCATTTTGCATACCACCATCTGCCATCATCGATTACCTGCCTAGTCGCATATTTAACTGGACCCGTCATATCTTTGTCTGATATGTCTGTCCATGATATACCCGAGACGGATATGGATAATGTCGTGCCTAAACAGAACAATTCGAACACACAGCAATAGGCCTTAAGGGCTGATACTAAGCTGCCATGTTTAAATTCACTCGCATCGTAATACGTATTCACTATTCTGGAACCCTGTTAAACTTTCCAGA
>NC_091203.1:27650518-27745518 GCF_040958095.1 Procambarus clarkii | reverse complement strand
CAGTTATATCAGAACCAGTTATACCAGAACCAGTTATATCAGAACCAGTTATACCAGAACCAGTTATATCAGAACCAGTTATACCAGAACCAGTTATATCAGAACCAGTTATACCAGAACCAGTTATACGAGAATCTGTTATACCAGAACCAGTTATACGAGAATCTGTTATACCAGAACCAGTTATATCAGAACTAGTTATACCAGACCCAGTTATACCAGAACCAGTAATATCAGAACCAGTTATACGAGAATCTGTTATACCAGAACCAATTATATCAGAACCAGTTATATCAGAACCAGTTATACCAGAACTAGTTATATCAGAACCAGTTATACGAGAATCTGTTAAACCAGAACCAGTTATATCAGAACTAGTTATACCAGACCCAGTTATACCAGAACCAGTTATACCAGAACCAGTTATATCAGAACCAGTTATACGAGAATCTGTTATACCAGAACCAATTATATCAGAACCAGTTATACCAGAACCAGTTATACGAGAATCTGTTATACCAGAACCAGTTATATCAGAACTAGTTATATCAGAACTAGTTATACCAGAACCAGTTATATCAGAACCAGTTATACGAGAATCTGTTATACCAGAACCAATTATATCAGAACCAGTTATATCAGAACCAGTTATACCAGAACTAGTTATATCAGAACCAGTTATACCAGAACCAATTATACCAGAACCAGTTATATCAGAACCAGTTATATCAGAACTAGTTATATCAGAACCAGTTATATCAGAATCTGTTATACCAGAACCAGTTATACCAGAACCAGTTATACCAGAACCAGTTATACCAGAACCAGTTATACCAGAACCAGTTATATCAGAACCAGTTATATCAGAACCAGTTATACGAGAATCTGTTATACCAGAACCAGTTATACCAGAACCAATTATATCAGAACCAGTTATATCAGAACCAGTTATATCAGAACCAGTTATACCAGAACTAATTATACCAGAACCAGTTATACTAGAACCACACGCTATCTTGGGGCTGAAATAGTACATTAATGAAAATAAATGAATTAAAATAAATATTGTAATCTATAATTTTAATAGAAAAAACTGAATAAAATGTGTTATTTCAGCTTTACAATCTAATGACAATAACATTAATAGTACAAAAGTCTATCTGCTGGTCCATCACATCTTATTGGAAGTTTCGACACAACATCTTATTGAAAGTTTCAGTTTCAACATCTTATCGGAAGTTTCAGCACAATAGTTACACGAAAGTAGTTTCACTTCAGGAGGTCGTAGCTGTGTCAGACACCATCTTTACTGCTCTGGGGTTACGACGTTGTTGATGTTGTTAAAGATTCGTTACTTGGAACAAACAGTTCCAAGTAGCACGGGCTATGGTGATCCCGTAGCTGGTTACGACGCGTGTTTGAGGTTTGAGAGTGCTGTTAGTAGGTGGGAACTCTCTCTTGTCTGTTACTGCCTGCACGAGACTAGCCTGAGGATACATAGCTTGCCTGAGGATACATAGCTTGCCTGAGGGCACATAGCTTGCCTGAGGACACATAGCTTGCCTGAGGACACATATAGCTAGCCCTGAGGACACACATAGCTTGCCTGAAGACACATACAGCTAGCCCTGAGGACACACATAGCTAGCCCTGAGGACACATATAGCTTGCCTGAGGATACATAGCTTGCCTGAGGACACATAGCTTGCCTGAGGACACACATAGCTTGCCTGAGGACACATATAGCTTGCCTGAGGATACATAGCTTGCCTGAGGACACATAGCTTGCCTGAGGACACATAGCTTGCCTAAGGACACACATAGCTAGCCCTGAGGACACACATAGCTTGCCTGAGGATACATAGCTTGCCTGAGGATACATAGCTTGCCTGAGGATACATAGCTTGCCTGAGGACACATAGCTTGCCTGAGGACACATATAGGTTGCCTGAGGACACACATAGCTTGCCTGAGGACACACATAGCTTGCCTGAAGACACACACAGCTAGCTCTGAGGACACACATAGCTTGCCTGAAGACACACACAGCTTGCTCTGAGGACACATAGCTTGCCTGAGGACACATAGCTTGCCTGAGGACACATAGCTTGCCTGAAGACACACACAGCTAGCCTAAAGACACACAGCTAACCTCACAGTTCCCATTCCCTCAGACGGGGCTGGTTTGACCGACGTCAACACCAAATATGACAATCTTGACCGTACTTTTCGCGCCATCAGCCATCCCCGATGGCGCGAATGCCTGTATAGGGAGATCCCATCCCACATCGCTGTTTCCATTAGTGTTACGACGGTGTTACTGGTCACGAGTGGGTGTGTGTTCGCTCCAGTTGACGCCAAAGTGGCCATCAAAGTGACACCTTACCTTGAGGTGCTTCCGGGGCTTAGTGTCCCCGCGGCCCGGTCGTCGACACACAGCAATTCACGCCAGAAAAACAACGTTGTTACCCAAGACAGCGACCAGAATCCTTATCTCCCTTATCTCCATTAATCAACGTATTTGAAATAACGTTTTATCTCACACCTTTTCTGATAATGGTATTCCATTGGATGGTTGATGGGGCTGCAATATTGCCTTGGGAAGTGTTCTGGGTAGGTGTTGAAAGGTGCTGGTGCAGGTAGAACATAAGAACATAAGAACATAAGAACATAAGAACATAAGAACAAAGGTAACTGCAGAAGGCCTATTGGCCCATACGAGGCAGCTCCTATCTATAACCACCCAATCCCACTCATATACTTGTCCAACCCGCGCCCGAAACAATCGGGTAGGGTTCACCAAGTTGCAATAACAAGCTTGGTTCATGAATTGAAATGTTCGCTCAAAGGTCTGTAGGTTAATGGTCATCTGTAGCAGGTGTGTGTGAGTTTATGTGAGAAATGTAAGACTTGTATATAGTGAATTTTCTAACTCACAAATTATTAAAAGATAATTGAAATATTCAATAAAAGTTGTTCATAAAATGTGCAATTATTCAATGTGTGGGAAAAATGAATCATTTAAAGTGGCAACAAAATACACCCTAATACAATATCCAGAATAAATTGCTGTGATAGACATAGTGCCGGGACACAGGTGTATTTACGCCAGGTTAATTGACATGTGTTGTTAAAGGCTGTAATACACATCTGTAATTGACAATGCTTTTATCTAACCCAATGCAATGTTTACACTATTAAGCCCAATATTACAACCTTTTGTATACGTGAGAAAGCGAGTTATGATTCGTAGTGTTGTGTATGTTAGAGGGGAATTTGGGTTATCTTGAGGTTATCTTGAGGTTATCTTGAGATGATTTCGGGGCTTTAGTGTCCCCGCGGCCCGGTCCTCGACCAGGCCTCCACCCCCAGGAAGCAGCCCGTGACAGCTGACTAACACCCAGGTACCTATTTTACTGCTAGGTAACAGGGGCATAGGGTGAAACAAACTCTGCCCATTGTTTCTCGCCGGCGCCTGGGATCGAACCCAGGACCACAGGATCACAAGTCCAGCGTGCTGTCCGCTCGGCCGGCTGTTTAAGTTAATATACTTTTCATTTCCCTATGAAATAGGGAAACTGCAAAAAATAGGCTGTCATAATTATTATTATTAATTGAAATAGGGAAATAGGCTGTCATAATTATTATTATAAAGTAATAGTAATGTCTTCTCACAGACTTAATAACATAGCATAAAAATCCACATGCGTATTTATGAAATTTATGTAAAAAAATTTACACCAAGTGTAAATTATGTGTGTAAATTCTTTTCATAAATTAAAAAATACACAAGAGTGGGTTTTTATCCTAGATTATTATTTTTATTATTATTCTAGATATTTTTGCAGTTATAATTTTAATTTTTACTTTATCCTACATATTTGATTAAGTTATTTACCAAATTTTCTCTTTTTTGTTGTTTTTATCAGGATAAAGGTGATGATCCTCGTTTAGTGACACACACACACTTCTCTAAGACTAGTCAGTTAAATGAACAAATCCAGAAGGGCCGTGACGAGGATTCGAACCTGCGTCCGGGAGCATCCCAGACACTGCCTTAATCGACTGAGCTACGACAGGGTTAAAAAAAAAAAAGAGATGAAACCGAAGTTCTACTGAACATACTGGATCCCTCACTGTGTGAAACTAATCTGTTAGTTTACCTGAAGTCGACTTAAAGAGTTCATTTATACTCCCCAAGCTAGGACTGAAACTAGGATTGGTGTGAATCCTAGTTTTAAGGTATTTTGCCCAAGAGCGTAATAGCATTTTGCCAACCTGATATAACTATCTTCTTCAGACGAGGAGTCACAATAACGTGGCTGAAATATGTTGACCAGACCACACACTAGAAAGTGAAGGGACGACGACGTTTCGGTCCGTCCTGGACCATTCTCAAGTCGATTGTGACTTGACTTGAAAATGGTCCAGGACGGATCGAAACATCGCTTCGCTTCACTTTCTAATGTGTGGCTTGGTGAACTATCTTTTGACACACAAGATAGTTGTTAAATTCTTGGATGCAGTTCACCTAAATTTTAACGGATGACTACGGTGTCGGAAGGGGAAAAAACATTAAGGCTAATGCTAAGAAAATTTCCACGTGGATACGGTAATTAGCAGGGCCTTGCTACAGTGTAATAAGTCAATTTTCAACGGGCTCACCATAGCCCGTGCTACTTGGAACTTTTTGTTCCAGGTAGCGAATTTTTAACAACAACAACAGTCAATTTTTAATTTGGTTGACGAAATTGATCCAAGAACGTAGCAATTGATATACAAAACACGTGATACAGAGAGCTACATAGAGCCATTAGCATAAGATTATCATTGAATGAGCCGAGATTTTCACTCTGAAAAATTTTCGCCTGAAAAAAATAAAATTAATCAATAACAAAAATTTTCCTCAGGCACAGTACACATATGTACTATATTTGGCCTCAGATATCTTGTATTAATCTTAGGATGGTTAGGTTAGAGTTTACAAACAAATATAATACTCTTTTTCCTGTTCAAATTCAATTTTACAAAAGTAAACTTTCTATTGGTTCATCACGATACATTTATACAGCAGACCACATCGCTACGGAAACCCTCCAAACACACGACGAAACTACAACGTTGCTACAACTTTAGAACAAGTTTTAACACTTAACAAGTTGTAACAACGTTCAAATACGTCATGAAGACGATATAACAAGTTGTAACAACTTTATTTCAAGTTGTAACAACTTTATTTCAAGTTGTAACAACTTTATTTCAAGTTGTAACAACTTTATTTCAAGTTGTAACAACTTTATTTCAAGTTGTAACAACTTTATTTCAAGTTGTAACAACTTTATTTCAAGTTGTAACAACTTTATTTCAAGTTGTAACAAGCGGAACAATAAGGACAGTTACGTTGTGTAATTGTAAGGAAGTCGTCTCACTTTAGGACGACGGGTTGGAATAACAGAGTGAAAGAGAGAATAAACCACACTTTACAACCACAGAGAAGTAAAGAGGGTGAAGATGAGTCTCCCCTGCAGACAAAGGTCACAGTGAAAGCTAGAAATATATACAAATCTAGCAGAGAAAAAGTAGAACTAGAAAACGGTGAAAATTAAAGGGACTGCATCTTAGAGGGTATAAGCTTTGATACGAGGCGCTGCTAATTCTTTATCCAGAGCTCCTGAAATAATTCACCGTAAATTCTGAGGTAAGTTGATCGGATAAAAGTATAATTTAAGCGAAAAAAAATTAATTAGAAACCATATGGAGCTCACTAAAAGTACTTAAGCTTTTCATAAAGAATTTCAAAGTGAACGCAATTATATTAAGACTACTTAGTGAGTGCTACTAAGACTATTAAGACACCACGAGAGGCAGGTGAAAGTTTAATGCAGGTGGTTATCTTGAGATGATTTCGGGGTTTAGTATCCCCGCGGCCCGGTCCTCGACCAGGCCTCCACCCCCCAGGAAGTAGCCCGTGACAGCTGATTAACACCCAGGTACCTATTTACTGCTAGGTAACAGGGGCATCAGGGTGTAAAAAACTCTGTCCATTGTTTCTCGCCAGCGCCCGGGATCGAACCCGGGACCACAGGATCACGCGTCCAGTGTTCTGTCCGCTCAGCCACCGGCTCCTAGGTGAACCTAAACTAAAAAAAATGAACAGATATACCAGGACGAAAAATGTTTGCAATAACACACAAGAAAATATCCGATAACTCGTCACTTGGATCAGACATAACAGATAACAGACATAACAGATAACAGACATAACAGATAACAGACATAACAGATAACAGACATAACAGATAACAGACATAACAGATAACAGACATAACAGATAACAGACATAACAGATAACAGACATAACAGATAACAGACATAACAGATAACAGACATAACAGATAACAGACATAACAGATAACAGACATAACAGATAACAGACATAACAGATAACAGACATAACAGATAACAGACATAACAGATAACAGACATAACAGATAACAGACATAACAGATAACAGACATAACAGATAACAGACATAACAGATAACAGACATAACAGATAACAGACATAACAGATAACAGACATAACAGACATAACAGATAACAGACATAACAGATAACAGACATAACAGATAACAGACATAACAGACATAACAGATAACAGACATAACAGATAACAGACATAACAGATAACAGACATAACAGATAACAGACATAACAGATAACAGACATAACAGATAACAGACATAACACATTTCAACACCAGCATCACAAGGCCACTCAGACATACAAACTCCTACAGCTAAAATGCCTCGTTAATAGTCCAGAATGGCCACAATCGACTTGAGAATGGTCCAGGACGGACCGAAACGTCGTCGTCGTCCCTTCACTTTCTAGTGTGTGGTCTGGTCAACATACTTCAGCCACGTTATTGTGACTCCTCGTCTACAAAAACTGGTTTTGTAAACAAGTGAAATATATAAATGGAAATACTCGTGTACCCAGAACGGGGAACCAACAAGTGAGAAGCACTGAAAGAAGAAACCCTTTTAACCCTGTCGTAGCTCAGTCGATTAAGGCAGTGTCTGGGATGCTCCCGGACGCAGGTTCGAATCCTCGTCACGGCCCTTGTAGATTTGTTCAACTGAAAGGAGAAGCTATGGAAGCCACCTCCATCCACAACTTTAAGGCCAGATTCGAACGTCAGAATAACTAAATTACATACAACAAGACCAGTAGACGAGGCATAGAGAGCTAGATCTCATTCCCTCGTAGTCACTCTTAGATACATACTACAAACTCTTATACGTACAAACTCTTAGATACATACTTACAATCAAAATGTATACATTTAATTAACACACATTCAGCCAGCCAGCATTCTTGATATAACTATATATCAGCTTAGGCATGATACAGTTTCTATCATGCTTAGGCACGTATATCTTGAGATGATTATCTTGAGATGATTTCGGGGCTTTTTAGTGTCCCCGCGGCCCGGTCCTCGACCAGGCCTCGTAGAAAATACTATTAAAATAGCGTTGTGTAGAATTAAAGTGGACATCGTGGGATTCGAGGGATTATAGAGCTGAGTGGACCAAAGTGAGAATCCTTGTTCTGAATACGTTATATATCCCACCAATGCAAGGATTATACCCATTATCTGAAAGTAATGTCCGAGCTCCGAATATATTATCCAAGACCCCAAAGTATTATCCAAGCAATGATCTTAATATCTAATCTACGAAAATATTATCTGAAGTCAGACGGTAAAAATCAGAGTTCTAAAAATTATACCTGAGCTCTAAAAAGTAACACGTGAACTCTAAAAGTAATAACCGACTTACAAAAAAGTAATACATGAGCCCTGAAAGTAATATCCAAATTGATGGATAATTTTGTATTATTTCCCCAGTATGGAAGGAAATATTGCCAATAATTAAATTATATCTGAATAAAATACAAGAATATACACACGCTGTAATTTATGTATCATTCACGCTGACAATTATATCTGATTTACATTGAACTTTATGTATGATTCAGTTTGTAAATGATGTATTTACTCTGTAAATGATGTATGATTCACTGTGTAAATTATGTATGATTCACTCTGTAAAATATGTATGAATCACTTTGTAAAATTATGAACGATTCACTTTGTAAAATTATGTAAGATTCACTTTGTAAATTATGTATGAGTTACCGAAGTGATATTAGATGGGGGTCAGTGCCCCCCCTCTTAAATAATACGTATTCTATACACTTCAGCCAATCCGTACAAAATGTAGTGTATTAGTACAAATTATAGTACCGTAAGGGGTGATGTATCTACTGTATACACCGGCCTTGAGAGGGTTAGGTGGGTTGCATGGGTTTGTACGCTTCGGAAAGGCAAAACTGATGTATTTTGTAAAGCTTGGAAATGGGTTGTGTGGTGTGGGTTGTGTGTGTGGTGATGTGGGTTGTGTATGGTGGTGTGGGTTGTGTATGGTGATGTGGGGTGTGTATGGTGATGTAGGTTGCGTGTGGTAGCGTGGGTTGTGTGTGTGGTGGTGTGGGTTGTGTATGGTGATGTGGGTTGTGTATGGTGATGTGGGGTGTGTATGGTGATGTGGGTTGTGTATGGTGGTGTGGGGTGTGTATGGTGATGTGGGGTGTGTATGGTGATGTAGGTTGCGTGTGGTAGCGTGGGTTGTGTATGGTGGTGTGGGTTGTGTATGGTGGTGTGGGTTGTGTATGGTGATGTGGGGTGTGTATGGTGATGTGGGGTGTGTATGGTGATGTGGGGTGTGTATGGTGATGTGGGGTGTGTATGGTGATGTAGGTTGCGTGTGGTAGCGTGGGTTGTGTGGTGAAGAGGTCACCATCACTACACCAATATCGAACCAACATTGATTGTGTCTTGATACACGCCACTGCCTCTCCCCTGCCCCAGTACACGGTAAGTGGTGGGCCGAGCCGAGGCCGAGCCCAGGGCCGAGCTACCTAAGTATACTCAGGGTCCATAAGAGGTATACTTTCAACATACTCAGGGTGCATAAGTGGTATACTTATTTCACCCGGTTTGTGTGAAATAAATCTCTTTTTACATTTGTAATGATCGATTAAGTTTAATCGATCCTGGAAATCTATGAATAATTATAAACACAGCAACGCGTCCTCGACTCATGTCCATTCCATCCAGCGGTCGACCCCACAGACGCATTCATAAACATGCTGTTCATTCAAAACGAGATATTTATTCAAATATAAGTTAATATTATAATATATTAGCATATTGTGCATATATAGGCATAGATTAGGTCAGGTGTTTAGGTTCTGTTGGCGATTACTTTTATTTGTAGTACGTGGGTGAAGCATTTACAGCGTCGTGGTTCGAACACATGTCGTCAGTGAAGCACTTGTTCCAGAAGTGTTCGAACGTCAGCAGTTGTGAGTCGTGCAACCCGTCCTCGACTCAAGTCCATTACATCCAGTGGTCAACCCCACAGACGCATTCATAAATTTTAACATGCTGTTCATTCAAAACGGGAATTTTCTCAAGTATAAATTAATATTATAATATATTAGCATATTGTGTATATATAGGCATAGGTTAGGTTAGGTTAGGTGTTTAGGTTCTGTTGGCGATTATTGGTATTTGTAGTACGTGGGTGAAGCATTTATAGCGTTGTGGTTCGAACAAAATTCGTCAGTGAAGCACTTGTTCCGGATATGTTCGAACGTCAGCAGTTGTGAGTCGTGTGTAAACCGCTTTTCATTCATAAACAGGGGGTTTGGCGGGTGCATGGAATCACTTTTGGGTCTTTGTTTGCAGGACGGGCTGGTGGGTCTCTGCTTCCACTCGAGGAGCTAGATTAGTGGTTCGATACCCCTTAATGTGACGAGAGTCTTCAGAAGATCCCACCAACGGAACGCACTACCCTGGAAACACAAACCGAAACTGTCTCTATTTTCCGCTTGTTACAACTTGTAATAAAGTTGTTACATCTTGGCTTAACGTGTTTATGACGTATTAGAACGTTGTTACAACTTCCTATATTGATTGTTATAACTGGTTAGGAGGTGTTAAAACTTGTTCGAACGTTGTACCAACGTCGTAGTTTCGGTGTGTGTTTAGCGGGTAGTTAGCGTCAGCCCAATACAAGTGAAGAATAAATTTTAAATAGCTCCTTTTTAACTTGCTTCCATAGAGAAAAACGGAATATATAAATATAGAGTACATTCATGCTAGAGTCATTGATCAAATCCTCATATATTTCATTCACTTGGGGGATCGAAGCCTCGAACCAATAACCACCAGGAGCCAGATTCACGAAGCAGTTCCACAAGCACTTACGAACCTGTCCATCTTTTCTCAATCTTTGGCGGCTTTGTTTACAATTATTAGACAGTGAATGAGCTCCGAAGCACCAGGAGGCTGTTTATAACAATAACAACAGTTGATTGGCAAGTTTTCATGCTTGTAAACTGTTTAATAAATGTAAACCAAGCCGTCAAATATTCAGGAAAGATGTACACGTTCGTAAGTACTTGCGTAACTGCTTCGTGAATCTGGCCCCAGAACGGAAGCAGCAACTCTAACACGCTACTGAAGATCCCACCTAGGAGTGGATCCCAGAGACAAGCAACTGGTATCCCATCAGTGATACCAGTTAATTCCACGTTTATTCGTGTTTCCAATATATTTGACAGGGACGAGGATCACCTAATGCCTTCAGACTCGAGTGGCAACTCAGGGGAAGGCCTTAAGTCCTAGTTAGATATCAGTGGTGACTCTCAGGGGGACACACTCTCTTGTTGTGGGTATTCGTAGTCACGTCGGTGGAGACAACTACGAATTCTCAGAGTTAGGTTTCCATTCCGGTGGTCCTGAGTTCGAGGCCCCGATGGTGTATCTTGAGCTTATCTTGAGACAATTTCGGGGCTTTTTAGTGTCCCCGCGGCCCGGTCCTCGGCCAGGCCTCCAGCCCCAGGAAGCAGCCCGTGACAGCTGACTAACACCCAGGTACCTATTTTACTGCTAGGTAACAGGGGCATAGGGTGAAAGAAACTCTGCCCATTGTTTCTCGCCGGCGCCTGGGATCGAACCCAGGACCACAGGATCAGAAGTCCAGCGTGCTGTCCGCTCGGCCGACCGGCTCCCCTGTAGGTGACTGAAATGTTATTCTCTTGGAACTACATAGAACTACACATAGAACCGCCGACAACATAGACAGTAGCCAATCGCTCTATCTTCTGAGCCACCAATTACACCTCCTTACAAGGAAGATTTCCACTGGTTGATTTCACTTATTCGGAAAACTTGCATCACTAACCAAAAAATCTCTATTTCTTTGGTTCAGTGACTAACAGAAGTCACTTCACCCTTCGGGGTCCCTGATGGCTTCTGCTATATGTCTATCCCTGGCTCTGGTGGATAGTAAGCTGCTATGGATTTATCCAACAGGAGTTTTATCCGAGGCAGGAGACTCCTGCCTCGGATATTTCACAACCTGTTTGGTTCTGTCATCCTTTCTTATTGCTCATTTTATGTTCTGCTTTCCTTATAATTGAGTTTCTTCATTTTGCATTCACATTCTTTCCGTTTCCGTGCATTCACTCCGTTTCCCGAGTTTATTATTTTTGCTATTACCTAACTTCCACTACGTTTAATTGTAGTTAATCACTCATTCCAATCTTCTTTTCAATCCTCTGAGGCTGTTTATAGTTCTATGTCACCATTTTCCAAATTTAGCTGTATTACCTAAAAACATTTTAATTCATCCTATCTTGTATTTTTGTTTCTAGCTCTCACTCCTATTCCATATGCAGTTTTGCTTCGTCCCTTATTGGTTCATCAATATTCTCTTTGAGCTTTGCTATGGTATTGTCAGTTTTAGGGTCCTGGTCATTCTCAAAGGGGAACTGTAGTGGTGTGGGTTGTGGTGATGTTGTAGAGTTATAAGAGTGGTGATGTGAGGGGGGGTATGGTAGGGGTTGTGTTGGGGTCTGGGTGAGATGGTGGTAGTGTGTTGGTATAGGTAGTGTGGTGTACTGGGTGGGTATGGTGGTGGTGGTGGTGGTGATCTGAGTAGTGTGGTGGTGTACTGGGTGGGTATGGTGGTAGTGGTGGTGGTGATCTAGGTAGTGTGGTGGTGGTGATGGTGGTAGTCTGAGTAGTGTGGTGGTGTACTGGGTGAGATTGTAGTGGTGGTGGTGGTGGTCTAGGTAGTGTGGAGGTGTACTGGGTGAGATTGTGGTGGTGGTGGTAGTTCTAGGTAGTGTGGTGGTGTACTGGGTGAGATTGTGGTGGTGGTAGTCTAGGCAGTGTGGTGGTGTACTGGGTGAGATTGTAGTGGTGGTGGTAGTCTAGGAAGTGTAGTGGTGTACTGGGTGAGACTGTGGTGGTGGTAGTCTAAGTAGTGTAGTGGTGTACTGGGTGAGATTGTGGTGATGTGCGGAGCTTACCTAACAGTCCTTCCCTAACAAGGTCTACAGGGGAGTGAGATCTAGCTCTTTATGCCCCACTTAATAGCATTGTTGCGAGGACTTTGGCATTACAATTTAACCATTTAGATATTCAAATTCTTTGTTCAATCTCACAAGACGTTTGTGGATGGAGGTGGCTTTCACAACCTCTTCTTTCAGTCCATTCCACTTCTTGACATAACCGTACAGGGGTACGAGTATTTCCTTTGGCTCATTTGCGTTTCCAATTCGCACTTGTATCCTCTTGACTTACTTTTCTGCCAGTATGTCAATTTTCTTGTCCGTCCTGTATATTCCATTCATTGTGCAGGCGAGGAGTCACAATAACGTGGCTGAAGTCTGTTGACCAGACCACACACTAGAAGGTGAAGGGACGACGACGTTTCGGTCCATCCTGGACCATTCTCAAGTCGATTGTCAAGTCGCATTCGACTTGAGAATGGTCCAGGACGGACCGAAACGTCGTCGTCCTTTCACTTTCTAGTGTGTGGTCTGCTCAACATACTTCAGCCACGTTATTGTGACTCCTCGCCAGCAAGACCGTCAGATGAACTTAATATAACTTAAAATAACTTCACACTCCCAACATAATTTTGGCATCTAAACCTTACTTATACAAATTCGAACTTGATTTGGCTAAGAACGACAAACGTTCTTGTATACGAGATAAAAAACACAAAACACGGCTAATCGAGTTCCTTCAAGGGACAGGTTGTTCAACTTCACCGAGGAAACTAATTCCAAGAAAGACTCCTTCGAGATGTGGCAGACGGGTTGAGGAAGGATAATCCCATCTTGGCTGCAGTGATCCAATAGAAGAGTTCCTGGTTGGTGAGCAGTCAAGTCGAGGAAGCCACTTATGGAGCAACACAATAGACTTGTCTAGCAACACAATAGACTTGTCTAACTTGTACCAGAAAGGAGAAGAAATTATTCCCGAAAGAGCTGGGAAGTACATTGTACCTAATACTGTAAGTACTGTGTTCATAGTATCAAAGTCCATAGCTCAACCCTGCAGGCACAAATAGGTGAAAACAAATAGGGGAGTACACACACACACACACGGGACCAAAGAGCCAGAGCTCAACCCCCGCAAGCACAAGTAGGTAAGTACACACACACACACACACAGATAAATTATAGGGGTAGTTATTCTTAATTTTTCTTAATTATTCTTAATTATAGGGTAAATTATTCTTAAATTATAGGAATTGATAGAGTAGATAAAGACAGGTTATTTAACACAAGAGGCACACGCACAAGGGGACACAGGTGGAAACTGAGTGCCCAAATGAGCCACAGAGATATTAGAAAGAATTTTTTTAGTGTCAGAGTGGTTGACATGTGGAATGCATTAGGGGGTGATGTGGTGGAGGCTGACTCCATACACAGTTTCAAATGTAGATATGATAGAGCCCAGTAGGCTCAGGAATCTGTACACCAGTTGATTGGGAGTTGAGAGGCGGGACCAAAGAGCCAGAGCTCAACCCCCGCAAGCACAAATAGGTGAGTACAGGGGCACGAGGCTGAGTGGACAGCGCTCGGGGGGCGCAGTCCTAATTGCCCAAAGCTCAAACAAATAGACAGTTTCTTTCACCTGATGCACATGTTCACCTAGCAGTAAATAAGTACTAGGTAGTGTTACGTAAAGGTGTTCGTCGTGTTAAATCGTCGCATCGAGATAGGAGTTGTAATATTAAAGAGTAATGTTCCCGCTTAAATTGTTGTAGGGAGAACGAGGTGTAACGACCATAAAGGTTGTTAACTACCGGCGCGGCTCGTTCGGTGGCGGGAATTCTGATGGCCAATCAGAACCGCCGGACGAGGCAATAAGCACCAATAGAAACTTGGGCAAAGCAGTACTCTACTCACTACCATCCCGTCGACACGGTGTCGTCCGTCATCCCGTCCTCTTAAAAATAACGTCACTTTTCGCTGGTATGCGGCGCTATGGCCAAAAGTGGACGTAATTTGAAATGAAATCGACTCGCAAAAGTGACGTACTGTCCCGTTTTCTGTTTGAGTCGTCCGGCTTACTCGGAAAGGTTAGGAGAGGAAACTTTCAATTAACGTTTTTCATAACGCTTTAAAACTTTATGAGAATTTCCTGCCCACCTAACCTACCATAAGTCCCTTAACTTACTGTTGTTGAAAAAAAATCCCAAATTAAGTTTAATTTTTGTTTTAATTTTCAAATTACGTCCACTTACGGGCAAACGGCCAATAGCGACGTTATTTTTAAGAGAACAGGTTGTAAAGTGTGTGTGTGTGGCCAGTCTTACCTGTGCTGTGTGTCAGTGTGCTCCGCTCTCTCCATCAACACGAACATCAGGGTCTAGCCGGAGGTAAACGCCGAATGTGGTCTCGGAAATCTATACCGACTCCAGTCCACTACGGGCTCGCCATAGCCCGTGCTACTTGGGACTTTTTGTTCCAGGTAGCGAATCTTAAACAACAGCAACATACTGACTCCATGACATGGTGAGAATATTTAGCCGCCTAAAGAGTTAGATGATTTCTCCTGACGGGTAAGAGTGAAGTATATTAAACTGTCATTGAGGTTTAGTTGTTAGAGAGTTATGAGAACTCTCTGATTGGCAGTATTGGAACCAGTCAGAAGTGAATGGTTCTGAAGTGAGCTGACATGAGTGACAGTCATCTCATTATTATTGTGTCTTGACGTGTATATATAACTGTACATATAATGTAGCTACGTGTTTGGTAATATACATCTTGAGGTTATCTTGAGATGATTTCGGGGCTTTAGTGTCCCGCGGCCCGGTCCTCGACCAGGCCTCCACCCCCAGGAAGCAGCCCGTGACAGCTGACTAACACCCAGGTACCTATTTTACTGCTAGGTAACAGGGGCATAGGGTGAAAGAAACTCTGCCCATTGTTTCTCGCCGGCGCCTGGGATCGAACCCAGGACCACAGGATCACAAGTCCAGCGTGCTGTCCGCTCGGCCGACCGGCTCCATCAATATAGCCGTGATACATTCTTTACCTAAATTACTAGTTCATGACCTTAGTCAAGGGGGCCTCGTAGCCTGGTGGATAGCGCGCAGGACTCGTAATTCTGTGGCGCGGGTTCGATTCCCGCACGAGGCAGAAACAAATGGGCAAAGTTTCTTTCACCCTGAATGCCCCTGTTACCTAGCAGTAAATAGGTACCTGGGTGTTAGTCAGCTGTCACGGGCTGCTTCCTGGGGGTGGAGGCCTGGTCGAGGACCGGGCCGCGGGACACTAAAGCCCCGAAATCATCTCAAGATAACCTCAAGAAGGCTCAGCCAAGTATCGTGTCGCCCCTGACAATGGGTCAAGCTGGGGACGACTCCTCACTAAGCCAGACGAAACCACATTAGCAAACCTTCAAGGAAAAAATAAGTACAGCAAAACTAGAGAACCAAACTTACTTAAATGTGTTCAGTTTACTTAAAGACAGGTAGAAACTTACTCAAAGGAGCTATATAGACATTACAAAGAACTTTGTCCGTGTTAAGAGTAGTTAATGCATTAGGCAGTGATGTGGTGGAGGCTGACTCTATGCACAATCTCAAATGTAGATATGAAAGAGCCCAGTAGGCTCAGGAACCTGTGCACCAGTTGATTGACGGTTGAGAGCCGGGACCAAAGAGCCAGAGCTCAATCCCCGCAACCACAATTAGACGAGTACACACACAGAGTTAAAGATGTTATTGCGATGAGTCACAATAACGTGGCTGAAATATGTTAACCAAACTACACACTAGAAAGTGAAGGGACGACGACGACATTTCGGTCCGTCCTGGACCATTCTCAAGTAGATTATGTTCCCGTCGATTAAAGATGCTCCCCCCGCCGGCCAGAGGCGCCATAACCCTGTTGGTGGCTCTCCTCCAGAAATGATTCTCTATAACTTCGTTTCCTGAGTGATCGTCTTCCTGGGGACAGCAGGCGTTGGGGTCGCTCGACCTCCAGTCACTCGCCAAAGCTTTCTCAGTCAATCGAGTTTGAGGTCTCGGATCCACTGGCAGCCAATGCACAAAAAACAAGTTATCTAAACTTTAGAGACTATTCACTTTTCCAATGCAGCGACTTCTGGCCGTCGGATATTTAAGCACAATGTTGCTCGATACGGCAGACTCCCTCAAGGTTAAGGACGAAAATGATGGTCTTGACCAGACCACACACTTGAAAGTGAAGAGACGACGACGTTTCGGTCCGTCTTGGACCATTCTCATGTCGACAATCGACTTGAGAATGGTCCAGGACGGACCGAAACGTCGTCGTCCCTTCACTTTCTAGTGTGTGGTCTGGTCAACATGTTTCAGCCACGTTATTGTGACTCTTCATCTGGAACAAATTTTGGTATGCCTCACTGGTTAGTGGATACATTAGGCTGTGACTACCAGGGAGACCTCGCTTTGCAAGGACGGAGGGGACGTCAACCCGCCTTGGTAACTCAAGCAGTTACACTCCGAGTTCCTGTTTGAGTTTCTAGGAAGTTTCTTAATTGGAATCGGATAGTGTGGATTAAGGTGTAGAAGGATAGAGAGGGAAAGAGAAGGATAGAGAGGGAGAAGGAGAGGTACAGCGGTGATAAAAAGCGGCAGGAAGGAAAGGATAGGCAAGCCACGTGAGGGAATAGGAGAGGAGAGGTAGGGAAGATAAGATGGATCATGTTAAATGGTGAACAAGAGATCCAGACGCAAGAGGGTGGGAGATGGATACACAGAAGGAATAACAAAGTGTGGGAAGAGTAAGAAAAGTGAGGAAATAGTGAGAGATGAGAGACGCTGTGTGAGGGTGAATGTAGAGTGCATTGAGTGAAGGATGAGAGGCATCTTGTTGAGTAGTGCCACTGTCTGGAGCCTCATCTGGCCAGTGCCAGTACGGATAGTTATAAACTATGGCCGGAGACGCTCTCCTTGAGAGCAGTGCCACAGGCAACACCTCCAGTGAAGTGCCACTTACATCGTTAACAACATCTTGGGCTGGACGGTAGAGCGCCGGTCTCGCTTCATGCAGGTCGGCGTTCAATCCCCCGACCATCCACAAGTGGTTGGGCACCATTCCTTTTCCCACCCGTCCCATCCCAAATCCTAATCCTGACCCCTTCCCAGTGCTATATAGTCGTAATGGCTTGCCGCTCACTCCTGATAGTTCCCTTCCCTTCCCCCCCCCCTTCCCCAATTCAATCTTCCGGATAGCAAACAACCTATTTCGTGTATCTCTGATACAATAGGTCTAAATGCCTCACCTGGTTATCACCAATAACCAAAATTCGCTTATTTTTTTGACTAGCTTCCACATTTCGACCTCTGAACAGCCTTTGACCTCCAAAGAGCCATTTAATTAGATGTCCTCAAGGCCTGCAATTGGCCTAGTTCTCCGTTACTCCAAGACGAGGATTTTCTAGGCCTTCTGTTTCTTAGTTTCCTGTTGTGGACAAGCAAGTTGATTCATCTAAGTTCCTCATGCGGAGGAAACTGAAGGAATTAACATATGAACAGCAAAGTCTGCAAGAGGAAGATAGCAGGTTCAAAGAAGTGATATAAAGTAATCAAAACTAAATTCTTCACTTTGCAACAACAAAAATGTTCGATGCATCACGTTACTTGTGAGAAGAACCATGAAGTGATCTGTATATCATGTTAATGTGGTGAAGAGTCAGGATTCGCTCGGTACATTGTATACAGTCATTCGCTCGGTACTTTATATACAGTCATTCGCTCGGTACATTGTATACTATCATTCGCTCGGTACATTGTATACTGTCATTCGCTCGGTACATTGTATACAGTCATTCGCTCGGTACATTGTATACAGTCATTCGCTCGGTACATTGTATACAGTCATTCGCTCGGTACATTGTATACAGTCATTCGCTCGGTACATTGTATACAGTCATTCGCTCGGTACTTTATATACAGTCATTCGCTCGGTACATTGTATACAGTCATTCGCTCGGTACATTGTATACAGTCATTCGCTCGGTACATTGTATACAGTCATTCGCTCGGTACATTGTATACAGTCATTCGCTCGGTACATTGTATACAGTCATTCGCTCGGTACATTGTATACAGTCATTCGCTCGGTACATTGTATACAGTCATTCGCTCGGTACATTGTATACAGTCATTCGCTCGGTACTTTATATACAGTCATTCGCTCGGTACATTGTATACAGTCATTCGCTCGGTACATTGTATACAGTCATTCGCTCGGTACATTGTATACAGTCATTCGCTCGGTACATTGTATACAGTCATTCGCTCGGTACATTGTATACAGTCATTCGCTCGGTACATTGTATACAGTCATTCGCTCGGTACATTGTATACAGTCATTCGCTCGGTACATTGTTTACAGTCATTCGCTCGGTACATTGTATACAGTCATTCGCTCGGTACATTGTATACAGTCATTCGCTCGGTACATTGTATACTGTCATTCGCTCGGTACATTGTATACAGTCATTCGCTCGGTACATTGTATACAGTCATTCGCTCGGTACATAAAAACATAAGTAAGCTAGAGAACCTATTGGCCCATACGAGATGGTTACCATTATTATTCAACCAAATTTATTCACATAAATGTTTAACCTACGCTCGAAACAATCCAACAACCTCCCACCTTTATTATGTTAGCCGGTAATTTATTCCATAAATCAACAACCCTGTTTCCAAACCAGTATTTACCCAGGTCATTCCAAATTCTAAGCTTCTCAGGTTTGTATCCGTTGTATCGAGTTCTGTTTTATGTTGTTTAAAATGTTATTTATACACCCAATTTTACCTATTTATATAATTTGATCTAGTTACCCCTTACTCTTTCCAAGGTATACAAGTAATTGTATTTATCCAGTTTCATAAGGGAGGTTATTAAATCCTGGGATTATCTTTATTATCCTTATCTCTAAAATAAATCTATGAATCCAATTTCTTTGATTATGTAAATTTATGCATTGATTGAACAAATCCACAAGGGCCGTGACGAGGATTCGAACCTGCGTCCGGGAGCATCCCAGACACTGCCTTAATCGACTGAGCTACGACAGGGTAAAAGGGTTGAAACCGAAGTTCTACTGAACTTACTGGAACTTCGTTTTCAACTCTTTAACCCTGTCGTAGCTCAGTCGATTAAGGCAGTGTCTGGGATGCTCTCGGACGCAGGTTCGAATCCTCGTCACGGCCCTTGTGGATTTGTTCAATCAATGCATCATGTTAGTGTGATCTCTGTGTGTGATGCATTGATTGCTTATCTGTTTAATTTGTTTATGGATTAACTTCTTTCATTGTTAATTTTCTTGTGAAACGGTTTCACAATTTCATAGTGAAATGGATGTTCCAGTCAACAGATGAATTAAATTTCTTTAAGGTCTTTAAAGGTTTTAAGGTTTCTTTAAGGTATTAAAATTAAATGGAGGCGAAATATTCACACACACCTGAGTGATTGTATTGACAATAAGGAGCAGGTGTTACAAGGGTGATTGTTGAGAGGCAGAGCAGTTACATATATAAGATGCTAACAATCTTTGAGAAGTAATTGTAAGTTATTTCATCAAAGCATGAGAAACCCTGATGCAAGAAGTCAGTCTATATAATGCTATTATTATATGCTTAAAATATTTAGAAACACAATTCAAAGTTAGAATTCAATCATAATAAATCTCTATCATTATATCGAGCAAAGAGGACAGGAGAATCTATGTTGACCAGACCACACTCTAGAAGGTGAAGGGACGACGACGTTTCGGTCCATCCTGGACCATTCTCAAGTCCATTGTGAGAATCGGAGAATCTTATGTTAATCAGGAGAATCTATGTTAATCGTATTTAAATCTTAGTTGCTTGATAACAGGCCATCTTATGTATGGACACCACGGCATAATTTGGACAATTTCTAAGACATGCTTGTTTGCTGCAGACATCTGTACCGTCTTTGAAAACTAAATAGTTAACTAACATGACACAATGTATTAATGTAAACATTGCTTATGTAGCACAAATTGTGAGCTGCAATAGGGTAATGCCTGATAGCTTTTAAAAAGATGAGCAATCAGCTAACAGTTAACAAGAGATCAAACTAATTAAAAAAAGTTCTTTTGACAAAAGTATTAAAATACGAAACTAATCCACAGACTATTTGGAATATGTGAGCTAACGTAAAAAATATTTGAATAGAGATTTTTATGTAATCTCAACCTATAATACCACTGTCAATATTACAACCCGTTCTCGCACTTTCTTACAGTCAATATTGACTTATTAAATAAGTGCATATGTGACATACTAATTTATTGTGAATATTTTAGTTTCCCTTGAAAAGCTTCATAGAAAACACCGACCTTACCTAACCTTCTTAGTATGTTAAGATAAGCATCTTATTGTTTCGTAATTACAATTATTACTTAACCTATAATAGGTTAACGGGTTGCAATATTATGCAGTCATATAATGTTTTGAAACTTGTAACTAAAATAACTATTGTTAAAATCATATTGGGTTTGTTGAGATTCTGGGCAGACCTGGGTAAATACTTACTTGGAAAGCGGTTGGTTGATTGATGGAAAACAAATTACCGGGTAACATACGTTAGGTCGCTGGAGTGTTTCAAACGTAGGTTAGACATATTTGTGAATGATTTTGAGTGGATATAAAAAGGAGCTGCCTTGTATGGGCCCATTGGTCGTCCTCAGTGCCCTTTTTTTTGTCATTTTGTCTAAACGACCAATTACAATTATCAATACTGTATTAATGAATTTTGGACTGAGAATGGTTATCTTGAGGTTATCTTCAGATGATTTCGGGGCTTTTTAGTGTCCACGCGGCCCGGTCCTCGACCAGGCCTCCACCCCCAGCAAGCAGCCCGTGACAGCTGGCTAACACCCAGGTACCTATTTTACTGCTAGGTAACAGGGGCATAGGGTGAAAGAAACTCTGCCCATTGTTTCTCGCCGGCGCCTGGGATGGAACCCAGGACCACAGGATTATAAGTCCCGCGTGCTGTCCGCTCGGCCGACCGGCTCCCAGTAGGCAGGCAGTCACAATATAATCGCAACGTTTCAAAACTGGCTTAGCCCTTCGTAATTATTTACAGCCCCATCCGCTAATTAACTATCCAATTACATAAAATACTTTCAGAAATGCTTCTCTAAGCGCCACAATCTTCTCATATCAACAACCATATAAGGAATGATAGGATCCATCTTATCTCAAATCAGCAGTCGGAATATTACAAATGATTCAGTAATCAAATTCTTCCGCCATCAGATGAAGACAAAGTTACGTGTGTGTGAGCGTTTGCTCAGTACAGGTGTGTGTGAGCGTTTGCTCAGTACAGGTGTGTGTGAGCGTTGCTCAGTACAGGTGTGTATGAGCGTTTGCTCAGTACAGGTGTGTCTGTGTGTGTTGCTCAGTACAGGTGTGTGTGAGCGTTTGCTCAGTACAGGCGTGTGTGTGTGTGTTGCTCAGTACAGGTGTGTGTGAGCGTTTGCTCAGTACAGGTGTGTGTGAGCGTTTGCTCAGTACAGGTGTGTGTGAGCGTTGCTCAGTACAGGTGTGTATGAGCGTTCCTCAGTACAGGTGTGTGTGTGTGTGTGTGTGTGTGTGTGTGTGTGTGTGTGTGTGTGTGTGTGTGTGTGTGTGTGTGTGTGTGTGAGTGAGCATTGCTCAGCACAGGTGTGTGTGTGTGTGTGAGTGAGCATTGCTCAGCACAGGTGTGTGTGTGTGTGTGTGAGTGAGCATTGCTCAGCAGAGGTGTGTGTGTGTGTGAGTGAGCATTGCTCAGCACAGGTGTGTGTGAGTGAGTGTGTGTGTGTGAGTGAGCATTGCTCAGCACAGGTGTGTGTGTGTGTGTGTGAGTGAGCATTGCTCAGCACAGGTGTGTGTGTGTGTGAGTGAGCATTGCTCAGCACAGGTGTGTGTGAGTGAGTGTGCGTGTGAGCATTGCTCAGCACAGGTGTGTGTGTGTGTGTGTGAGTGAGCATTGCTCAGCACAGGTGTGAGTGAGTGTGTGTGTGAGTGAGCATTGCCCAGCACAGGTGTGTGAGTGAGTGTGTGTGAGTGAGCATTGATCAGCACAGGTGTGTGTGTGTGTGAGTGAGCATTGCTCAGCACAGGTGTACAGGGAGATCTGTAATCTCCAAATACACTCTTAAGAAAATATTTCACAATTTTACACCAATAGTGAAAATAATTCAAATCAATCATAGTACTGATAATTATTACAAATTATTTTATTAAAATTGTATTAATAATAATAATTATTATTATTTTATTATTAACATTATTTTATTAATAAAAATATTATTAGTATCCAGTATTATCTAAAAATTCTAATATGAACAACTCCAACCTCAGCCCACTACTAAAGCAAGGAAGGAGGGGGACAGTCCTATCTTCACTATCAATGTATAGGAGGGGGACAGTCCTATCTTCACTATCAATGTATAGGAGGGGGACAGTCCTATCTTCACTATCAATGTATAGGATAAAAACATTTACAGTGACTAAAAACATTAAGTTACAGCAAAGAAAACTTCACACACATTCAGACGAGGAGTCACAATAACGTGGCTGAAGTATGTTGACCAGACCACACACTAGAAGGTGAAGGGACGACGACGACGTTTCGGTCCGTCCTGGACCATTCTCAAGTCGATGACAAATGGCATTCTCGACTTGAGAATGGTCCAGGACGGACCGAAACGTCGTCGTCGTCGTCCCTTCACCTTCTAGTGTGTGGTCTGGTCAAATGGCTTGTTATGTCCTGTGAAATTGAAATTGAAATAAGTTTATTGAGGTAAAATACACACAAAGGGATGAGGTAGCTCAAGCTATTCTCACCCCATATGTCCAGTGAGGCAAGTTAATCGTCATGTTTCAATGGTTATTCATCACATACATTGATTTTTTCAAATGGGATATCCATATATGTGCACTGCTGGAGAGGGATGTAAGCCTAGTGTATAGGCCAAGTGAATACGAGTAATTGGAGAATTTATTATCTGATGAAGTCAGCTAGAGAATAACAAAGGAGTTTCATAGCCAACATGAAAATAACACTAAAATGTGAATGAGAGAACAATATAGTTGTAAAGAGTGACTATAATTTTGTAAATTAAATAGTAAAAAGTAAAGTGCTGGGAGATGCGAGTGATAAAAAGAGGAGTATATATACACTTGGAGATGAGGGATTTATCAGGGGAAAGCACCAAGCCATTACGACTATATAACACTTGGAAGGGATCAGGATAAGGATTTGGGATGGGACGGGGGGGGGGGGGGGGGGGAGGAATGGTGCCCCACCACTTAAACAGTCGGGGATTGATGAGTCATTGAGGCTAAACACCTGACTACCGGGAAGTCTGGGATGCTCTCGGACGTAGGTTCGAATCCTCGTCACGGCTCTTGTGGATTTGTTTATCGTACCACAGCAGTAAACAACCTCAAGCAAAAAGCAAGAAGGAATACAAAATACAAATATTTATTTAGGTAAAGTACATACATACAAGGTGACATACAGAAGTTGATGGATTTATAGATAGAACTAGTACATACAATGCCTAAAGCCACCATTACGCAAAGCGTATCGGGCAGAATGTTATCAGGTGTCTGCTTGAAGAAGTATCATTCGAGATGCAATTATCTGAGACACTATTATGTGGAAACGAGCAGTATTGAAAATAGAAATGTTAAACTGGAAAATATTATACGTACGCGTGGTGTTTGGAGAGCTGATAGAATACGCAAATATTTTGTTAACGGTGAGGAGATGTGTGTAAAATTCAATAACCTAAAAGACTCAGGAAAAGCAAACTAACATAGTTTAGTCATGTAGAACTCGGAACATGTTCTACATGGCTATGTTCCTCTACTCAGAACAAGGATGTCCAAGCAAATACTTGGGTAAATACTGGTTCGGGAACAGGGTCGTTGATTTGTGGAACCAATTACCGCGTAACGTGGTGGATGTAGGTGGGGTCCCTTGATTGTTTCAAGCGCGGGTTGGACATGTATATGAGTGGGATTGGGTGGTTATAGATAGGAGCTGCCTCGTATGGGCCAATAGGCCTTCTGCAGTTACCTCTGTTCTTATGAACAAATCCACAAGGGCAGTGACGAGGATTCGAACCTGCGTCTGGGAGCATCCCAGACACTGCCTTAAACAGGTGGGGTCAGTGGCCCTCTATCAGAGGAAGGAGTGCCATAGTGGTTGACCTCCATAGCCTGTACTGACTCAAATCCATGATTACTTATCCCATATAAAGGAATATTGAAAATAATAAACTTTTAACAATTACAGATAGCTGCCCATGTGAATACAAATCACAAACGCAACTTACTCGTGCCACATATATACCGGAAGGCGCCCAAAATCATAGTAAGAACGAGATTTTATATATAAAAGTGGGGGGTGAAAACTACCTTGGCCGGCAGACTGATATTCTTGTGTTGCTAGTGGCTTCCTCGAGTTGGGTCATGTTGTAAGGTTAGGCTGACTTTTAGGACCAGTACTGCATGGCTCTACGTGTGTGTGTGTGTGTGTGTGTGTGTGTGTGTGTGTGTGTGTGTGTGTGTGTGTGTGTGTGTGTGTGTGTGTGTGTGTGTGTACTCACCTAATTGTGCTTGCGGGGGGTTAAGCTCTGGCTCTTTTGGTCCCGCCTCTCAACCGTCAATCAACTGATGTACAGGTTCCTGAGCCTATTGGGCTCTATCATATCTACATTTGAAACTGTGTATGGAGTCAGCCTCCACCACATCGCTCCCTAATGCATTCCATTTATTAACTACTCTGACACTGAAAAAATTCTTTCTAACGTCTCTGTGGCTCATCTGTGTGTGTGTGTGTGTGTGTGTGTGTGTGTGTGTGTGTGTGTGTGTGTGTGTGTGTGTGTGTGGCACTCGTGTGCCGCCTAACAGGCACTCACAGACATTTGTCCTGGCGGCAATGGCCACCAGGGGCGCTGTTGAGAGTGGGAGAGACCACAGACAAATGGGAGGTGGAGAGAGAGAGTGGATAAAAAGAAACCGACTGAGGTAGGCAAGAAGAAAGCGAGAAGTGAAAGAGGGTTGGTGGATAACGAGGGGGGAAGAAGAGGGGGTGATGGATAAAGAGGGGAAGGAAGAATATCCCACACAACTACCACGTTACACAGGCTAACGACCATATAGCGACATGGTAATTACCTGAAATTGGTTAACTGCTTCATCATTCGGGTGATTAAGAGAACGTATGGCGAAATTGCTCCTGTAGCACAGTGGTCTACATCCTCGACTCACAACCCCGAGCTCTATTAGCCCGGGGGCCAGGGACAGGCACGGATGGGCACGTTTTCTTTCACCTGATGCCTCTGTTAACCAAAACAGTGAATAGGTTCCGAGAGTTAGGCAACTCCTGTGGGTTCCATCTTGAGAAAGATCAAAAGCTATCCCAGATGGACCTCTATTAGCCAAAGTGCACAGGCATCCTGTCCCCAAGAAAGGAAATATATGTAAGACCATGGAATACAAATCTTATGAGGCAGCATGGAGCCACTCTACACCATGTGGCACACTGCCTCGTCTGATCTATGTGGCACTGCCAACTGCATGGGTATGGGGTGTATAATAAATATCTAAAAAAAAAAAAACTGTTCGGAAAGTCCTAGAACTTGAAAAGTATTTTGTTATATACTTTTGAAGTTGATGGATACATATGTGTAGTTTAGGACTTTGAGTCGTCGTGTCTCATATCTTCTATGTGTGGACCACCCCCCGAGATACGAACCCTGGGAGCCGGGTGCGGTAAGTCATGTCGACTTCAGACCGTTAAGCAAGTTTCTTCGGGAATACTGTTACTAGTTATGGAGCCAAGTTGTGTCGTATCTTGTGTTGTATTTTGTTCAGCGGTGCAAAGCTGGCCATACAGATGATGTGGGTACACACACACACACACACACACACACACACACACACACACACACACACACACACACACACACACACACACACACACACAGGTTTGCCACCAGACTAATACCCGAGCTGAGAGGTATGAGCTACGAGGAGAGACAACGGGAATTAAACCTCACTTCGCTGGAAGACAGAAGAGTTAGGGGGGACATGATCACCACATTCAAGATTCTGAAGGGGATTGATAGGGTAGATAAAGACAGTCTATTTAACACAAGGGGAACATGCACAAGGGGACACAGGTGGAAACTGAGTGCCCAAATGAGCCACAGAGATATTAGAAAGAACTTTTTTAGTGTCAGAGTGGTTGACAAATGGAATGCATTAGGCAGTGATGTGGTGGAGGCTGACTCCATACACAGTTTCAAGTGTAGATATGACAGAGCCCGATAGGCTCAGGAATCTGTACACCTGTTGATTGACGGTTGAGAGGCGGGACCAAAGAGCCAGAGCTCAACCCCCGCAAACACAACTAGGTGAGTACAACTAGGTGAGTACACACAAAGAGTGCTGGGAAGACGGGACACCACGAGCGTAGCTCTCATCCTGTAACAACACTTAGGTAATTACACTTAGGTAATTACACACACACACACACATGCATGTAGATATGATAGAGCCCAGTAGGCTCAGGAACCTGTACACCAGTTGATGGACAGTTGAGAGGCGGGACCAAAGAGACAGAGCTCAACCCCCACAAGCACAACTAGGTGAGTACACCCAGGTGAGTATATTCTTCAAGACTCCGTGAACACAGAACAGGTCATGCAAAATTAATCACATGTACATATGTGACTAAGAACATCATACAATGTACACTGTATAAGTAAGAGTTTGCTCAGGCGACTGAGCTAAGTGTTCCATTTATCGACAGCCACTTTAAGTAATAACCATATAAACATTAAAATAAATCTATAATATCAAAATAGCTGAAGAAAAGTACCGACATTGGTCACAATTCCGAAGTAATTCTTCTGAAAATTTCTGCAGATATTTTAGCCAAAAGTTTACATATTTCTGAAAATGTCTGAGGCAAGGTTTCATAAGAAAGTAAACTTCACTTCGTGCAGCTATCGGGAGGACGAACCCTTCATGCAAACTGCACATTCCGTCAAGAAGAAGAAGAAACTTTACTTCTATACTTGGGGTAACTTTTGAGCAAACAGCACCAGAACGACACCACCTTTAGATTCTCAAGGGGATTGATAGGGTTATCTTGAGGTTATCTTGAGGTTATCTTGATTCTCCTCACTCTAAGTATTTTAAATTATATTCTCTCACAACAATTAACAATGCTATATAAAACACTTTCAAAACAAAATGTATTGAAAATATTTTTGGGGGGTTATCTTGAGGTTATCTTGAGATGATTTCGGGGCTTTAGTGTCCCCGCGGCCCGGTCCTCGACCAGGCCTCCACCCCCAGGAAGCAGCCCGTGACAGCTGACTAACACCCAGGTACCTATTTTACTGCTAGGTAACAGGAGCATAGGGTGAAAGAAACTCTGCCCGTTGTTTCTCGCCGGCGCCTGGGATCGAACCCAGGACCACAGGATCATAAGTCCAGTGTGCTGTCCGCTCGGCCGACCGGCTCCCTAAATAGGGTAGATAAAGACAGGCTATTTAACACAAGGGGAACACGCACTAGGGGACACAGGTGGAAACTGAGTACCCAAATGAGCCACAGAGATATTAGAAAGAACTTTTTTTTAGTGTCAGAGTGGTTGACAAATGGAATGCATTAGGCAGTGATGTGGTGGAGGCTGACTCCATACACAGTTTCAAGTGTAGATATGATAAGAGTCCAATAGGCTCAGGAACCTGTACACCTGTTGATTGACGGTTGAGAGCCGGGATCAAAGAGCCAGAGCTCAACCCCCGCAAGCACAATTAGGTGAGTACCTTCCTTGCTACAGGTACGAACTCAAGTCCAATTTTTTTGACCCAATTTGTAAATTAATCCAAATAAATAAGGGGTTTAACGAGTGATGTTGTTGTTAAAGATTCGCTACTTGGAACAAACAGTTCCAAGTAGCACGGGCTATGGTGATCCCGTAGGTACTAACGAGTGATGAATGTGGCGTGCAGGGTGAAGAACAAGGCGCCTCAAGGTCCTCCTACACTCCTCCGCTCTCCTTCTTGCAAGACATAAAATATTCGCCCAAACTCGAAGGGAAAAAAGTCGGAGTTTTCATTCTTGGAAATTAATCTAGATTCACGGAAATCATTTTTCTTTCTATCAGCGTTCGGGAAATATTACTTCGGTCTTGGGCATCGACCATGAAATATTACCAGTTCCCGCCAAACACACACCGGAACTACGACGTTGGTACAACGTTTCGAACAAGTTTTAACACCTCCTCGAGCCGGTCGGCCGAGCGGACAGCACGCTGGACTTGTGATCCTGTGGTCCTGGGTTCGATCCCAGGCGCCGGCGAGAAACATTGGGCAGAGTTTCTTTCACCCTATGCTCCTGTTACCTAGCAGTAAAATAGGTACCTGGGTGTTAGTCAGCTGTCACGGGCTGCTTCCTGGGGGTGGAGGCCTGGTCGAGGACCGGGCCGCGGGAACACTAAAAAGCCCCGAAATCATCTCAAGATAACCTCAAGATAACCTCCTAACCAGTTCTAACAACCAATATAGCAAGTTGTAACAACGTTCTAATGCGTCATAAACACGTTAAGCCAAGATGTAACAACTTTATTACAAGTTATAACCAGCGGAAAATAGAGACAGTTTCGGTTTGTGTTTCCAGGGGTCGAGGGATCTGTACAGAAAGGTCATGCTCAAGCAGGACCTTCAGGCGAGGTCATACTCGATCATACGATGCCTGGAAAGATCTCACTCCAGATGGAGTGAGAGCTCTACCGTCCAGCCTAGTCTCGCTTCATGCAGGTCGGCGTTCAATCCCCGACCGTCCACAAGTGGTTGGGCACCATTCCTATCTCCCCGTCCCATCCCAAATCCTTATCCTGACCCCTTCCCAGCGCTATTTAGTTGTAATGACTTGGCGCTTATCCATGATAATCCCCTCCCTCTCGGCTCATTTAACCGAGCATCTAACTGTACTCAGAACTGAAAACATGATCGTTTAGATTAGGTCTTTAGACAGGAGCTTCACACCTATTGTATGACGGCTCATTAGTCTAACATCCTACTGTCCGAAGAAGTTTGAAAAACATACGTAAATGAGCTTTAATCTTGTGCAAGAAAGCTTAGAGCAAGAGGGTGAAAGAGAAAATGTTGAGGAGACGGAGGCCCTTGTGGGAGTGAGGAGAGAGAGAGGGGAGAGAGAACATGAGAGAAAATAAGGAAAATTAAGAAAATGAGATGAACTTGGGAACAGAGGGGAACGTGGACGAAAGAGGGGGAATGAGATAAGAAATGAGGGAGAGGGAAAAGCGTAAAGAAAATTAAACATGGAATAGAGACAAAATAATAGGTTATAATTGTGAAAACAAGGAATGAGATGGAAGAGTGAGAGGATGGAATGAGAAATAGATGGATTGGGAAAGAGCGATGCGAGGAGGAATATGGAAAGGTTCTATTGATAACAAGACCCAGATAACTGAAGATAACAGCACGCTGCTGGGTCAATAAATCGATAAAACACACACACACACGCTCACACAATTGAGAGGCGGAACCAAAGAGCCAGAGCTCAACCCCCGCAAGCACAACTAGGTGAGTACACACACACACACACACACACACACACACACACACACACACACACACACACACACACACACACACACACCCACACACACACACACACACACCCACCCACACACACACCCACACACACCCACCCACACACACACACCCACACCCACACACACACACACACACACACACACACACACACACACACACACACACACACACACACACACACACGAGAAGCCCAGTAATGCACGCCATTTTCCTGCCTCGCGTGTTATAGCGTGAGTGTGTGCATGTTTGTATACACTCACCAGAGCGCTGTGTTACAAACACACAAGTTTCTGTATGTTTACCAAACACACAACTCTACACAGCTCTCACTAAGACCAACTCCCAAGAACACACTCCCTCTCTAACTTGTAAGAACACTCAATGACACCGACTCAGTCCTTACCTTAATTACAATACATTTTTCAATAGGGAAACAGAGCAACTTGTGAAAACAACTTGTAAAAACTTGTGAAAATGATGACAAAATTATTGTCAATTTACGCTTTTCGTGATTAATGTAAAGTGGCATTAGAGGATGTGCGGGGTGGTGTTGGTCCCCAGGCTACGGTAGAGCAACACACACCTCCTGTGTCAGGTGAGAAGAACGGGGATCGCCATAGACCGTGCTGCTTGCAAATTTCGTTCCTAGGAGCTGCGTCTGAAACAACACCAACAAGTAGAGCAACAGTGTACCTTTCGTGCGCTCGTTACCTTGAGAGATACCTTGATATGGTTTCGGGGTTTAGCGTCCCTGCGGCCCGGTCTTCGACCAGGTCTAACTCTTACAAGACGCCTTGACCAGGCCTTGTAAGAAGCACCAAGTCACACCCTTGGGGAGCCGGTGGCAGAGCGGACAGAACACTGGACGCGTGTTCCTGTGGTCCTGGGTTCGATCCCAGGCGCCGGCGAGAAACAATGGGTAGAGTTTCTTTCACCCTATGCCCCTGTTACCTAGCAGTAAAATAGGTACCTGGGAGTTAGTCAGCTGTCACGGGCTGCTTCCTGGGGGTGGAGGCCTGGTCGAGGACCGGGCCGCGGGGACACTAAAGCCCAGAAATCATCTCAAGATAACCCTGAGGTATGGACTAGCTGGACATTAGTGCACACCAATAAGAAGACTGTTGCAAGTTGTATGTAAATACACGCGATCAATGATCAGTAGTTATCTTGAGGTTATCTTGAGATGATTTCGGGGCTTTAGTGTCCCCGCGGCCCGGTCCTCGACCAGGCCTCCACCCCCCAGGAAGCAGCCCGTGACAGCTGACTAACACCCAGGTACCAATTTTCCTGCTAGGTAACAGGGGGCATAGGGTGAAAGAAACTCTGCCCATTGTTTCTCGCCAGCGCCCGGGATCAAACCCAGGACCACAAGATCACAAGTCCAGCGTGCTGTCCGCTCGGTCGACCGGCTCCCTTAATTACACACTATTCAGATAGACAACTTTGTCTATTTGATTTAAGGATTAAATCAGGATTAAATCTGATTAAGGATTTGGGGTTGTTGTTGTCGTTGTTAAAGATTCGCTACCTGGACCAAAAAGTTGCAAGAAGCACGGCCTATGGTGAGCCCGTAGTGCCTTTTATTTGGGATGGGACGGGGGAAAGGAATGGTGCCCAACCACTTGTGGACGGTCGGGGATTGAACGCCACGCACACGGGGGAGGACAGATGAGTTGTCTCCGTGGCGCAGTGGTAAAGCACCCGCCCTTCACTACGCGAGCGCTTTGGCCTAGGGCTCCTATCCTGAACCCGGGGAGGATTGACTGGGCGCCAATCCTTAACTCTAGCCTCTGTTCACCCAGCAGTAAAATGGGTACCTGGTTGTTAAACGATTTGGCGAGTCGTATTCCGAGGAAATATTAAGATTAGGGACCTGCTCGAAAGGCTGTCTGTCTGTTGGCTTTACAAGAATGTAAGAACTCTTGTATATATCAATAAAAAAATTAATAAAGTTAGAAGTAAAGACTTAAGGATCTGGGCCAGATTCACGAAGCACTTACGCCAGCACTTACGAACGTGTACATCTTTCCTCAATCTTTGACGGCTTTGGTTAAGATTCACGAAAGCACTTACGTAAGCACTTACGAACGTGTACATCTTTCCTCAATCTTTGACGGCTTTGGTTACATTTATTAAACAGTTTACAAGCATGAAAACTTGCCAGTCAACTGTTGTTATTGTTATAAACAGCCTCCTGGTGCTCCGGAGCTCATTAACTGTCTAATAATTGTAAACAAAGCCGCCAAAGATTGAAAAAAGATGGACAGGTTTGTAAGTGTTTGCGTAAGTGCTTCGTGAATCTGGCGCCCTGAACCTCATTTCACTGCAAGATAAAAAGAGACAGCAGACAAAGGGAAATACACAATGCAGACAGGAGCAGACTATTTAAGATAGATACAAACAACAGAACATATGAGAATGGTTGAATTTGTACCCGGTTGATACCTGGTTGATACCTGGTTGATACCTGGTTGATACCTGGTTGATTACCTGGCTGATACCTGGTTGATTACCTGGTTGATACCTGGCTGATTACCTGGTTGATACCTGGTTGATTACCTGGTTGATTACCTGGTTGATACCTGGTTGATTACCTGGTTGATTACCTGGTTGATACCTGGTTGATACCTGGTTGATTACCTGGTTGATTACCTGGTTGATACCTGGTTGATTACCTGGTTGATACCTGGTTGATTACCTGGTTGATTACCTGGTTGATACCTGTTTGATACCTGGCTGATACCTGGCTGATACCTGTTTGATACCTGGTTGATACCTGTTTGATACCTGGTTGATACCTGATTGATTACCTGGTTGATACATGGTTGATACCTGGTTGATTACCTGGTTGATTACCTGGTTGATACCTGGTTGATTACCTGGTTGATTACCTGGTTGATACCTGGTTGATACCTGGTTGATACCTGGTTGATTACCTGGTTGATGGGGTTCTGGGAGTTCTTCAACTCCCCAAGCCCTGACGCAGATATTTTTTTTATCTATATTTATATGTTATATTTTTTATCTATATCTCTATGGCACATTATTCCCCCAAACAAAATGGCGCCTGATAAAACCTTGACGTCACATCCGATGACAATACAGTAAAGGTCAGGTGACCTAGAGTAATCAATGGGTGAGACACCTTTGTTATGTATGATCGAGCCCGCCTCTGATTGGTCCATTCCACTTGCTGCCTTCACGTCATGGAATGTAGACACTGTCTACATTCATCATGCGCTCAACGCATGATGAATCAACGCTTCATCATGCGTTTATTGGACTTTTCGTCTCATTGAAGCTGTGTAAGTTCGTCCTGATCAATTTTAGAATACATTGGTTTTAATTCAGGGGTGATTAGAAAGTCCATTTCTAGTAGACCTATGGGGCCAGATTCACGAAGTAGTTACGCAGGCACTTACGAACCTGGGGCCAGATTCATGAAGCAGTTACGCAAGCACTTACGAACCTGGGGCCAGATTCATGAAGCAGTTACGCAAGCACTTACGAACCTGGGGCCAGATTCACGAAGCAGTTACGCAAGCACTTACGAACCTGGGGCCAGAACACGAAGTAGTTACGCAAGCACTTACGAACCTGGGGCCACAACACGAAACAGTTACGCAAGCACTTACGAACCAGGGGCCACAACACGAAACAGTTACGCAAGCACTTACGAACCTGGGGCCACAACACGAAACAGTTACGCAAGCACTTACGAACCTGGGGCCAGATTCACGAAGGATGGTTGTTGTTGTTGTTGCTAAAGATTCGCTACCTGGACCAAAAAGTTGCAAGTAGCACGGGCTATGGTGAGCCCGTAGTGCCTTTTTTGGGATGGGACGGGGGAAAGGAATGGTGCCCAACCACTTGTGGTCGGTCGGGGATTGAACGCCGACCTGCATGAAGCGAGACCGTCGCTCTACCTGGTTTAAGAGAAGAACTTTCTATCATTTTCTATGCTGTGAGATAGTTACTGTTAATGAGCCAACAATCGTTAGTTATTGTAGTTACTTCTCGAAGTGCTTTTCCTAGTCATTAGCGGGAATAAGCCAGTAATTGTGTTTACAGCGTTATCTTGAGATGATTGAGGTTATCTTGAGATGATTTCGGGGCTTTTAGTGTCCCCGCGGCCCGGTCCTCGACCAGGCCTCCACCCCCAGGAAGCAGCCCGTGACAGCTGACTAACACCCAGGTACCTATTTTACTGCTAGGTAACAGGGGGGCATAGAGTGAAAGAAACTCTGCCCATTGTTTCTCGCCGGCGTCCGGGATCGAACCCGGGACCACAGGATCACTAGTCCAGCGTGCTGTCCACTCGGCCGACCGGCGTGCCCAGCCATTGGTGTTACTTCTGATAACTGAAAACTTGTTGGAGATAGCAACTGATAACTTGCTGGAAGATAGCAACTGATAACTTGCTGGAAGATAGCAACTGATAACTTGCTGGAAGATAGCAACTGATAACTTGCTGGAAGATAGCAACTGATGACTTACTGAAGATAGCAACTGATGACTTACTGAAGATAGCAACTGATGACTTACTGAAGATAGCAACTGATAACTTGCTGGAAGACAGCAACTGATGACTTACTGAAGATAGCAACTGATAACTTGCTGGAAGATAGCAACTGATGACTTGCTATAGATAGCAACTAATGACTTGCTGGAAGATAGCAACTGATAACTTGCAGGAGAATAGCAACTGATGACTTACTGAAGATAGCAACTGATAACTTGCTGGAAGATAGCAACTGATGACTTGCTGAAGATAGCAACTGATAACTTGCTGGAAGATAGCAATTGGTGACTTGACAGTTGCATCACTGGATATGTTCCATCGCTGGATATGTCGCATCGCTGGATATGTTCCATCGCTGGATATGTCGCATCGCTGGATATGTTCCATCGCTGGATATGTCGCATCGCTGGATATGTTCCATCGCTGGATATGTTCCATCGCTGGATATGTTCCATCGCTGGATATGTCGCATCGCTGGATATGTTCCATCGCTGGATATGTTCCATCGCTGGATATGTTCCATCGCTGGATATGTTCCATCGCTGGATATGTCGCATCGCTGGATATGTTCCATCGCTGGATATGTCGCATCGCTGGATATGTTCCATCGCTGGATATGTTCCATCGCTGGATATGTCGCATCGCTGGATATGTTCCATCGCTGGATATGTTCCATCGCTGGATATGTCGCATCGCTGGATATGTTCCATCGCTGGATATGTCGCATCGCTGGATATGTTCCATCGCTGGATATGTTCCATCACAGGATATGTTGCATCGCTGAATATGTTGCATCGCTGGATATGTTCCATCGCTGGATATGTTCCATCGCTGGATATGTTCCATCGCTGGATATGTTCCATCGCTGGATATGTTCCATCGCTGGATATGTTGCATCGCTGGATATGTTCCATCGCTGGATATGTTCCATCGCTGGATATGTTCCATCGCTGGATGCGTTGATGAGAAACTGGAGATAGAGTTACTTGCCTGGAGGGCGCGTTTGGGCGCTGTAGGCGATGTTGCGTCGAGTAAAAGGGAGTATGTTGCGTGTTGCGTTAATTGGTTGTTACTAATAGCGACCAATTAAGCTATCATATAGCAATTAACAAGTGCCATGGTCCAGCACTTTAGCACGAAGATGAGTTAAATTGTCACGTTAAAGTGTCAGACTATAAGTGACAAGTGCATGTCATCCCCTGTGACAGCCGGGCATATGTGCAAACCTCTTGGATGTCACGACCAGCAAGACTGTTAGTGCTTGCACGCTGCACGCAGTTCAGCTAAGCCATAACATCGTGGCTAATTAAACTCAGTATCTCGAGAAAGCTATCCTCGTTTCCTTTGAATGACAAATTATGCAATTGGTGATAGATAACCAAGTTTGCTTTGGTTATCTTTTGGTTATCTTCTGTGGGTTACTTAGATTGCTGTTCACCTCTCAAGTATACTTCATCCCTGAGTATATATACGTACGAGTCTCCGTATATATGTATATATATATATCATATATACATATATATATGTATATATATACCGAGAAGTTAAATACACCTAAGTCAACGCATAGATATATAAAGAAAGGAAAAGTGACGTTTTGGTCCGTCTTCGACTTTTATAAAGACGTTTCGGTTCGTCCTGAACCTTTGTAAAGACGTTTCGGTTCGTCCTGAACCTTTGTAAAGACGTTTCGGCTCGTCCTGAACCTTTGTAAAGACGTTTCGGCTCGTCCTGAACCTTTGTAAAGACGTTTCGGTTCCTCCTGAACCTTTGTAAAGACGTTTCGGTTCGTCCTGAACCTTTGTAAAGACGTTTCGGCTCGTCCTGAACCTTTGTAAAGACGTTTCGGTTCGTCCTGAACCTTTGTAAAGACGTTTCGGTTCCTCCTGAACCTTTGTAAAGACGTTTCGGTTCGTCCTGAACCTTTGTAAAAAATGCAGGCGATGAGTCACAATAACGCGGCTAAAGTATCAGTTGACCAGACCACACACTAGAAGGTGAAGGGACGACGAAGTTTCGGTCCGTCCTGGACCATTCTCAAGTCGATTGTGAATGTAAGTGACCAGACCACACACTAGAAGGTAAAGGGACGACGACGTTTCGCTCCGTCCTGGACCATTCTCAAGTCGATGGAATGTAAGTGACCAGACCACACACTAGAAGGTGAAGGGACGACGACGTTTCGCTCCGTCCTGGACCATTCTCAAGTCGATTGTGAATGTAAGTGACCAGACCACACACTAGAAGGTAAAGGGACGACGACGTTTCGCTCCGTCCTGGACCATTCTCAAGTCGATTGTGAATGTAAGTAAATCGTTATTACTTAAGTTGGTACATTAGCAACAGGTTCCTCCAGCATCGTCGAATATTTAGCAGTTGTCATTCGTTATCTTACCGATGTTCAGTCCATTTATTGACGGAAGACTGTGAGACTGAGGGACCTGAGTCTATAAATACCTGACCTTTGATACTTTGATACCCGTGTGAACTGTGACCTTCGTTAAAGGTGATGTTTCAGAACGCACTCTTCCGGTAACCCGACACGCTCGTAACAAGGTGTAAGAGTGATAGATACGATTGTGCACTCAGGTAGGTGTCTCTGACGGGGTCACGCTCCAGTTCCAGGGACCCCTTATTGAATTGTAGGCATTTATTGTAATGATTTCCTTCAGTGATGTTTCTTTATCTGATTTGAAATCCAATGTTGGGTATCAGGCTGGTTTTAATTCTAATTCTAATTGTTTATTTTTCTATTGGTTTCATCATTTTTGTGTTGCTCTGTTTGTGTTTACTTTGAATGTTGCTTCTTTGTTTACGTTATGGATTAAACTTAGAACTTTAAACGTGGTTATCGTTTTTCTTTCTTGGTTATCTCTTCCATTTAAGGTGAGGTCAAGTCCCGTCAGTTCAAGAAGTAAACATGTTCCGTACACGTTGGGTTTGTCTCTGATATGTTGTTCTTGCTGTATGATAATGCTAAGTGTCGATGGTGTGTGTGTGTGTGTGTGTGTGTGTGTGTGTGTGTGTGTGTGTGTGTGTGTGTGTGTTTGTGTGTGTGTTTGTGTGTGTGTGTGTGTGTGTGTGTGTGTGTGTGTGTGTGTGTGTGTGTGTGTGTGTGTGTGTGTGTGTGTGTGTGTGTGTGTGTGTGTGTGCGTGTGTGCGTTTGAAGTGTGTTCCAATCCGTTATTCCGTGCATTCCTGAGAATGTGTTCACATTACTTTTGTGTGAATGCATTCATTGCCATTATTCACGGTTTATATTGAGATGTGTCAATACTGAGACAACTTACCATACTCAGCTTGTTAGAAGATCCACAACATTAGTAATATATCGACTCTTCCTCACCAACAAACTGCTCTTCCTCACCAACAAACTGCTCTTCCTCACCAACAAACTGCTCTTCCTCACCAACAAAGTGTTGTGAACAAACTGCCTCAACGTTTGCGGAGGCCTGGTCGAGGACCGGGCCGCGGGGACACTAAAAAGCCCCGAAATCATCTCAAGATAACCTCAAGATAACGTGGACACACCGGTAAGTTGAGGAAAGTGTGGAGCCTTGAATACCATAATTGGATTACTCGTCATCATAAGCTGTGACACTGATAGCCATTCTGGAGGTCACTGGGAGATGAGGACCCTGAAGCATCTTGGAGATGCTTGGAGAAGACATAACAGGGGGGAACCCTCACTCATCCTACCCAGTTATGGCAAGTCTCTCCTCAAAAGTTTCACAAAGTTCAAAAGTTCACATGCTGATTTCCATGTTTCAAAATTTTCCTCACTCCAAGTATTTTAAATTATATTCTCTCACAACAATTAACAATGCTATATAAAACACTTTCAAAGCAAAATGTTGTATTGAAAATAATTTTTTTGGGGGGTTATCTTGAGGTTATCTTGAGATGATTTCGGGGCTTTAGTGTCCCCGCGGCCCGCTCCTCGACCAGGCCTCCACCCCCAGGAAGCAGCCCGTGACAGCTGACTAACACCCAGGTACCTATTTTTCTGCTAGGTAACAGGGGCATAGGGTGAAATAAACTCTGCCCATTGTTTCTCGCCGGCGCCTGGGATCGAACCCAGGACCACAGGATCACAAGTCCAGCGTGCTGTCCGCTCGGCCGACCGGCTCCCTCGAGGGTAAGAGACATATTTTAAATACGAGAAGTCACCTAGCTGGTTGATACCTGGTTGATGGGGTTCTGGGAGTTCTTCTACTCCCCAAGCCCGGCCCGAGGCCAGGCTTGACTTGTGAGAGTTTGGTCCACCAGGCTGTTGCTTGGAGCGGCCCGCAGGCCCACATATACCTGGTTGATGGGGTTCTGGGAGTTCTTCTACTCCCCAAGCCCGGCCCGAGGCCAGGCTTGACTTGTGAGAGTTTGGTCCACCAGGCTGTTGCTTGGAGCGGCCCAACACAGCGGCACAACAGAGCAGGAAGAGACGCACCTCTTAAGCACAAGAGATCACCACAACAGAGCAGGAATTACAAAACATCTTAAGAGTCCCGGGACAAATTACACTCGACTTCCAGATGGGGAAAACCACTCAGGGCGAGCACTCTCTGCCTTCAATAAGTTATTCTAAAGTCATTAACCTTTAAGCGTCCGAGGGGAACCAGAACTAGGAGACGACAGGAAGTGGATTGGAGAAGAATTCTCCTTAGACAACACTGAAAGTGTCACGGGTGAAGCACAGGTAGAGAGAGACACCAGGAAGGCTACGTGGGTGAACCTACATCACTGGAACTTTACCTTACCTTGAGGTTACCTTGAGGTGCTTAGCGGGCTTGCCTTGAGGTCCGGGGCTTAGCGTCCCCGTGGCCCGGTCGTCGACCAGGCCTCCTGGATACGTGGGTAAACCTACATCACTGGAACTTTACAAGCCTGGCTACGTGGGTGTACCTACATCACTGGAACTTTACAAGCCTGGCTACGTGGGTGTACCTACATCACTGGAACTTTACAAGCCAGGCTACGTGGGTGTACCTACATCACTGGAACTTAGCAAGCCAGGCTACGTGGGTGAACTTACATCACTGGAACTTGACAAGCCAAGCTATGTGGGTTAACCTACATCACTGGAACTTAACAAGCCAGGCTACGTGGGTGTACCTACATCACTGGAACTTAACAAGCCAAGCTACGTGGGTGAACCTACATCACTGGAACTTAACAAGCCAGGCTACGTGGGTGTACCTACATCACTGGAACTTAACAAGCCAAGCTACGTGGGTGTACCTACATCACTGGAACTTGACAAGCCAAGCTACGTGGGTGAACCTACATCACTGGAACTTAACAAGCCAGGCTACGTGGGTGTACCTACATCACTGGAACTTAACAAGCCAGGCTACGTGGGTGTACCTACATCACTGGAACTTAACAAGCCAGGCTACGTGGGTGAACTTACATCACTGGAACTTGACAAGCCAAGCTACGTGGGTGTACCTACATCACTGGAACTTAACAAGCCTGGCTACGTGGGTGTACCTACATCACTGGAACTTAACAAGCCAAGCTACGTGGGTGTACCTACATCACTGGAACTTAACAAGCCAAGCTACGTGGGTGTACCTACATCACTGGAACTTGACAAGCCAAGCTACGTGGGTGAACCTACATCACTGGAACTTAACAAGCCAGGCTACGTGGGTGTACCTACATCACTGGAACTTAACAAGCCAGGCTACGTGGGTGTACCTACATCACTGGAACTTAACAAGCCAGGCTACGTGGGTGAACTTACATCACTGGAACTTGACAAGCCAAGCTACGTGGGTGTACCTACATCACTGGAACTTAACAAGCCAAGCTACGTGGGTGTACCTACATCACTGGAACTTAACAAGCCAAGCTACGTGGGTTAACCTACATCACTGGAACTTAACAAGCCTGGCTACGTGGGTGAACCTACATCACTGGAACTTGACAAGCCAAGCTACGTGGGTGTACCTACATCACTGGAACTTAACAAGCCTGGCTACGTGGGTGTACCTACATCACTGGAACTTAACAAGCCAAGCTACGTGGGTGTACCTACATCACTGGAACTTAACAAGCCAAGCTACGTGGGTGTACCTACATCACTGGAACTTAACAAGCCAAGCTACGTGGGTGTACCTACATCACTGGAACTTAACAAGCCAAGCTACGTGGGTTAACCTACATCACTGGAACTTAACAAGCCAAGCTACGTGGGAGGGAACCAGTGTTATGGAGGCCAGCTAATAACTTCCGATTGATTGACTGATAAAGATTAAGCCACCCAAGAGGTGGGGCACGGGCATGAATAGCCCGAAATACCACCTTCCGTCACAATTTGGGATTCCTAGTAACATGGTAACATTCCGGAACAGATGTTTACTCACCTTGTACTCAGTGTTACCTTACAGGGCAGTACAGTCTCGTCTCCGGATCTCTAACCCTATTGTGGATACCCCACCGCATGGATGTTTAATCCACTCACAGGAGACACACGGAGATCCACTCACAGGAGACACATGGTGATCCACTCACAGGAGACACATGGAGATCCACTCACAGGAGACACATGGAGATCCACTCACATGAGACTCATCGAGATCCACTCACAGGAGACACATGGAGATCCACTCACAGGAGACACATGGAGATCCACTCACAGGAGACACATGGAGATCCACTCACAGGAGACACATGGAGATCCACTCACATGAGACTCATCGAGATCCACTCACAGGAGACACATGGTGATCCACTCACAGGAGACACATGGAGATCCACTCACAGGAGACACATGGAGATCCACTCACAGGAGACACATGGAGATCCACTCACATGAGACTCATCGAGATCCACTCACAGGAGACACATGCAGAATCCACTCACAGGAGACACATGGAGATCCACTCAAAGAAGACGACACATTTTACCAACTTGGAATTACAAGTAAACACTGGCCTTGGATATTCATGGCTTCATTAAAAATTCCGAAATCATAAACTGGATAACATATTATAACTTCCATTTCACTAGCTTGATCAGTGATGAAATAATGGGAAGGGCGAATGATTGATAGCACAGAGGGGGGAGGGAGATCAACCAATTAAGCTGGAAACGGATGTATGACAGAATAAATTCAACAGTAGAAAGATATTGTGAGGAAAGATATCTGTCTACAGCTAATGTGAGCCTATTTAAGGTACTACAGCTAATGTGAGCCTATTTAAACAGCTAGAAATTTTACCTGAAGATAATTAAAACAATTAAAACAATATCAAAAGGGTTCAATCCAGTACTAATATTCATGGAACATATACTGATTTTTTTTATTAAAGAAAATTGGATAATATATATATTTTAAAATGCTTATACAATTGATGAAAAATGAACCCTGGTTTATGTGGTTGAGAATTATCTGACAAATGTATAAATAAAGTATGAGACATACTTCATACATTCATATTCTACTTCATACATAATGTATATGTTGAGAAATTAAACATTTACAAATGTTGAAGTTTGTAGTATTTAATACACTGTAGTATATATATAATGTATATTATACATATAATGTATAATATACATTATACTCTTTATATAGTGTTTAGTAAATAATAACTGTTACTAAACGAACAATTCCATACATAATAATTTACCAATGCTCTTCTCTTAATAAAAAAAAGTGAATTTATTAATATCCAGAATTTAATAAAGTTTTTAAAACTATAATGTTAAAAAAAAAACATTTTTAAGTTAACTTTTTATTGAAATTTGTAGAATGTTTCGTCGTAGTAAACTTCACTTATAAATTGTCTTATTAAATATGTTTAATTATCGACTTTTATTTTATTTGATAATTGTTCTTGGATCACTAACAGAAACGCGGAACAGTAGATGTGCAACAGTAGACACAACAGTAGACACAACAGTAGACACAACAGTAGACACAACAGTAGACACACAACAGTAGACACACAACAGTAGACACAACAGTAGACACACAACAGTAGACACACAACAGTAGACACACAACAGTAGACACACAACAGTAGACACAAAACAGACACACAGCAGTAGACACACAACAGTAGGCACACAACAGTAGACACACAACAGTAGACACACAACAGTAGACGCGCAACAGTAGACACAAAACAGACACACAACAGTAGACACACAACAGTAGACGCGCAACAGCATTTCAGTAGAAATTTGGGAATTTTTTTAATTACAGGACAAACTGCGACGAATCCCCCGTGACGACACTACATACACATGTTCACGACGTTGGAGATACACGAACGCTGGACGAATGTTTGAGGGATACGAACAGAAGGATGAGGAGGTATCAACATGGTCCTCTCTCACGATACATTCAAATATGAGGCGAGAAATGTTCATGGATCACCTTACCTGTTACACACAGAGATCACACTAACGTGATGCATCAAATGAACAAATCCACAAAGGCCGTGGCGAGGATTCGAACCTGCGTCCGGGAGCATCCCAGACACTGCCTTAATCGACTGAGCTAAGGGCGAAGAGGGAGAACGGCCTATTGACATAGCTAGGGTGCAGGGGGGAGTTGTGTAAAACCCTGGTTTGTGTCTCGGAGAGGCTGCAGGATCCAGTAAGTTCAGTAGAACTTCAGTTTCAACACTTTTAACCCTGTCGTAGCTCAGTCGATTAAGGCAGTGTCTGGGATGCTCCCAGACACAGGTTCGAATCCTCGTCACGGCCCTTGTTGATTTGTTCACCTTACCTGTTGTTGCTTCGGCCGGTAGAACTCACACTCACGTACCTACAGGAAAATAAAAGTCAAAATTACTTTTGGTAACTGAAAATATAACAATTCTTAAATACATAAAATCTATGAATCTCCAGCAGCTATTTATTTAAGAATGTTACCTACATTTATTCATGGAGGGAGCCGGTCGGCCGAGCGGACAGCACGCTGGACTTGTGATCCTGTGGTCCTGGGTTCGATCCCAGGCACCGGCGAGAAACAATGGGCAAAGTTTCTTTCATCCTATGCCCCCCTGTTATCTAGCAGTAAAATAGGTACCTGGGTGTTAGTCAGCTGTCACGGGCTGCTTCCTGGGGGTGGAGGCCTGGTCGAGAACCGGGCCGCGAGGACACTAAAAGCCCCGAAATCATCTCAAGATAACCTCAAGAAGAAGATGGACTTTAAGATATGTAAGACATGTTATATATTTTGATACTTTACTTCTATTACAATGAATGTGAGTTACACTTTACTAATCATAGTCGTGAACTTGCATTTTCATTGAGCAAGAAGTCCACTATGAATCTACTTTGTAAATACGCGATTTCAGTATTAAAACCTCGCATCGAATCCCGGCAAACACGCACCGAAACTACGACGTTGGTACAACGTTCGAACAAGTTTTAACACCTCCTAACCAGTTATAACAACCAATATAGCAAGTTGTAACAACGTTCAAAATACGTCATAAAACACGTATACCAAGATGTAACAACTTTATTACAAGTTGTAACAAGAGGAAATTAGAGATAGTTTCGGTTTGTGTTTCCAGGAATGCCTTAATGAGACGTAATAAAACTGTGAACAAAACTGCTTTTGAAATTTGTATAAAAATGTCATTTTCGCATCACGAAATAAGGTCAAGAGTTTTGGCCTCAATTACAGTATTGCTATTATGAGTGTGTGAGAGTCTGAGAGCATGTTGAGAGTCGTGAGCAAGAGAGAGAGAGCGAGAGTGAGAGTCTGAGAGCATGTTGAGAGTCGTGAGCAAGAGAGAGAGAGCGAGAGTGAGAGTCTGAGAGCATGTGAGCCTTTGAGACTTTGTATGAATTTGAGTCATTCAGCCAGTGTGAATGTGGAGATTCGGGAATTATGCGCAGGATTAAGACAGGAGGACAGCAGGAGGTCAACCTATCTTGAGGTTATCTTGAGACGATTTCGGGGCTTTAGTGTCCCCGCGGCCCGGTCCTCGACCAGGCTTCCACCCCCAGGAAGCAGCCCGTGACAGCTGACTAACACTCAGGTACCTATTTTACTGCTAGGTAACAGGGGCATAGGGTGAAAGAAACTCTGCCCATTGTTTCTCGCCGGCGCCTGGGATCGAAACCAGGACCACAGGATCACAAGTCCAGCGTGCTGTCCGCTTGGCCGATCGGCTCCCCCACCTAGACAGACTGAAGGAATGATCCAACAAATGGCTACTAGAGTTTAACTCGAGCAAGTGCAAAGTGATGCAGATTGGCGTAGGGAGCAGGAGGCCAATCACAAGGTACCAGATAGGAGAGGAAATCCTTCAGGAGTCAGGATGAGAGAAAGATCTGGGGATTGATATCATATCTAATCTGTCCCCTGAAGCCCACATCAAAAGGATAACATCCGCGGCGTATGCAAGGCTGACCAACATAAGAACTGCCTTCAGAAACTTGTGTAAGGAATCATTCAGAACCTTGTATACCACATATGTCAGACCAATACTGGATTATGCGGCTCCAGCATGGAGTCCATATCTAGTCAAACACAAAACGAAGTTAGAAAAGATTCAGAGGTATGCCACCAGGCTAGTCCCCGAGCTGAGGGGTATGAGCTACAAGGAAAGATTACTGGAACTAAACCTCACGCCAGTTGAAGACAGATGAGTTAGGGGAGACATGATCACTCCCTACGCGATCAAGGGGGACACAAGTGAAAATTGAGTACCCCAAATAAGCCACATGGACGTTAGAAAAGAACTTTTTCAGTGTCAGAGTAGCTAACAGCTGGAATGCATTAGGCAGTGATGTGGTGGAGGCTGACTCCATACACAGTTTCAAATGTAGATATGATAGAGCCCAATAGGCTCAGGAACCTGTACACCAGTTGATTGACAGTTGAGAGGCGGGACCAAAGAGCCAGAGCTCAACCCCCGCAAGCACAACTAGGTGAGTACACACACACAATATGAGTATACTAATGGGTTTCCATTAGTACACACTAATGGGTTTCCATTAGTACACACTAATGGGTTTCCATTAAACTAATGGGTTTCCATAAGTACACACTAATGGGTTTCCATAAGTACACACTAATGGGTTTCCACTAAACTAATGGGTTTCCATTAGTACACACTAATGGGTTACCATTAGTACACACTAATGGGTTTCCACTAAACTAATGGGTTTCCATTAGTACACACTAATGGGTTTCCATTAGTACACACTAATGGGTTTCCATTAGTACACACTAATGGGTTTCCATTAGTACACACTAATGGGTTTCCATTAGTACACACTAATGAGTTACCATTAGTACACACTAATGAGTTACCATTAGTACACACTAATGGGTTACCATTAGTACACACTAATGGGTTTCCACTAAACTAATGGGTTTCCATTAGTACACACTAATGGGTTTCCATTAGTACACACTAATGGGTTTCCATAAGTACACACTAATGGGTTTCCACTAAACTAATGGGTTTCCATTAGTACACACTAATGGGTTACCATTAGTACACACTAATGGGCTTCCACTAAACTAATGGGTTTCCATTAGTACACACTAATGGGTTTCCATTAGTACACACTAATGGGTTTCCATTAGTACACACTAATGAGTTACCATTAGTACACACTAATGGGTTACCATTAGTACACACTAATGAGTTACCATTAGTACACACTAATGGGTTACCATTAGTACACACTAATGGGTTACCATTAGTACACACTAATGAGTTACCATTAGTACACACTAATGGGTTACCATTAGTACACACTAATGGGTTACCATTAGTACACACTAATGAGTTACCATTAGTACACACTAATGGGTTACCATTAGTACACACTAATGGGTTTCCACTAAACTAATGGGTTTCCATTAGTACACACTAATGGGTTTCCATTAGTACACACTAATGGGTTTCCATTAGTACACACTAATGAGTTACCATCAGTACACACTAATGGGTTTCCATTAGTACACACTAATGAGTTACCATTAGTACACACTAATGGGTTTCCATTAGTACACACTAATGAGTTACCATCAGTACACACTAATGGGTTTCCATTAGTACACACTAATGGGTTTCCATTAGTACACACTAATGGGTTTCCATTAGTACAGAAGCACAACAGAACACTGTCAACTGACACTCTACACTGTGTCAACACCTTTTTTATTCGCTCGCAAATTTTCAGAACCGATATTTGTGTATCGGTGTATTGTTTGTGTATCGGTGTATTGTTTGTGTATCGGTGACCGATATTTCAATCTGCGGCGGGTCAAAAATACAGTCAGCTATGTATTTAATAAAATACTGCATCGAAAAAGTTTAAACTTTTGGATATGAAATTTAGCTGAGAATGATAACCGTTCGAAGCTATGCAACTTGTATATCAAGCTGATAACAATAATGCATAATTGCACTTTGTTATACAGATTATAGCAGTGATAACAGGAATCTCCACCCTGGTGGAGCCGGTCGGCCGAGCGGACAGCACGCTGGGCTTGTGATCCTGTGGTCCCGGGTTCGATCCCAGGCGCCGGCGAGAAACAAAGGGCAGAGTTTCTTTCACCCTATGCCCCCTGTTTCCTAGCAGTAAAATAGGTACCTGGGTGTTAGTCAGCTGTCACGGGTTGCTTCCTAGGGGGTGGAGGCCTGGTCGAGGACCGGGCCGCGGGGACACTAAAAAGCCCCGAAATCATCTCAAGATAACCTCAAGATAAGATAACCTGGTACACAGACTAGAGTAGTCAAGACAGAAGTCTCCACCACCGCCACAAAGACTACAAAAGTTGAGAGAGGACATTGGTACTCATCTACACCTAGTACCAATGGTACACCTGGTACCTGGTACCTGGTACACCTGGTACCTGGTACACCTGGTACCTGGTACACCTGGTACACCTGGTACCTGGTACACCTGGTACACCTGGTACTTAGTACTCATTCTACCCTCACAATACAATGTCTGTTTTCAGCCATTTGGAATGACAGTCAGGCAACATTACCAGATAAGATAGTTCACGAGGAAGACAAGATCAAATTACCTGAAGTAGGAATGGTTACTACTAGAGATAAAAGTACAAAATATACATTGAGAAAAATTAACCGGCTCGGCCTCATAGCACTGAGCAGTTATCAGTGACAAGGAAACGAAAGGAATTATCAGGAGAAGCGCCAAGTCATTATGATAAGGATAAGGATTTGGGATGGGGCAGGGAGGGAAAGGAATGGTTCCCAACCACTTGGAAGGTCGGGGATTGAACGCCGATCTGCATGAAGTGAGACCGTCGCTCTACCGTCCAGCCCAAGTGGATGGACGGTAGAGCAAGGGTTAAAGCTGTTTAATAAACATTAATGTTTATTTATGTTTATAAACATTATATATCAGATGGGTTTATAAACATGTTATCTATCAATAAACATCAGATGGGACTGCAAAAGGCCCTTTTTGGCTTACGGAAAAATAGATATTTACATACAACGAAACTCGTCAATTTATTTGTGTCTCAAAAATTATCTATCTAAATTAATTATCTAAATTAACTAATTATCTAAATTTAATTAAATTAATTAAATAAATTATCTAAATTATCTAAGTTAATTATCTAAATTAACTATCCTCTCGGTAGCTCATATTGTATATGTACTGAACGACCCTTTAATCAAACGTACAAAAATGGACTGTTTAAGTCAACAATGTTCAAGTTTTATACTATTAGCTTTGCTGAACTTAAAAAAACTAATCTAAACATTCTTAAGTCAAGTTTTGTACTTAATAGTACTTTTAGTACTTAATAGTACTTAGTACTTTTGTACTAGTTTTGCCTTATATGTGTTATATAAGGCTTAGGCTGTTTGGTTAAGTTAAATTCTCTAGTTTTTTTTTCATTTTGTGTCATTTGGTTAAATTCAGTAATACGTAAAGTTAAAAATTCGTGGATGTAACAGTCTAATTTTGTACGTTTGACCAAATAGTTGCTATAAGTAACCACTGTCAGGAGAGCTCCTATTCTACCTCAACCACCACCACTACAACCACCAACCACCACCACTACAACCACCCACCACCACCACTACAACCACCAACCACCACCACTACAACCACCCACCACCACCACTACAACCACCCACCACCACCACTACAACCACCCACCACCACCACTACAACCACCCACCACCACCACTACCACAACCACCCACCACCACCACCACTACCACTACCACCCACCACCACCACCACCACCACTACCACAACCACCCACCACCACCACTACAACCACCCACCACCACCACTACAACCACCCACCACCACCACTACCACAACCACCCACCACCACCACCACCACCACTACCACAACCACCCACCACCACCACCACCACTACCACAACCACCCACCACCACCACTACAACCACCCACCACCACCACTACAACCACCCACCACCACCACTACAACCACCCACCACCATCTATTACTATCGAAAAATACACAGGAACAAATTGTGGTCAATATATGGCGCTGGATTATTATGTAGGCAGACAAGTGTTCGCTGCTGTATCCGCTGTAACATTAGCAGAAGCCAATGAAGCTTGCTGTATTGAATGCTTTCACTCACCATGTCATTTAAGGGGATGATATAAAAGCTATCTATCACACCTGATGGAATAATTCCACAAAATTAAATATGCTCACCGGAGTTGAGCTGGGATTTTATGGCGCAGCTTCGCAAGCTTCACTCATCTAGAACCAGATTCACGAAGCAGTTACGGAAGTACTTACGAACCTTAGGCCAGATTCACGAAGCAGTTACGCAAGTACTTACGAACCTTGGGCCAGATTCACGAAACAGTTACGCAAGTACTTACGAACCTGGGGCCAGATTCACGAAGCAGTTACGCAAGTACTTACGAACCTGTCCATCTTTTCTCAATCTTTGGCGGCTTTGTTTACAATTATTAAACAGTTAATGATCTCCGAAGCACCAGGAGGCTGTTTATAACATAACAACAGTTGATTGGCAAGTTTTCATGCTTGTAAACTGTTTAATAAATGTAACCAAAGCCGTCAAAGATTGAGGAAAGATGTACACGTTCGTAAGTGCTTTCGTGAATCTGGCCCCTGGTATGAGGTATGACACATAAGCTATGTGGATTAGCCTGCCTAGCCAGAGAAGAAACTGAGGAGACATGACCACAACATACAAAATACTTCAGGGAATAAACACAGTGGCCAGGGACAGCTTCTTTAAATATAGATAAATTAGGACAAGAAGATATTAGTGGAAATGAAAATTTTAACTGTTGGAAGATATGATAGGAAATGTTAATTCCCTTTGCGAGTGGTCAACAGGTGGATTACATTGAAAGAAGTTGTGGAAATCACCTCCGTTAAACGGCTTAGACAGCCATTAAACTTAAACGGCACCAAACAATCGACTTGAGAATGGTCCAGGACGGACCGAAATGTCGTCGTCCCTTCACCTTCTAGTGTGTGGTCTGGTCAACACCTCCATTAAGCACGGGATCCAGTAAGTTCAGTAGAACTTCGGTTTCAACTCTTTTTAACCCTGTCGTAGCTCAGTCGATTAAGGCAATGTCTGGGATGCTCCCGGACGCAGGTTCGAATCCTCGTCACGGCCCTTGTGGACTTGTTTACCTCCATTAAGGTTAAGGCCAAACTTGTCAACAGGTGTAACAAGTCCTGTAGGCAGTGACTTCCCCGTAGTCACTGCTAAGTAATTACTGTTAGGAGAGCTCCTATTCCCACCACAACCACAATTACCACAATCGTCAACTACCACAACCACCTCCACAACCACCAATTCCATAACACCCCCTTTCCCCACCACCAGAAACGTTAAAATCCACACCACAACTAACATTGCTACCACCACCACCACCACCACTACCACCACAATCACAACCACTACCTCCACCATAGCTACCACCACCACAACCACCGATACAACCACAACCACCTCACTCATAACCACTACCACAACCACTACCACTACCTACATCATAACTACCACCACTACCACCACCTTAACCACCACTACCACCACTACCACCACCTTAACCACCACTACCACCACCTTAACCACCACTACCACCACCTTTACCACCACTACCACCACTACCACCACCTTAACCACCACTACCACCACTACCACCACTACCACCACCAATAAATAGTTTCCTCCTGGAGCTAACAATCTAAACTTCTTATAATATAAATATGCACAACTTTCTAATTACTGAAGATTAAGAAAACTATGTATGAACAATATCAATTTTAATCTTCAATATCAACCATGTTAGATTTTTGGAAGCCCAGAGATAAAGGAATAATTAAAATAATTAAAAATGAATTATGGTAAAGATAAGTCAGCATAGAACAGCATTAACATATCATACAATTGATTTGTTATTGGACAATTCATTCGTTATTGGACAATTCACTCGTTATTGGACAATTCACTCGTTATTGGACAATTCACTCGTTATTGGACAATTCACTCGTTATTGGACAATTCACTCGTTATTGGACAATTCACTCGTTATTGGACAATTCACTCGTTATTGGACAATTCACTCGTTATTGGACAATTCACTCGTTATTGGACAATTCACTCGTTATTGGACAGAACTCTCTGCCAACGCCCATGTAGCGTTGTTCTCTTGAAATTATCTTCATAATACCAATAATTGTGACACAGTTTATAAAATCACTAATCGAGTTATTAACAAAAATGGGATAATACGAAAATAATGGATACTTGAATGGTCGCCCTTTGTGCGTACCTAGTTGTACTTACCTAGTTGTGCTTGCGGGGGTTGAACTCTGGCTCTTTGGTCCCGCCTCTCAACTGTCAATCAACAGGTGTACAGGTTCCTGAGCCTATTGGGCTCTATCATATCTACATTTGAAACTGTGTATGGAGTCAGCCTCCACCACATCAATTCCTAATGCATTCCATTTGTCTACCACTCTGATACTAAAAAAGTTCTTTCTAATATCTCTGTGGCTCATTTGGGCACTCAGTTTCCACCTGTGTCCCCTTGTGCGTGTTCCCCTTGTGTTAAATAACCTGTCTTTATCTACCCTTTCGATTCCCTTGAGAATCTTGAATGTGGTGATCATGTCCCCCCTAACTCTTCTGTCTTCCAGCGAAGTGAGGTTTAATTCCCGTAGTCTCTCCTCGTAGCTCATACCTCTCAACTCGGGTACTAGTCTGGTGGCAAACCTTTGAACCTTTTCCAGTTTAGTCTTATGCTTGACTAGATATGGACTCCATGCTGGGGCTGCATACTCCAGGATTGGTCTGACATATGTGGTATATAATGTTCTGAAAGATTCCATACACAAGTTTCTAAAGACCGTTCTTATAGTGTGTGTGTGTGTGTGTGTGTGTGTGTGTGTGTGTGTGTGTGTGTGTGTGTGTGTGTGTGTGTGTGTGCGTGTGTGTGTGTGTGTGTGTGTGTGTGTGTGTGTGAGTGAGTGAGAGAGGGAGGAGGGATTATGTGTAATGGCACAGAGCCTGGGTTTGTTGTCAGGGATTATGGAGAAACGGTGACAGGGAGGTCCACACACACACACACACACACACACACACACGCACACACACACACACACACACACACACACACACACACACACACACACACACACACAGGGTGTGGATTTTCCACACACCGGGATCCAAGAGTCAATGCTCGATCCTGCAGACACACACACACACACACACACACACACACACACACACACACACACACACACACACACACACACACACACACTGCTGCAAAGCTGACACCCTTTCTGTCATGACAGGATCACATCATGGACGGGTTGGCACCCTTTCCCCCCCCCCTCCCTTCCTCTCAGTCCTATACAACAGAGTTACACAGTGAGTGCACACACCCTCCACAGCACCCTGACAATAGGTCCTGAGATCTGCCGCAGTTTACGCTACACATCACCCTGGGAATGTGACAACGTCAGTAAGAACATAAGAACGTAAGAACAGAGGTAACTGCAGAGGGCCTATTGGCCCATACGAGGCAGCTCCTATCTATAACCACCCAATCCCACTCATATACTTGTCTTCCACACTTGTTAAGACGTGTTTTTTGATCTGATAAATTTGCTTTCTCATGTTGACTGGATCATACACTAGAAGGTGAAGGGACGACGACGTTTCGACGAATAATCGACTTGAGAATGGTCCAGGACGGACCGAAACGTCGTCGTCCCTTCACCTTCTGGTGTGTGGATTGGTCAACATACTTCAGCTACGTTATCGTGACTCATCGCTTGCTTTCTCATATCTTGAGGTTATCTTGAGATGATTTCGGGGCTCAGCGTCCCCGCGGCTCGGTTCTCGACCGGGCTTCCTTTTTGTTATACATCCCCAGGAAGCAGCCCGTAGCAGCTGTCTAACTCCCGGGTACCTATTTACTGCTAGGTGAACAGGAGCGTCAGGATGAAAGAAACTCTGCCCCATTTGTTTCCACCTCCGCCGGGGATCGAACCCGGATCCTGAGGACTACGAATACCGAGCGCTGTCCACTTAGCCGTCAGGCCCCAAATGTATAATAATCACCACTCACACCATCACCACCCACACCACCATCACCACCCACACCACCACCACCCACACCACCACCACCCACACCACCCCCACCACCATCACCACCCACACCACCATCACCACCCACGCCACCACCACCCACACCACCACCACCCACACCACCACCACCCACACCACCACCACCCACACCACCACCACCCCCACCATCACCACCCCCACCATCACCACCCCCACCATCACCACCCACACCACCACCACCCACACCACCACCACCCACACCACCACCCACACCACCACCACCCACACCACCACCACCACCCACACCACCACCCACACCACCATCACCACCCACACCACCATCACCACCCACACCACCACCACCCACACCACCACCACCCACACCACCACCACCCACACCACCACCACCCCCACCACCATCACCACCCACACCACCATCACCACCCACACCACCACCACCCACACCACCACCACCCCCACCATCACCACCCCCACCATCACCACCCACACCACCACCACCCCCACCATCACCACCCCCACCATCACCACCCCCACCATCACCACCCACACCACCACCACCCACACCACCCCAGCACCTCCACACCACCACCACCCACACCACCACCCACACCACCACCACCCACACCATCACCACCCACACCACCACCACCCACACCATCACCCACACCACCACCACCCCCACCACCACCACCCACACCACCACCACCCACACCACCACCCACACCACCACCCACACCACCACCACCACACCACCACCCACACCATCACCACCCACACCACCACCCACACCACCACCACCCACACCACCACCACCACACCACCACCCACACCATCACCACCCACACCACCACCACCCACACCACCCACACCACCACCACCCACACCACCACCACCCACACCATCACCCACACCACCACAACCCACACCACCACCCACACCACCACCACCCACACCACCCCAGCACCCACACCACCACCACCCACACCACCCCAGCACCTCCACACCACCACCACCCACACCACCACCACCCACACCACCACCCACACCACCACCACCCACACCACCACCACACCACCACCCACCACACCACCACCCACACCACCACCACCCACACCACCACCACCACACCACCACCCACACCACCACCCACACCACCACCACCCACACCACCACCCACACCACCACCCACACCACCACCACCCACACCACCACCACCCACACCACCATCCACACCACCACCCATACCACCACCACCCACACCACCACCACCCACACCACCACCACCCACACCACCACCCACACCACCACCCACACCACCACCACCCACACCACCACCACCACACCACCACCCACACCACCACCACCCACACCACCACCCACACCACCACCACCCACACCACCACCACCCACACCATGCATCACCTACACCACCACCACCCACACCACCACCCACACCACCACCACCCACACCACACCACCACCACCCACACCACCACCACCCACACCACACCACCACCACCCACACCACCACCCACACCACCACCCACACCACCACCACCCACACCACACCACCACCACCCACACCACCACCACCCACACCACACCACCACCACCCACACCACCACCCACACCACCACCCACACCACCACCACCCACACCACCACCCACACCACCACCACCCACACCACACCACCACCACCCACACCACCACCACCACCCACACCACCACCACCCACACCACCACCCACACCACCACCCACACCACCACCCACACCACACCACCACCACCCACACCACCACCCACACCACCACCACCCACACCACCACCCACACCACCACCCACACCACCACCACCCACACCACACCACCACCACCCACACCACCACCCACACCACCCACACCACACCACCACCACCCACACCACCACCACCACCCACACCACCACCCACACCACCACCACCACCCACACCTGTCGGAAAATCCGACACCATTTAATAATCATACAGATAATAGCTGTGTTGTATAAACAAGTTACCCATAGAAAACGTAACTTGTAGTGGAATTACCATCTAAAGAAAACGGGATATCATCACCACATACTATTATAATTCACCACCTATTATGGTGGGAATTGTTCTTAAATACATTAGTCTTTGGACTTTACCATCATAAAAACATCTTATATAAATTAACTTAATTATCAATATTAAAGTAGAGTAAATGTGACCCTTCTATCACTTTCTGACATGTGGACAATGTAAGCCAGGCGTCAGAGTGAGGAAGGAGGGCAGCCATTGTTTTATACTAGACCATAGGCACACGGGAGCAAATACGGCTCCTGTTAATTTTACTTGGACGTAGTGTTATGGATACCAAAGGTGTACCATCTGTCAACACGCTGTCAACAAATCAAGTTAAGTGTTCTTTCCGAAACCCATTATCTATCATTAGTGGCCATTAATGTCATTGGGTAGGGTTAGCCGGTTAGAACGCGAAATCGCCTCATACTAAAGGTAATTAAGCCAGGTCTTTATTGTTCCATGTACTGTATAGTGTTTTCTCTGATATAGCTTGTCATATATAGGATTCTGGCTTCACAGCTAGCGCACTTTTGACAGGTTAAGACGAGGAAGCAAGATTTGTGCACCAGTTACTGGGTGATATGGAAGCTACCTCAAAGAGGATAATTTGGTGTCTACACCCTAGTTATACCTGGTGGACTAACCTGCTGTACTATAAGATAAGGAACCTCTTCAATGTATGTAGTTAATTCTGTAGTTTGATTGGCTGCATATATAATAAACTAATAAACCCCCCCTAATGTGTAGAGGATCGATTTGTGAGATTATGAGATTATTGCAGAAATACAGTCCACTTATCATTATACAAATTGCTATCGAAGTATATAAATTAACGTAAATATAAATTCATATAAATTAAATAAATATAAATCTCACAGGTCGGTTCCCACAACACCACCACCCACTAACCTAACTACAATCATCACAGATTTATCACACCATCTCAGGATTTTATGAGAATCAAAACCGCATTTAATTACTTCAAATAATAATGATATTTTGAAGTAAAACATTAGATACAGACTAGAGCGCTTCTGAGATTAACAAAAACAATTATTTTACCATTTAAACTTGGCTCTAGGCATTATGCAAATTAGGTCTATTAACCAACTTGGAAGAGCTCAAGAGAATTGATTTCATAATCTTGCCGAGTGCTTCTAGTTTCTAAGGCGAATATTTTTACTACAATATGGATAATTTTATATTAAAATAGTTTTTCACATCAGCATTAGAAGCCGTTTTGTTGTAATAACTGTGACAATAATTTATGTATTGTGAGTTTTTGGCTCAGTAATAATGAGGTTTACTGTTTAGTAATACTGTGAGCTACTGGGAGCCGGTGGCTGAGCGGTCAGAACACTGCACGCGTAATCCTGTGGTCCCGGGTTCGATTCCGGACGCCGGTGAGAAACAAAGGGCATAGTTTCACCCTGATGCCCCTGTTACCTAGCAGTAAATAGGTACCTGGGAGTTAGTCAGCTGTCACACCTGGGGTGTGTGTGGTGTGGGGAAAAAAAAAGTAGTAGTTAGTAACAGTTGATTGACAGTTGAGAGGCGGACCGAAAGAGCAGAGCTCAACCCCCGCAATTCACCTAGGTGAATACAACTAGGTGAATACAGTACCTTACCTTGAGGTGCTTCCGGGGCTTAGCGTCCCCGCGGCCCGGTCGTCGACCAGGCCTCATAATGACAACGAATGCTCTACGCCAATACGAACTAAAACACAATTAAGTAAGAACAATGGTTAAGAAATGCTTGACATTCGTAACATAAACACTCAGTCAACCACCACCTAACTCAACACCAGATGTCCCCAACTCACTCTCACTGTCAGGTAAGGTACCATTAATAGTTCTCCCAGACATGCTACCAGCTTTTGTTATATATTTTTAAAAGATTTTAGGAGTACGTAAATAAATGCGCGCCCATGTGTTTATTTTCATATTATGGTTGAATAAGTATTTTGCTATTTGTAGGCAATGTGTCATAATCTGTCACTAAACACATCAATCCACATCATAAACATCTCTTTAGTCGTGATACCCATTACACAGACGTGACATCCACCACACAAACGTGACATCCACCCTCACCCACCCTGTTATGAAAGCCACCTCAGTATTCTCTACCTCTGAGAATACTGAGTTATTCTCAGTATAACTGAGAACTGAGTTGTGAGGTGGTAGATGACCAACAGTCATTTTCCTATAATAATTAAGAGTGATGCTTCCAGTTCTACCAGTGACTGAAGGAAAGGTTGGAAACCCCCCGAACGTCGACTGGGAGATCTATTTGACAGACTCATTTTTAGCACATTTGGATGAACCAATTACAGTGGGAGATTAGTGGTTCCGAGTCAAGAAATTGACCCCCTGTTCCTACCTTTACTAACTTATCTGATCCTGACCCCAGAATGTTGACCAGACCACACACTAGAAGGTGAAGGGACGACGACGTTTCGGTCCATCCTGGACCATTCTCAAGTCGATTGTCGACTTGAGAATCGACTTGAGAATGGTCCTGGACGGACCAAAACGTCGTCGTCCCTTCACCTTCAAGTGTGTGGTCTGGTCAACATACTTTAGCCACGTTATTGTGACTTATCGCCCTCAGCTTGTCTGTTTTTTCTGTGGCTGTTCCATAGACGAATGCTTTGGTAGATGGTAGATGATGGTAGATATTTTGATGTATGATCATGATGTAGATATTTGTAGATATTTAGGTATATTTAGATAGATAGGTAGATGATGTAGATATTTGATGTATGATGGTAGATGATGGTAGATAGGTTTGGTAGATGATGTTGGACATTTCCTCCAAGATCAGCTTCAGATGAGACGATGGAGATCTAAGGTTTCTCCCTCATGTGATTGTGTTATTCAACTTCTCCAAGTCCTCCAAGCTGCCCATGGCGGTCCTTTAAGTGGTCACAAAGGGGTTTGTAAAATGTATTTGATTAAACATGTTTTCTGGCCTAAGCTCATGAAAGATATTGCTATGAGTTGTCGTCAGTGTTTAAGGTGTCAAGAAGTGAGAGATCCAAGTCAAACAGCTCACCTTTCATCCAATTGTGATTCCCAGTGAACTATTTTCACATTCCCAGTGAACTATTTTCACACATTGTAAATTGTGTAGGAAGGCTTCTGCGGACCAAGTCTGGACCAACACTGGTTGTGGTCCAACACCCACACACAACACTGGTGGTGGACCAACACACACACACAACACTGGTGGTGGACCCACACCCACACACAACACTGGTGGTGGACCAACACACACACACAACACTGGCAGAGGACCCACAGCCACACACACACAACACTGGCAATAAACCCACACCCACACACACACACAACACTGGCAGTGGACCAACACACACACACAACACTGTCAGTAAACCCACACCTACACACACACAACACTGCCAGTGGACCAACACCCACACACACACACAACACTGGCAGTGGACCCACACCCACACACACACAACACTGGCAGTGGACCAACACACACACACAACACTGGCAGTAAACCCACACCCACACACCCACACAACACTGGCAGAGGACCCACACCCACACACACCACTGGCAGTAAACCCACACCCACACACACACACAACACTGGCAGTGGACCAACACACACACACAACACTGGCAGTAAACCCACACCCACACACACACACAACACTGGCAGTGGACCAACACACACACACACACCACTGGCTGTAAACCCACACCCACACACACACACAACACTGGCAGTGGACCAACACACACACACACACCACTGGCAGTAAACCCACACCCACACACACACACAACACTGGCAGTGGACCAACACACACACACACACACCACTGGCAGTAAACCCACACCCACACACACACACACCACTGGCAGTGGACCAACACACACACACACACACAACACTGGCAGTGGACCAACACACACACACAACACTGGCAGTGGACCAACACACACACACACACCACTGGCAGTAAACCCACACCCACACACACATACACCACTGGCAATGGACCAACACACACACACACACACCACTGGCAGTAAACCCACACCCACACACACATACACCACTGGCAGTGGACCAACACACACACACACACACAACACTGGCAGTGGACCAACACACACACAACACTGGCAGTGGACCAACACACACACACAACACTGGCAGTAAACCCACACCCACACACCACTGGCAGTGGACCAACACACACACACACACAACACTGGCAGTGGACCAACACACACACACAACACTGACAGTGGACCAACACACACACACACAACACTGGCAGTGGACCAACACACACACACAACACTGACAGTGGACCAACACACACACACACACCACTGGCAGTGGACCAACACACACACACACACAACACTGGCAGTGGACCAACACACACACACAACACTGACAGTGGACCAACACACACACACACAACACTGGCAGTGGACCAACACACACACACAACACTGACAGTGGACCAACACACACACACACAACACTGGCAGTGGACCAACACACACACACAACACTGACAGTGGACCAACACACACACACACACACAACACTAACAGTGGACCAACACACACACACACAACACTGACAGTGGACCAACACACACACACACAACACTGACAGTGGACCAACACACACACACACACACAACACTGACAGTGGACCAACACACACACACACACCACTGGCAGTGGACCAACACACACACACACAACACTGGCAGTGGACCAACACACACACACACAACACTGACAGTGGACCAACACCCACACACACACACAACACTGACAGTGGACCAACACACACACACACAACACTGGCAGTGGACCAACACACACACACACAACACTGACAGTGGACCAACACACACACACACAACACTGGCAGTGGACCAACACCCACACACACACACAACACTGACAGTGGACCAACACCCACACACACACACAACACTGACAGTGGACCAACACACACACACACAACACTGACAGTGGACCAACACCCACACACACACACAACACTGACAGTGGACCAACACCCACACACACAACACTGACAGTGGACCAACACACACACACACAACACTGGCAGTGGACCAACACACACACACACAACACTGACAGTGGACCAACACACACACACAACACTGACAGTGGACCAACACACACACACACAACACTGGCAGTGGACCAACACACACACACACAACACTGGCAGTGGACCAACACACACACACACAACACTGACAGTGGACCAACACACACACACACAACACTGGCAGTGGACCAACACACACACACACAACACTGACAGTGGACCAACACACACACACAACACTGACAGTGGACCAACACACACACACACAACACTGACAGTGGACCAACACACACACACACAACACTGACAGTGAACCAACACACACACACACAACACTGACAGTGGACCAACACACACACACACACACAACACTGACAGTGGACCAACACACACACACACACACAACACTGACAGTGGACCAACACACACACACACAACACTGACAGTGGACCAACACACACACACACACACAACACTGACAGTGGACCAACACACACACACACACACAACACTGACAGTGGACCAACACACACACACACACACAACACTGACAGTGGACCAACACACACACACACAACACTGACAGTGGACCAACACACACACACACACACAACACTGACAGTGGACCAACACACACACACACACACAACACTGACAGTGGACCAACACACACACACACACACAACACTGACAGTGGACCAACACACACACACACACACAACACTGACAGTGGACCAACACACACACACACACACAACACTGACAGTGGACCAACACACACACACACAACACTGACAGTGGACCAACACACACACACACACACAACACTGACAGTGGACCAACACACACACACACAACACTGACAGTGGACCAACACACACACACACAACACTGGCAGAGGACCAACACACACACACAACACTGGCAGAGGACTCCAGGATAGAGGCAACAGGAGACAACATCCATAAACACAACACAACATAATATCTCCCTTCATTTGTTTTCCATGACAGATCCAAACATTTCTTTTTCATAATTTGGTCAACTGTGGACTGGTGCAAGGGGACAGACAGGCGATCAAGCCGTCCTCCTGTGGGTCGTCTCTGGTCGTAGAGCAAAAACCAATCAGTGTCTGTGAGTCAGGTCGTCTCATCGCTAAAATACTCGGCCATCAGATCACCAGCGGTTGTACTACCATTAGCAGCATTACCAGCTATAATATGCACTCCAAGAATAACACTTAGCACTTGACAACACCACCCATAGTTTTGTCTGCCACCCACAGCGTTCTCTGGTACCCACAGCGTTCTCTGTCACCCATAGTTTTGTCTGCCACCCACAGCGTTCTCTGGTACCCACAGCGTTCTCTGTCACCCACAGCGTTCTCTGTCACCCATAGTTTTGTCTGCCACCCACAGCGTTCTCTGCCACCCACAGCGTTCTCTGTCACCCACAGCGTTCTCTGTCACCCATAGTTTTGTCTGCCACCCACAGCGTTCTCTGGCACCCATAGCTTTATCTGCCACCCACAGCGTTCTCTGTCACCCACAGCGTTCTCTGTCACCCACAGCGTTCTCTGTCACTCACAGCGTTCTCTGTCACCCACAGCGTTCTCTGTCACCCACAGCGTTCTCTGTCACTCACAGCGTTCTCTGTCACCCACAGCGTTCTCTGTCACCCACAGCGTTCTCTGTCACCCACAGCGTTCTCTGTCACCCACAGCGTTCTCTGTCACCCACAGCGTTCTCTGTCACCCACAGCGTTCTCTGTCACTCACAGCGTTCTCTGTCACCCACAGCGTTCTCTGTCACCCACAGCGTTCTCTGTCACCCACAGCGTTCTCTGTCACCCACAGCGTTCTGTCACCCACAGCGTTCTCTGTCACCCACAGCGTTCTCTGTCACTCACAGCGTTCTCTGTCACCCACAGCGTTCTCTGTCACCCACAGCGTTCTCTGTCACCCACAGCGTTCTCTGTCACTCACAGCGTTCTCTGTCACCCACAGCGTTCTCTGTCACCCACAGCGTTCTCTGTCACCCACAGCGTTCTCTGTCACCCACAGCGTTCTCTGTCACCCACAGCGTTCTCTGTCACCCACAGCGTTCTCTGTCACCCACAGCGTTCTCTGTCACCCACAGCGTTCTCTGTCACCCACAGCGTTCTCTGTCACCCACAGCGTTCTCTGTCACTCACAGCGTTCTCTGTCACCCACAGCGTTCTCTGTCACCCACAGCGTTCTCTGTCACTCACAGCGTTCTCTGTCACCCACAGCGTTCTCTGGCACCCACAGCGTTCTCTGGCACCCACAGCGTTCTCTGTCACCCACAGCGTTCTCTGTCACTCACCAGGCACTGAAGCCCCCCTGGTGTGTGGCCTGTCACTCACCAGGCACTGAAGCCCCCTGGTGTGTGGCCTGTCACTCACCGCTCACTAATCAACATCACCGCTCACTATCAATATCTCAGTCATGCACTCCAACACCCTACAGTCACCATTGACACCTAAACTCACCATTATCACCATCACCTCTCACTATTAACACAACTCACCACTACTACACACACACCATTCACTATAAACACTATAATTTTTATAGTAATTCACTATAATTACCTAAACTATTCACTATAAACACCTAATGGTTAAAATAGAAAATGGATTAAATTTTGCAAGACATTTGTCCAGTGTTTCACCATTGAGTAAAATTTGTTTAGAATTTAAAAATGAGGTAAATTATTAATCTAAAAACACACCCTCCCCCGTCTTCCCCATCTCTGTAACAGTCTTCAATAGATCTTCAATGTCTTCGTCGGAGCAAACATCTTCTTACATACATTCCTTACACCCCAACCCGTTCTCACACTTGCTTAAAGTCAATATTGGCTTATTTAATAAGTGCATATGTGACATACTAATTGATTGTAAATATTTTAGTTTACCTTGAAAAGCTTCATAGAAAACACCGACCTCACCTAACCTTCTTAGTATGTTAAGATAAGCATCTTATTGCTTCTTAATTTCAATTATTACTTAACCTATACCGTTGATAGGTTGGGTAAGGGTGGGTTGCACACCCACCCTTACCCATTTGTCACCTATACACCCTCCCATTTCCACCCACACCCTCTCCCCATGTCCTTTCCCTAGACACTACCCATCTCCTCCCTCCCTACCCACACACTCCCCTTCCCCACCAATAAAACCAAACAGAAGACAATCTAGAAGGTTTGCATTCTAGATGCCTAGAGTGGCAAATCCCTTATCTGAAAGTATAGTTTTAAATTCAGCATGAGAATTCATGTTGATTTAAACTAATGTTGACGTCTATGGACTTGGGTCTCAATATTATATATACCCAGAAGGGCTCTGGGGCTGTGAACACTCCCTAAGGGGGTGGACCCAGGGGCTGAACTCAGTCCCCCTGACACTCCTGTATAGTTCAATAATTACTCATTACTCATTCTTTTTAACTCTATTAATCAGTCTTCATTTCACTCATTTTACGTTCATTACCAGTGTCGCCTCCTTCAATTACACTCCCTTATAGATGCAGTTATTCTTTATTATCTGTTAGAACACAAACCCTAAATACATTTATCCATCAGAAGCGGATTAATAGAATTTATTACAATTTTATTGCTTTGAAACTGTCTTTTAGAGGAGCTGGTCGGCCGAGCGGACAGCACGCTGGACTTGTGATCCTGTGGTCCCGGGTTCCATCCCAGGCGCCGGCGAGAAACAATGGGCAGAGTTTCTTTCACCCTATGCCCCTGTTACCTAGCAGTAAAATAGATACCTGGGTGTTAGTCAGCTGTCACGGGCTGCTTCCTGGGGGTGGAGGCCTGGTCGAGGACCGGGCCGCGGGGACACTAAAAAGCCCTGAAATCATCTCAAGATAACCTGAAGAAGAAGATGCTAGTGGCTGATAGTTTAAGGTCGTTGAAGTTGATAGTTGAAGATAATCTCAAGATAGATCTAATATATTAATGTCATGGTATATCAGAGTGAGAGCGGTGTTACTATATCTTCTGTGCAGATAATTTTGGAAGAAATATATTTTTTTGAAATTGAAAGAATTAATCATGTTTTCAAAATGACAAGAGAATTAAGCATTAATACGACCTGGTCATTCTTTAAGCAAAGAATTCTCATATAAAAACAAACAGGAATGCATTCAGAAAAGCAGGTTCAAAACAAGATCTTGTATTAATAGAAATTCATCTATGTACCTTATATTCAAACACAATAATATAGTGTGACTTCTAAAGTTTAAAATAATTATATCTAGAGAGAATTTGGTGTATATCTTCCAACAGTATGTCCCTGATCTTAAGCAGAATCAATGCACTACCTAAAATGATATTTTATGTTACCAAAAAAACCATATATGAACCTTTTTTTATATTAATATAAACCATCTTTATATTAAATTCTAACTTGAGCAACGAAGAAAAGAGGAACTACAGAAAATGAGACCCAAGACCACACAAGAACCGATCACTTACAGATGTTGTTGTTGTTGTTTAAGATTCGCTACCTGGAACAAAAAGTTCCAAGCAGCACGGGCTATGGTGAGCCCGTAGCAGTATACAGATCAACATCTCAAGTTCCCCACCACCCACCTGAAGATCCCGGGCACTTGTTTCCTGCTGTATCTAACAGCAGGAGGTAAGTCCATGGACGGACGGCACTCTGTCAACACCGAGGACAGACCGTCTAAGGCAAGACGAGACATCAGCCAACAAGAGCAATGTCCAGGTGATCCTGGCACATGCCGACAGAGCCGCCAAGGAGGACGACAACATGTTCCTCTTAGCCAACAATATCTCACCAATAATTCTGCCAGTGGGAGTAGGTGAGAATGCTGCCACTCGGACAGAACCACCGTCGACTCCTGAAGCCACTTCTGTCAAAGCTGCGGGACGGACAACACACACTACAGCGAGAGCAGCAACACTTGAAACACATCAGGAAGAAGAAGAAGACCCATCATGCAACCCGTCCTCTTAAAAATAACGTCACTTTTGGCTCGTATGCGCACTATGGCCAAATTTGGACGTAATTTGAAATGAAATCGACTCACAAAAGTGACGTTCTGTTCCGTTTTCTATTTGAGTCATCCGGCGTACGCGCAGAGGTTATAAGAGGACACTTTAAATTAACGTTTTTCATAACGTTTTGAAACTTTATGAGAATTTCCTGCCCACCTAACCTATCAGAGGACCCTTAACTTACTGTTGTTGAAAAAAAAAAATCCCAAATTTATTTTCATTTTTTTTTTCATTTTCAAATTACGTCCAAATTCGGCCATACGGGCAAACGGCCAAAAGCGACGTTCTTTTTAAGAGGACAGGTTGCATCATGAGACGAGGTCGTTGACGTTGAGAACTCCTCCTCCAACGCCTCGACAACACCCCAAACGGAAGAATTAGCAACTCCAGGTACAATATTCCTTCACAGCTTACCGGGTCATTCTCAGGCTTCACCAGACTTTCTGGACGCAGAAGACGGGACCAAAGAGCCAGAGCTCAACCCCCGCGAACACAACTAGGTGAGTACTCACCACCTACGTCCCGGGTCTGACAAACACCGTCGCAGTTCCACGAGAATTGTTACCAGATCTCATTGATCACTACGCACAGCGGTTCCTGAACAGGTTCCTGAGCCTATTGGGCTCTAGGCTCAGAAACCTGTACACCAGTTGAGAGGCGGGATCAAAGAGCAGAAGCTCAACCCCCGCAAGCACAACTAGGTGAGTAGGGTGCAGCCCAAACCAAGTCTGGGGACGTATGGGATCTGTACTCACCTAGTTGTGATGAGTACTGAGATTGATCAGTACTCATCGTGTCAATCAGTTGAGATTGATCAGTTGGTCGTGTCAATCAACTTTGTGTATGTGAAGATTAAATCACTTACCTGAAGATGAGGCGACGTTTCGGTCCGTCCTGGACCATTATCAAATCGACTTGATACTTGGAATGTGAGAGAGATTGATTGATAAAGATGAAGCCATCCAAAAGGTGACACGGGCATGAATAGCCCGTAATAGGTAGATATTTTGTTTAGTAAATTTATACTGTGTGCTGAGGTCGCATTAAATCGTCAGGCTGCTAGCGTGGGGGAGGATACTACTTGACAGTATTTATGAGGGTCTCCAGCTGCTGAACACCTTTTTTGACCAGAAAAGTGGCAGTGTTGATGGCTTCAGGGTGGTTACTGCAAGATTCAGGGACTCTTAAAGCTCTTCTTAGGTCGTTGGTTGCTTGACATTCCAGGAGATAGTGAAGTAGTGGCTTATCTGTGATTGTTTGGCAGAAGATTAGGGAGGCGGTCGGCCGAGCGGATAGCACACTGGACTTTTGATCCTGTGGTCCCGGGTGCGATCCCGGGCGCCGCCGAGAAACAATGGGCAGAGTTTCTTTCACCCTATGCCCCTGTTACCTAGCAGTAAAATAGGTACCTGGGTGTTAGTCAGCTGTCACGGGTTGCTTCTTGGGGGTGGAGGCCTGGTCGAAGACCGGGCCGAGGGGACACTAAAATCCCGAAATCATCTCAAGAAATCAAATCAAATCATCACCTCAAGAAGATGCATTCCCTCTGTCGGGGTTCACCAATCTCCCAGTTGCATCTGTAACCTATCTTGAGGTTATCTTGAGGTTATCTTGAGGTTATCTGGAGATGATTTCGGGGCTTTAGTGTCCCCGCGGCCCGGTCCTCGACCAGGCCTCCACCCCCAGGAAGCAGCCCGTGACAGCTGACTAACACCCAGGTACCTATTTTACTGCTAGGTACCAGGGGCATAGGATGAAAGAAACTCTGCCCATTGTTTCTCGCCGGCGCCTGGGATCGAACCCAGGACCACAGGATCACAAGTCCAGCGTGCTGTCCGCTCGGCCGACCGGCTCCCTAAACCTAGACGTAGTCTATATAACCAAACTGCTATTTCCCTGTGGATTCTTTTTGGGATATTAACCTTTCTAACTTGGTGGCCTGAAGATACCATAGTAGAGGGCGAAGTCTTCAAAATCTGATTGATGGGCGTTATTATGGAGCGGAATTCTGGCTCACTGCATAAATTTGCATTTTGAAATAATGACCTTTGTTCCAGAAACATGACAATTTGTGAAAACGACGATGGGCCATATTTTGTCAAAACCTTCCGTGCAGTTTTCAAAATATCAGAAATATTGGAAATCTGACTCATGAGCGTTATTTTCGAGCCGAATTCTGGCCCATTGCACATATTTGGAGTTTGAAATTACGACTTTTTATACCCAAAATATGCCAATTACTGAAAAAGGCAATGGGTCCTATTTTGCCTAAACCCCCCTGCAGTTTTGTAAATATCTGAAATGTCGGAATTTTGACTCCTGAGCGCCATTTTTGAGCCGAATTCTGACTCTCTGCACCTATTTTCATTTTCAAATTACGAATTTTTATACCAAAAATATGCCAATCACTGAAAGCAGCAGTGGGTCGCATTTTGCCCAAACCCTCCTGCAATTTTCAAAATATCCCGAACATCCCAAATTCGATACCTGAGCCATATTTTGGACCCAAATTCTGGCTCTCTGCACCTATTCGCAGTTTTAAATTCCTAATTTTTATACCAAAAATATGCCAATTACTGAAAGCGGCGGTGGGTCACATTTTGCCCAAACCCCCCTGCAGTTTTCAAAATATCCCAAACATCCCAAATCCGATACCTGAGCCATATTTTGGACCCAAATTCTGGCTCTCTGCACCTATTCGCAGTTTTAAATTCCTACTTTTTATACCGATAATATGCCAATTACTGAAAGCGGCGGTGGGTCACATTTTGCCCAAACCCCCCTGCAGTTTTCAAAATATCCCAAACATCCCAAATTCGATACCTGAGCCATATTTTGGACCCAAATTCCGCCTCTCTGCACCTATTCGCAGTTTGAAATTCCGACTTTTCATACCAAAAATATGCCAATTACTAAAAGCAGCGGTGGGTCACATTTTGCCCAAACCCCCCTGCAGTTTTCAAAATATCTGAAATATCGCAAATCTGGCTCATGAACGTTATTTTGTACCCGAATTCTGGCTTATTCCCCATATTTGAAATTTTAAATTACGACTTTTTATACCGAAAATATGCATATTAGTGAAAACGGCGATGAGTCACATTTTGCCCCCCCCCCTCCCCTATTGTTTTCATAATATCGGAAATATTGAAAATCTGACTCATGAACGTCATTTTCCAGCCGAATTCTAGCTCATTACACATATATGGAATGTGAAATCACCACTTTTTATACCGAAAATACATATGCCAAATAGTGAAGACGGCTATTGGTCACATTTTGACGCACCAAGGAAGACAACACCCTAGACAGCATCCTTACAAGGTATCTAGGCAAGTATCAAACAAAGTAGCAAAGCATTTACACACTAAATGTAGAATGTAAAACCATTAAATGTAAATAATATTATTCAACCGGCGGCATCTTGAAGGTGGCACTTTTAGTGTTTGGTTGCCAATAATGGGGACAAAAGTTGGTGTGTGTGTATCGGAACAGTCAATGGGTAAAGGGCGCTCTAGTCAGCCACGGGGAATGAAAGGAGAAAAAAATTATAGATTATTGGGGAATTTAAAGGAGGGAGGAGTGGGGAGGTGGAGGACTGCGGGAGAGGGAGAGAAAGGGAGTGAAGAAAATGGAAGGAAAAGGGTGATAATGGAAGGGGAAAAAATGAAATAAACGAGAGAAGAAAAATACCACATTTACCACATAACGACAAGATCATTAACACTTTAAACGATAAAATAACAATAATCAACGAAACTTACAAAATATAAAATTTAACGTAACAATTTTTACTTAAACTCTAAACACCTAAAATAAAACTCAATGTGAATAAGAACTAATGACAGAGCAAAAGTTGTGAGAAAAGTCAAGTTTTCAGAGTATTGTGTAATTATCCCTCTCGCCAGCTGAGAAACTCTACTTCCCAGTATAAAAGGATTCAATTCTCTGTGACCTCGAGAATACTGGAGGTATTTGGGTATAGAGGTTCAGAGTACGAGGCACTTCTTGAGCGAGTGCCATGTACCCTTGGCAGTGCCATGTACCCATGTACCCTTGGCAGTGTCGTGTACCTATGTACCCTTGGCAGTGCCATGTACCCATGTACCCTTGGCAGTGTCATGTACCCATGTACCCTTGGCAGTGCCATGTACCCATGTACCCTTGGCAGTGCCATGTACCCATGTACCCTTGGCAGTGCCATGTACCCATGTACCCTTGGCAGTGCCATGTACCCATGTACCCTTGGCAGTGCCATGTACCCATGTACCCTTGGCAGTGCCATGTACCCATGTACCCTTGGCAGTGCCATGTACCCTTGGCAGTGCCATGTACCCATGTACCCTTGGCAGTGTCATGTACCCATGTACCCTTGGCAGTGTCATGTACCTATGTACCCTTGGCAGTGCCATGTACCTATGTACCCTTGGCAGTGCCATGTACCCTTGGCAGTGCCATGTACCTATGTACCCTTGGCAGTGCCATGTACCCATGTACCCTTGGCAGTGCCATGTACCCATGTACCCTTGGCAGTGCCAGGTACCCATGTACCCTTGGCAGTGCCATGTACCCATGTACCCTTGGCAGTGCCATGTACCCATGTACCCATGGCAGTGCCATGTACCCATGTACCCTTGGCAGTGCCATGTACCCATGTACCCTTGGCAGTGCCATGTACCCATGTACCCTTGGCAGTGCCATGTACCCATGTACCCTTGGCAGTGCCATGTACCCATGTACCCTTGGCAGTGTCATGTACCCATGTACCCTTGGCAGTGTCATGTACCTATGTACCCTTGGCAGTGCCATGTACCTATGTACCCTTGGCAGTGCCATGTACCCTTGGCAGTCCCATGTACCTATGTACCCTTGGCAGTGCCATGTACCCATGTACCCTTGGCAGTGCCATGTACCCATGTACCCTTGGCAGTGCCATGTACCTTTGGCAGTACCATGTACCATTGGCAGTGCCATAATCCTCGCATTTAGTACGAAGATCAATAGTCAACAGATACGAGTTGGTGGAAATGGTACATTATAAATACTCCTATAGAGAAATTGGTTCGATAAGAGATTAGAGAATAGTTAATATAATAATTAACATTTATATTATATTATATATATTTATAGGGGGTACCCCTATTATATTATAGGGGAAACCTCTGTTTGCATTTGAAGGGACCTTTGCCACCCTCCCCCAATCACCAGGCCTGGCCACCAATCACCAGATGGACCGTGGCCACCAATCACCAGATGGACCATGGCCACCAATCACCAGATGGACCGTGGCCACCAATCACCAGATGGACCGTGGCCACCAATCACCAGATGGACCGTGGCCACCAATCACCAGATGGACCGTGGCCACCAATCACCAGATGGACCGTGGCCACCAATCACCAGATGGACCGTGGCCACCAATCACCAGATGGACCGTGGCCACCAATCACCAGATGGGCCGTGGCCACCAATCACCAGATGGACCGTGGCCACCAATCACCAGATGGACCGTGGCCACCAATCACCCGATGGACCGTGGCCACCAATCACCAGATGGACCGTGGCCACCAATCACCAGATGGACCGTGGCCACCAATCACCAGATGGACCGTGGCCACCAATCACCAGATGGACCATGGCCACCAATCACCACATGGACCGTGGCCACCAATCAGCAGGCCTGGCCACCATCCACCAGCTGACCTGTGGCCATAGGCCTCAAAAATTGAAGTAATTAATATTCGGCTGCTACCCGCCCCACCACGATAACTTTTATCACACTCTGCATACAAACTTTAAATGAATTTTTTATCACAAGATCAATCACACGTTTATGCACAGTTCCATACACACGCACGCACAGGCACGCACGCACACGCAAACACACACTCAAAATCCTCAGGGGAATTGACAGGGTGGACAAGGATGGATTATTTAACACGGGTGGTACACGCACAAGGGGACACAGGTGGAAACTGAGTACCCAAATGAGCCACAGAGACGTTAGAAAGAACTTTTTTCAGTGTCAGAGTAGTTAGTAAATGGAATGCATTAGGCAGTGATGTGGTGGAGGCTGACTCCATACACAGTTTCAAGTGTAGATATGATAGAGCCCAATAGGCTCAGGAACCTGTACACCAGTTGATTGACAGTTGAAAGGCGGGATCAAAGAACCAGAGATCAACCCCCGCAAGCACAATTAGGTGATTGGTGGGTCCAAGCACCTAGTTGTGCTTGCGGGGGTTGTACTCCCCAATCATCCACACCCCAATCATCCACACCCCAATCATCCACTCTCCAATCATCCACTCCCCAATCATCCACACCCCAATCATCCACACCCCAATCATCCACTCCCCAATCATCCACACCCCAATCATCCACTCCCCAATCATTCACTCCCCAATCATCCACACCCCAATCATCCACACCCCAATCATCCACTCCCCAATCATCCACACCCCAATCATCCACACCCCAATCATCCACACGGGATGCCAAAATCAGGCGAAATGAAAAATATAAATTTATGAAGACAACATGGGACTTGAACGCTTGTCCACGCGATCGTCAGGAAGAGCATTAAACTTTCCTAGAAGACGCCAAATCATCTTTTTCCATCAGCCTCCACCTTCCTACGGGTGATTTACGAGCGTAAACTTGCCCGAAAAATAGTTCATTCTGACGCAAATTAATATCAGGGTTAATGGCTCTCTTGGACGTGCTTCGGTTTCTGCGTTTGGACTCACATATACGTTTCTTAAGAGTACTAATTTGCTTTTAGTAGAATTGCTCACGGGACTTCAAAAATATATATATATTTTCACGTTAAACATGAAAATATAGCCCCTCAACCCCCCCCCCCCGTTCGGAGTGGGGTGGGGGTTAGGGGGGGGGGTTAGGGGGGGGGTTAGGGGGGGTTAGGGGGGGTTATGGGGGGGTTAGGGGGGGTTAGGGGGGGTTATGGGGGGGTTAGGGGGGGGTTAGGGGGGGGTTAGGGGGGGGTTAGGGGGGTTAGGGGGGGTTAGGGGGGGGGGGGGGTTAGGGGGGGGTTAGGGGGGGGGTTAGGGGGGAGGGGTGGGGGGCTTCACCAAGCCCTAAATGGTGACTAGATGGGATGATTGGATGTGGGTAAGGGGGGGGGGAATGACCCTAATGCACCAATTTGCGAGAAATGGCAAAAATTACGCCCATTTCCAATTTCGCTCAATACCTGGCGTCAGTCGCTGTAAGATTGATAAAACATGGTTTTCAACGTGATTTATGTTCGGTTTGTTCCCCGTGAAGTTTATTTACTGGTGAAAGTGTTGTGTAGTGAAGATGTTTACGGTGAAGATGGGTTTTGTTTATTGAACGTGTGATGTTAGCTGTCCGAGGAACGGTACTTTCTCCTTATCTGCGTCAGTACTTTCTCCTTATCTGCGTCAGTACTTTCTCCTAACCTGCGTCAGTACTTTTTCCTAACCTGCGTCAGTACTTTCTCCTAACCTGCGTCAGTACTTTTTCCTAACCTGCGTCAGTACTTTCTCCTTATCTGCGTTAGTACTTTCTCCTTACTAGCGTCAGTACTCTCTCCTTATCTGCGTCAGTACTTTCTCCTTACCTGCGTCAGTACTTTCTCTTTACCTGCGTCAGTACTTTCTCCTTATTAGCGTCAGTACTTTCTCCTTATCTGCGTTAGTACTTTCTCCTTACTAGCGTCAGTACTCTCTCCTTATCTGCGTCAGTACTTTCTCCTTACCTGCGTCAGTACTTTCTCTTTACCTGCGTCAGTACTTTCTCTTTACCTGCGTCAGTACTTTCTCCTTACTAGCGTCAGTACTTTCTCCTTACCTGCGTCAGTACTTTCTCCTTACCTGCGTCAGTACTTTCTCCTTACCTGCGTCAGTACTTTCTCCTTACCTGCGTCAGTACTTTCTCCTTACCTGCGTCAGTACTTTCTCCTTACCTGCGTCAGTACTTTCTCCTTACCTGCGTCAGTACTTTCTCCTTATTAGCGTCAGTACTTTCTCTTTACCTGCGTCAGTACTTTCTCCTTACCTGCGTCAGTACTTTCTCCTTACCTGCGTCAGTACTTTCTCCTTATTAGCGTCAGTACTTTCTCTTTACCTGCGTCAGTACTTTCTCCTTATTAGCGTCAGTACTTTCTCTTTACCTGCGTCAGTACTTTCTCCTTATTAGCGTCAGTACTTTCTCTTTACCTGCGTCAGTACTTTCTCCTTACAAGCGTCAGTACTTTCTCCTTACCTGCGTCAGTACTTTCTCCTTACTAGCGTCAGTACTTTCTCCTTACCTGCGTCAGTACTTTCTCCTTACCTGCGTCAGTACTTTCTCCTTACCAACGTCAGTACTTTCTCCTTACCTGCGTCAGTACTCTCTCTCCTTACCTGCGTCAGTACTTTCTCCTTACCAACGTCAGTACTTTCTCCTTACCTGCGTCATTACTTTCTCCTTACCAACGTCAGTACTTTCTCCTTACCTGCGTCAGTACTTTCTCTTTACCAACGTCAGTACTTTCTCCATAACTGCGTCAGTACTTTCTCCTTACCAACGTCAGTACTTTCTCCTTACCTGTCAAGAGAAAGCGAACAGCCTAAGTATTGAAGCAACATGGATGAAACTCGGCTAATATTCCTCGATAGAGGAGAAGTATATGTGTCCTGACAGGTATATATGCCAACTTTCTTCATAAGCCCGAGCTATGGTCAATAAATCCAGCAAATTGGTTCATAACCCAGAACAAAATCCGGGTATCTCAATACCCAATTACCGTAACTTGTCTCATAATCTGGGAAAATTGGTTGCATAAATTCGCGCTGTCAAAGCCAGGATCCATTAAATTGATTTACATTTACAAAGCAAGTTAACTTGGTTATGTTTTTTGACTCCACTGTCAAGTAACCGGTCAAGTAAAAAGTGACCGGTAAGGGGGAGAGAAAACTGTCAAGAGACTGAAAATAAAAGGAATTCATGACTGTGTAACAATGATAAATGCGAAAGGAGGGGATGGGAGAGAGAGGGAGAGAAAGGGGGAAGAGGGAAAGAGAGTGATGGAGAGGTGGCAAAGAGATAGCACTCGTGAGAAGAGGGGAAACTGGCAAAAATAAACAGTCAGATTTCTGACTGTTCAAATGAATTAGTAAAAATTATTATGTCTCTCTAATAATAATAAATTTTTATTATGTCGATTCCCGCACGAGGCAAAAACAAATGGGCAAAGTTTCTTTCACCCTATGCCCCTGTTACCTAGCAGTAAATAGGTACCTGGGAGTTAGTCAGCTGTCACGGGCTGCTTCCTGGGGGTGGAGGCCTGGTCGAGGACCGGGCCGCGGGGACACTAAAGCCCCGAAATCATCTCAAGATAACCTCCCAAATATTCCCTGTGTTTCTCCTGCACACTTCTGAGACTCATTCTTTAAAGAAAATTATTTGGAAAACTTTTTTTTGAAGGTGGAGTTCAATATATATTTGTACTCTACAAATATATATATTTACTCTTCTCTTCACTCTTCAATACTCTTCTCTTAGTACTCTTCAATACTCTTCTCTTAGTACTCTTCAATATATCTCCCCCCCCCCTTGTTGAGCACTTTGAATGGACAATTTATATTCTTAGCATTAATCCATTCGAAAACAAAATCTGAGAACGTGTATTTTTAATACAAGTGCTTGACACAACAGCCTCGTCAAATAAAACCAATAATTATTGTATTACAATAATTATTATATTGTATTGTATTATTAATACAATTACAATAATTATTGTATTGTATTATTGTTATGTATTGCAACAATACATAACAATGATAAAGTTATATTATAGTCATTATATATACAATGACATATAAGTTATTTGTTACACATATAAGTACAGGAACAGGCAACTACCCGCCAAACACACACCGAAACTACGACGTTGGTACAACGTTTGAACAAGTTTTAACACCACCTAACCAGTTATAACAACCAATATATCAAGTTGTAACAACGTTCTAATACGTCATAAACACGTTAAGCCAAGATGTAACAACTTTATTACAAGTTGTAACAAGCGGAAAATAGAGACAGTTTCGGGTTGTGTTTCCAGGGTTCTCACTCCTGTTACAGCTCTCAGAACTTGTCCCAACACCCATCCTCTTGTTTACATAGTTACTATTGTGACTATCACCAATAGTCACGAATTCGTACATACTTAGCCTTTCGATAGTAGACTACTGACTAGTAAGAAACTCTTTAAAAATAAATGAAGCTAAAAAATAAATTTAAATATTCCTAGGCCTTGTATGGCATACATATGTACTATATTAGGTCTCAGATATCGTTTATTTAGCCTAGGAAGGTTAGGTTAGGTTAGGAAGGTTAGGTTAGGTTAGGTTAGGAAGGTTAGGTTAGGTTAGGTTAGGTTAGTTAGGTTAGGTTAGGTTAGGAAGGTTAGGTTAGGTTAGGTTAGGTTAGGAAGGTTAGGAAGGTTAGGTTAGGTTAGGTTAGGAAGGTTAGGAAGGTTAGGTTAGGTTAGGTTAGGAAGGTTAGGTTAGGTTAGGTTAGGAAGGTTAGGAAGGTTAGGTTAGGTTAGGAAGGTTAGGTTAGGTTAGGTTAGGAAGGTTAGGTTAGGTTAGGAAGGTTAGGTTAGGTTAGGTTAGGTGAGGAAGGTTAGGTTAGGTTAGGTTAGGTTAGGTTAGGAAGGTTAGGTTAGGTTAGGTGAGGAAGGTTAGGTTAGGTGAGGAAGGTTAGGTGAGGAAGGTTAGGTTAGGTTAGGTTAGGAAGGTTAGGTTAGGTTAGGAAGGTTAGGTTAGGTTAGGAAGGTTGGGTTAGGTTAGGTTAGGTTAGGTTAGGAAGGTTAGGTTAGGAAGGTTAGGTTAGGTTAGGAAGGTTAGGTTAAGTTAGGTTAGGTTAGGTTAGGAAGGTTAGGTTAGGAAGGTTAGGTTAAGTTAGGTTAGGTTAGGTTAGGAAGGTTAGGTTAGGTTAGGTTAGGTGAGGAAGGTTAGGTTAGGTTAGGTTAGGTTAGGAAGGTTAGGTTAGGTTAGGTGAGGAAGGTTAGGTTAGGTTAGGTTGTCAAAACAACAAGTAAAAAATAGTTTTACGGTTTGTCCAACTCAATAGTGCAGATTTCTACTTTCTAATTTCGTTGTACGTCGGTATATACACTATGGTCCTCTGTTGTTGTTGTTTAAGATTCGCTACCTGGGACAAAATGTTCTAGGTAGCACGGGCTATGGTGAGCCCGTAGTGGACTTACCTGGCACAGGAGCGGGGCAAGTAGCACGGGCTATGGTGAGCCCGTAGTGGACTTACCTGGCACAGGAGCGGGGCAAGTAGCACGGGCTATGGTGAGCCCGTAGTCGACTTACCTGGCACAGGAACGGGGCAAGTAGCACGGACTATGGTGAGCCCGTAGTGGACTTACCTGGCCCAGGAGCGGGGCAAGTAGCACGGGCTATGGCGATCCCGTAGTTGACTGATTTGTGGTCCTTATTGTTACTATAAGTACTAACAAAAACAGGAGGATGGGTTGCCTCCTCAAATACATCATGGTACAGCCTTTCCTCCTAAGTTTCCCAACAGCAAGAAACATTAGCACTAAAATGTCCCCCTTATCTAAACCTACCAGAGGACCCAAAACAGAAAACGGGACATTACATCAATTTGGCGAGCCACTACCATTTTCTAGAACCACAAAGTTTGGCCCTAGGTTAAGTAGAGCCGGTCGGCCGAGCGGACAGCACGCTGGACTTGTGATCCTGTGGTCCTGGGTTCGATCTCAGGCGCCGGCGAGAAACATTGGGCAGAGTTTCTTTCACCCTATGCCCCTATAACCTAGCAGTAAAATAGGTACCTGGGTGTTAGTCAGCTGTCACGGGCTGCTTCCTGGGGGTGGAGGCCTGGTCGAGGACCGGGCCGCGGGGACACTAAAAAGCCCCGAAATCATCTCATGATAACCTATAACCTCTCATGATAAGTATACGTCAAAATACGACGTTCTATTAGGAGGACGGGTTGTAGGGTAAGCCTTACCCACTAGTTTTCTCTGAGCCGCGATCAATCCAAAGGTTAACAACCTAGTTACCAACTAATGTTTGATGCAATCATTCTAACACGAATCTTCTCAATATTTCTTACGTCTTTCTTCACTGTCGAGGGTAATTGATAAAGTAACTCTCCAAAATTCATTCTTTTTATTCCTAGTCTGACGCCTAAACGCGTTTCGTAATTTCTTGTTACATTTTCAAAAACTTAATAATATATATATATATATATATATATATATATATATATATATATATATATATATATATATATATATATATATATATATATATATATATATATTATCAAACTTCATATGCACGGTAATTTAATCGAGACAGTCGTTTACCCTGAGAACAAGTCCAATAACTATATATAAATCCAATGCTTCCTGATAACTTTGTTTGCAAATGCAATAACGGTGTATTTGGAGTAATCTGACCTTGCTTGTATGAATAAGCCGATAGTGTGTGTGTGTGTGTGTGTGTGTGTGTGTGTGTGTGTGTGTGTGTGTGTGTGTGTGTGTGTGTGTGTGTGTGTGTGTGTGTGTGTGTGTGTGTGTGTGTGTGTGTGTGTGTGTTTGTGTGTGTGTGTGTGTGTGTGTGTGTGTGTGTGTGTGTGTGTGTGTGTGTGTGTGTGTGTGTGTGTGTATACCTCGCTCACAAATCGAGAAATTTAATAAAAACATATCACTAGCCGATATCAGAGGTTTAGAAAATGAATACTTATATTAAATAAAATTTCAAATAAAAATAAACACATGAAGATTTCTGTTATGCCTTCAGAGTTGAAAAGTTAACTTACTGTAAAAAAAAGCTGTAAACTTTATAATATTTTTATTATAATTTCTATGCTCAGTATAGAATTAATGTGAAAATGTTCCTTTAGGAAATTTTCCTGTAAATAGAAGTTTTAGCGTCAGACTAGACACAGAACCCTTCGACAACTTGACTCTCCAGAAGACGTTTACTGAAGAGTGGAAGGGCTCAGTACGAGACCTGGAGAAGGAGGGTCGACTACGTACCCATCCCTGTAACTCTTCGCCCGTCATGACCTGGCTGTAATTGGGAACCTGGGTGTAAACCGATTGGCGCGTCGTGTTCTAGGGAGACCAGAATGGCCCGGCTTCAAATATAAATTTCAAATCATATATACAAAATAATGCATGAATTTTTGTTGTTGTTATAATTCGAACTGACCCTCTCAAAAATTTTTTCTCCGTTAAATAGAAGGAAGTCCGGTAACGACTCAGCATTGAGTGCTCCATTAAAATATTGGCCAAAAATCCGGTTTTTATCCGATTTTTATCCGGCGAGTGATTAACATATTGAGGTTAATTTGATCAAAAAGCAATTGAGAACTAAGCGAATTAATTATACACCAAAGTGTAAACATTACAGTTTTTCAACCATGTTTTCCAGTTTCCAAGAGAACGATGAATTCCCCAAACCTGTCAAGACACTTGGCCCGCAAGTGTCACTCTGTCAAGACACTTGGGCCAGCAAGTGTCACTCTGTCAAGACACTCAGGCCAGCAAGTGTCAATCTATCAAGAAATCACCTTAACGTCGCGGGCAATAGTTGACTGGATTCCCTCCAGATAACCGAGTATGACTAAAATAGAGAGGCAGCGACTGCCTTCCGCTGCCTCCACATTCTAGAGCTGCCAACAGACCCAAATCTAAGTCATGACAACAAGAACAAATGAGCTGCCAACAGACCCAAATCTAAGTCATGACAACAAGAACAAATCAACGATTCTTAAGCTACTCACACACCCTCGAACCTTAACCCCAAACCAAGTCATCTTATAGAAGATGAAGTAATGGAGGAGGTGAGAATAAATGGAGGGTTTGGGAGGGGGGGAATATAGCTGGTTGGAAGGGAGGAGAGGATGGAGAGGGAGAGAGGATGGAGAGGGAGGAGAGGATGGAGAGGGAGAGAGGATGGAGAGGGAGAGAGGATGGAGAGGGAGAGAGGATGGAGAGGGAGAGAGGATGGAGAGGGAGAGAGGATGGAGAGGGAGAGAGGATAATCTTCCCACGCCTCATAAAGCGTGTGAATGATGATCTTCAACCATCTGTACCATTACCATCATGTAAGCCTCCAACTTTGTGTCCCTCATGTTGAAACTTTTGAAATCTTTCTTGCCCCTTAACTGCACCTCTTCCATTCCCCCTTCTCCCCACCCTCTTTCCCCTCCTTATCCAGCACACACTACTACCTTATCCTAAACCCATCCCTGTCCACCAGTTTGCTCGCTCTCTCGCCTCCTTATCCACGCCTCTCCCTTCTCTATATCTTATTATCTATTACTTATCCCCATTATTTGTATCCCTTGCAATGGTGGTATATTTTTAATGTACAAAACTATTATTATCATCCTGATCTGAAGCTAAAAATTACTGGGTAGAGAACTACCTGTCAAACTGAAAACATCTACGTGTAGATATTTATCTACATCACGAAACCTGAACATCAAATCACCCATCAAATGATGTTATAATTTGTCGTATTGATTCCTGTTGGAAAATGCAGCTTATGAACAGTATCTAAAATTGCATTGCCGTGAATTATGAGATCTTAGAAATGTTAAGACCAGACGTCACCTCCTTCCCTCTACCTTCCTCCACACAATCCGACGTCGTCGTCTTTGTCCAACCACTTGGACTGGACGGTAGAGCGACGGTCTCGCTTCATGCAGGTCGGTGTTCAATCCCCGACCGTCTAAGTGGCTGGGCACCATTCCTTCCCTCCGTCCCATCCCTAAATCCTTATCCTGGCCCCTTCTTAGTGCTATATAGTCGTGATGGCTTGGCGCTTTCCCCTGAAACTTCCCTTTCCTTCCTCTCTCCCTCTCTCCCTCAACACAACTCGTCGCCTCCTCCATCATTCATATCTCCACCAGGTTAGGTTAGGTTAGGTTAGGTTAGGTTAGGTTAGGTTAGGTTAGGTTATGTTCTAAAAGCACGCAATTATCCTTTCAGGAATCTCCGCATTACAGAGAACAAAAAACGAATATGTCAAAGATCTGGGGCCAGATTCACGAAGCACTTACGAACCTGTACATCTTTTCTCAATCTTTGGCGGCTTTGTTTACAATTATTAAACAGTTAATGAGCTCCGAAGCACCAGGAGGCTGTTTATAACAATAACAACAGTTGATTGGCAAGTTTTCATGCTTGTAAACTGTTTAATAAATGTAACCAAAGCCGTCAAAGATTGAGGAAAGATGTACACGTTCGTAAGGGCTTGCGTAACTACTTTCGTGAATCTGGCCCCTGGCTTCTTCTAGCGTCATCGTGGACTCTCGCAGGAGCAACGAACACGCTACATATATATGCGTCAAGAGAAACCTTTATTACATACGTGACTGATGATAATTCTTACCAAGATGAGCACACATATGGTAAATATCTGAGCAGACAAAATGTTTTACTTTCCTTAGAAATCTGCAAAATACATTTTAAACACTTAAATACACGACGAAAGTAGTGAAAGCAAAAAGTAGCGACGTGTTGTTGTCGTGGATGTGTCGTTGTCGTGGATGTGTTGTTGTCGTGGATGTGTTGTTGTCGTGGATGTGTTGTTGTCGTGGATGTGTTGTTGTCGTGGATGTGTCGTTGTCGTGGATGTGTTGTTGTCGTGGATGTGTCTTGTCATGGATGTGTTGTTGTCGTGGATGTGTTGTTGTCGTGGATGTGTTGTTGTCGTGGATGTGTTGTTGTCGTGGATGTGTCGTTGTCGTGGATGTGTTGTTGTCGTGGATGTGTCTTGTCATGGATGTGTTGTTGTCGTGGATGTGTTGTTGTCGTGGATGTGTCTTGTCATGGATGTGTTGTTGTCGTGGATGTGTTGTTGTCGTGGATGTGTTGTTGTCGTGGATGTGTTGTTGTCGTGGATGTGTTGTTGTCGTTGATGTGTTGTTGTCGTGGATGTGTCTTGTCGTTGAACGTTACCGAAGGATGTTTTCCTCACTGGGAGAGAACAGGAGGAAGGGATAGAGGCAGAGGCAATGAGAGACATTCAGTTGGAACGGGAAGGAGAGAGAGAGAGAGAGAGAGAGAGAGAGAGAGAGAGAGAGAGAGAGAGAGAGAGAGAGAGAGAGAGAGAGAGAGAGAGAGAGAGAGAGAGAGAGAAGACGGGAGACAACAGTTGTGGGATATATTTAAGCTGCTGAATTATTTAGAGAGAAGAGTCATACTTGGGTCTACACGCGCAGGCGTGAGGGCCCCACAAGCTCTGACGGCCTTGTGGGGCCCACAAGCTCTGACGGTCTTGTGGGGCCCACAAGCTCTGACGGTCTTGTGGGCCCCACAAGCTCTGACGGTCTTGTGGGCCCACAAGCTCTGACGGTCTTGTGGGACCCACAAGCTCTGATGGTCTTGTGGGCCCACAAGCTCTGACAGTCTTGTGGGCCCCACAAGAGGATTAAGTGGATGGATGGGAAGTTGGAAGATAGTGATGCCCATGATACACTTTACCTCATCACCAGATGACTGTCCCTCCCCAGGTTAACCTACTTTCTGAGGTGTTCACCATCTTACAGTAGCCAAAAAATCAGGTAAATATGACTCCTTACCCTGGAAACACAAACCGAAACTGTCTCTATTTTCCGCTTGCTACAACTTGTAATAAAGTTGTTACATCTTGGCTTAACGTGTTTATGACGTATTAGAACGTTGTTACAACTTGCTATATTGATTGTTATAACTGGTTAGGAGGTTTTAAAACTTGTTTGTACCAACGTCGTAGTTTCGGTGTGTGTTTGGCGGGTACTGAAATCAATGTTAGGAAAAGCCCTCAACCTTTCTCTCGATGATCTACAGTGGATCCGAGCCTCTCTCCCAGTAAGACTTGGGAGGTCTCAGAGTTCAAACAGCAACGCAAATCGCTGTACCAGCCTTCCTCTCCTCCTCCTCGGCGTCTGACAACCTAGTGAAGGAAATTCTACCCGAGTACTTATGTCAGCTGGCAGGAGTACACGATCCCAACTTTATAACACTGTGCCACCGAGTAGGCCTCTCGTACAGTGCCAGTACCCCCAACTACCACCATCAAAAGCCCACAAGCAATTCAACTGGGATGGCCCCCCATTGTAAACACGACATTGCTCGCCTCACACCAGTAGCAGCCCAACATGCTGGTGATTTTCTATTAGCAACCCCAATGTCGGCAACTGGGACACGCCTCACACCGCAGGCCACAGGAATAGGAGGAAAATATCCCCAAAAATAATTAAATAATTAATAATCACAATGCTGTTGTGTTTAATGACATATATATATATATATATATATATATATATATATATATATATATATATATATATATATATATATATATATATATATATATATATATTTATATATATATATATATATATATATATATATATATATATATATATATATATATATATATATATATATATATATATATACACTCGATCGGTAGACGACGTCTATCGCCTGCGGATCAGCAGCAGATAATTATAAGAAAGTGGTGCGTTAATTAATACCATGTGTTGCGTGCTGGGGCTCGACTACGAGAGTGACGACCGCTTGGGCATTGATCTGACAGCCGGAGACTCAACCCAACTGGCAAAATATTCTCGAGTAGCAGTTACTCATCGTTTGGATGTTATCAACGTTAATGGCCGCTTTGCCCGAGGGAGAAGGTCAAGCAGGGTCAGGTTATGATGTTCCTTGACTAACGTGTAGAGTTCAAAACCTGTATTCTTTTACGGGCTATTCATGCCCGTGCCACCTCTTGGGTGGCTTAATCTTCATCAATCAATCTGTATTCTTCACAAGGTGCTGTCTGGTGGACGGTCTCTGGTTTCTAGAAGACGGTTTCTGTCCTCTGGAGGACGATCTCTGTCCTATAGAGGACGGTCTCTGTCCTCTGGGGGACGATCTCTGTCCTTTAGAGGACGGTCTCTACCCTCTGGAGGACGATCTCTGTCCTATAGAGGACGGTCTCTGTCCTCTGGGGGACGATCTCTGTCCTTTAGAGGACGGTCTCTACCCTCTGGAGTAGGGAGGGACTTACCAGGGGGAAAGCACCAAGCCATTACGACTACATAGCACTGGGAAAGGGTCAGGATAAGGATTTGGGATGGGACCGGGGGGAAGAAATGCTACCCAGAGCGAGAGTGTGTGTGTGTTTACTAGAGGAGACTAAGAATACGACCTGATAATGAACAAACGACCTGATAATGAACAAGGTGATTGGGAGGGGAGGGGGGGGGGGGGGACTGAGTGGTACAGCAGGTGAGGATAATATAAGACAGCTGTATCACACCTGCTGCAGGTAGAATATGATCGATTTTGCTCTCTGTCTCTCTCTCTCTCTCTCTGTCTCTCTCTCTCTCTCTCTCTCTCTCTCCCTCTCTCTCTCTCTCTCTCTCTCTCTCTCTCATGCAGAGCGTCATCTCAGTCTCTGAATCAAATTTCCGACGTTCGTGCTATCCATGATGATATCCGGGCTTGGCCCCGTCATATCTGTTCACCCTCGCTTTGCATCATGACACCTGGCATCATTGAGGTCACAGTAGATCATAGGACAAGACCTTTTGGGGAAGAACAGTGTAGACAACTAACTGCCTAGTTAGTCATGAAGACAATTGTAGGAGAAAGATAGTTGGAGTTGTGTTTGTATCTCAGTGGGATTATAGATGTATGAGGTAGAAAAGTTGGGGAAATGTGTGTTGATACAAGAGAATGGTAAGCTAAAGATGAGCCATGTTGACCAGGCTACACACTAGAAGTTGAAGGGACGACGACGTTTCGGTCCGTCCTGGACCATTCTCACAATCGACTTGAGAATGGTCCAGGACGGACCGATACGTCGTCGTCCCTTCAACTTCTAGTGTGTGGTCTGGTCAACATACTTCAGCCACGTTATTGTGACTTATCGACAGCATAAAGATGAGCCATGTTATCACCGTTCACAGTCGTAGCGAGAGTGAAGATGTCTGACGTAGCTACGGTGATAACCTGCAAGGAAGGTCATACTCGAGGTATTTGCTGCGTCTGTTTGACGCAAATATATTTTTCTCAAAGTAATTGTACTTGGATATAGACTCGTCCTAGTCTATGGGTCAGCTATGTCTATGTCTATGCTATGTCTCCTAGTCTATGCCTCTCCCAGATACTACCCACCTTCCCATCCCTCTCCCATATGTATATGGACATATGGAACTCCTTCTGAAGTTGCATTAATATACGAAAGTACTTAAGGAAATTCCTGTTTCAATTTTCCTCCGTGGTCTGACACTGTCACATTTTTAATCACGTGTTTATTTTCGTGATATACACACGTATATGGACATGTATATGAGTGGGATTGGGTGGTTATAAATAGGAGCTGCCTCGTATGGGCCAATAGGCCTTCTGCAGTTACCTTTGTTCTTATATATCTATGTGTGACCACATCCCGTCTTGACCACAGCGTCTTATAAGAACGAGAAGGAGGGGAGTGTAGTCAAAATGGAGGAACCAAGTGAAACTGCAACAGGTAAATACTTAGATAAGTGACACAGCTGATGCCTCCCCCACACTTACACTACACATCAATATGTTCTTACACTTTTGTCACTTGGGGAGGACGGTAGAGCGACGGTCTCGCGTCATGCAGGTCGGCGTTCAATCCCCGACCGTCTACAAGTGGTTGGGCACCATTCCTTCCCCGTGTCCCATCCCAAATCCTTATTCTGACCCCTTCCCAGTGCTATATAGTCGTAATGGCTTGGTGCTTCCTTCTGATAGTTTCCTTCCCTTCTTTTCAAGAACGGAACCACATACTGAAGCTTGTCTTGAATTTACCTGAGGCCACTAGTGATAGTGGCCTCGACGAGGACAGGAAGCCGGCGGCTTGCTAAAGATCCCCCCCTACCCTTTGCCTTGTTGCATTGGAGATAGCAAAGGAGGAAAATTCAACATACAACTGAAGTATCTTTCATCAAACCTTGGGTTTCCAAAATGGTAAAAATTGCGTTGGGCAATGGCCTGGGGAAAAAAAACTTGCTGCCTATCTCTATCTATCTCTAACTATCTATCTCTATCTATCTATCTCTATCTATCTCTATCTCTATCTCTATCTATCTCTATCTATCTCTATCAGCCTATCACTTGCACTATCAAACAATATTTTTTAAACTATTATCAGCGACATGAGCATTGATATCAAGGATCAAGTTGGGCAGATGTTTGTTTGACTTATTTTCAGGTCAATTTGAAAATTAAATATATAAACAGAGTTTAATGTTTCTTCTAATTTTTTTTAAAACAAAAACCGAGGCCTCGGATATTTTGGAAAAATTTAAGCTTTATCTGAATAAAAAAAATCTCTTTTTTGAGGGGGGGGGGGAGGTAATATTTATGGATGGTGTACAGAAGGAACCCCCGGATGTGCTGGGCACAAAATCTGGATTTAAAGTTTGTGAAAAAGCGAGGCCCAAAAAAATGAAAGGTATTCATTTTATGATCCAGCGTCAGGCAACTGGTCTCAAAAACACCTCCAACTTCACAGTGGAACGTTCTGGATCAAACAAATCAAATTGTGAGAGTAGTCAATGAAACAGTTTCCAACTCTCCACCCAACCCGTTCTCGCACTTTCTTATAGTCAATATTGACTTATTAAATAAGTGCATAAGTAACATGCTAATTTATTGTGAATATTTTAGTTTACCTTGAAAAGCTTCATAGAAAACACCGACCTTACCTAACCTTCTTAGTATGTTACGATAAGCATCTTTATTGCTTCGTAATTATAATTATTACTTAACCTATACCTATAATAGGTTAAGTAATTACAATTATTACTTAACCTATACCTATAATAGGTTAAGTAATAATTGTAATTACGAAGCAATATAATACTTAATCTATAATAGGGTAAGTAATTACAATTATTACTTAACCTATACCTACAATAGGTTAAGTAATAATTGTAATTACGAAGCAATAAGATGCTTATCTTAACATACTAAGAAGGTTAGGTAAGGTCGGTGTTTTCTATGAAGCTTTTCAAGCTAAACTAAAATATTCACAATAAATTAGTATGTCACATATGAACTTATTTAATAAGTCAATATTGACTTAAAGAAAGTGCGAGAACGGGTTGCTCCACCTGCCTGTTTTCCATAAAAATGTTCGATAGCTTTCCAGAGGAAATATAAATGAGTACATGAGCTCAAATTATTTTTTAAGTTCAAAGTAAGATAGAACTTTTCCTTGGACGATGAGAAATAAATCATGGGACTTGTCTCTTTGGTTGACACTTTGGAGGTGCTAAACTTACGACACTTCAGATGCAAGCAAATAAAACAAATCACAAAACTCATTGATCTCTTGAAAACTTTCACGAGAAAGCTGGAAACTGGAAGAGAAAGGGACAGATAAAATACGCTGTCGTGTTTGAGAAACTTTCATTACTTCGTGTTGCTGCTGGTGCTAGTGGTGGTGGTGGTAGTGGTGGTGGTGGTGGTGGTAGTGGTGGTGGTGGTGGTGGTTGGTGGTAGTGATGGTGGTTGGTGGTGGTGATGGTGGTAGTGGTGGTAGTGGTGGTGGTGGTCAGGTGCTTCCAGAATTTGCAAAAAAAAATTACATTTTACAGCATTTGACAACACTGGAAAATGAATTCAGACACTATTTTCCTGAACTCAGTGATGAGATACATTTATTGGGAAATCCATTCAAATTATCTGGTGAAAAAGTTATCGAGTGTTAAAATGAATTTCTGGAGCTGGAGACTGATTCGCGAAGAGGAAATATGTTCGTCGAGGAATTAATAAAAGAATTATGGCGCTCGGTGTGTGGTCCCTTCCCAAAAGTGGCAAAAAGATCTATCCATGCATTGCTATCCATTTCTGGCGATATAGCATTGCTATCCATTTCTGGCGACATAGCATTGCTATCCATTTCTGGCGACATATCATTGCTATCCATTTCTGGCGACATATCATTGCTATCCATTTCTGGCGACATAACATTGCTATCCATTTCTGGCGACATATCATTGCTATCCATTTCTGGCGACATATCATTGCTATCCATTTCTGGCGACATATCATTGCTATCCAATTCTGACGACATATCATTGCTATCCATTTCTGACGACATATCATTGCTATCCATTTCTGGCGACATATAATTGCTATCCATTTCTGGCGACATAGCATTGCTATCCATTTCTGGCGACATATCATTGCTATCCAATTCTGGCGACATAGCATTGCTATCCATTTCTGGCGACATAGCATTGCTATCCATTTCTGGCGACATATCATTGCTATCCATTTCTGGCGACATATCATTGCTATCCATTTCTGGCGACATAGCATTGCTATCCATTTCTGGCGACATATCATTGCTATCCATTTCTGGCGACATATCATTGCTATCCAATTCTGGCGACATAGCATTGCTATCCATTTCTGGCGACATAGCATTGCTATCCATTTCTGGCGATATATCATTGCTATCCATTTCTGGCGATATATCATTGCTATCCATTTCTGGCGACATATCATTGCTATCCATTTCTGGCGACATATCATTGCTATCCATTTCTGGCGACATAGCATTGCTATCCATTTCTGGAGATATATCATTGCTATCCATTTCTGGCGATATATCATTGCGAGTCAGGCTTTTCAACTCTCATTGCAAGTGAAAACGATGCAACGAAATAGACTGGAGGTTGACAGGGAACTATGTTGTGGTCTTTCAAACACTCCTCCGCATATCCAAGAATTAGTTACGAAAAAGTAGTCACAGATTTCTCATTGACTGTAATCTTCAATTGAATAAGTTTAAACTACAATACCCTGGCATTCAATTGAATATTTTAGTTTGTTGAAGTGTGCTTCAGTTTAGTCTGTTAAGTAAATAGTTATTAATACCAAAATTAGTTTAATTCCAGTTTTAAAATCAATCAACATTTTCTATTGCTATTCAATCTGGGAAACTCTATCTGTTCGTAAATCAATATATTATTAAATCATTCTTATTAATGAAATAATATCACTGCCTCCTGCTTATTATAGACCTTTTCCTCTAACACTAACAACAAGTATTTCTAAAACATTATTCTTTTAAACGGCAAAATGCACAGCCTTAAAAATAAGAACCTGTAATTGATTCAAAAGACTTCAAGCCAAATGGATTTTTTGAGGGAGAGAGACTCAGAAGAGCGAGGCTCTAGGGTTGTGGAGAGAGGCTGGGAAGAGAGGCTAGGAAAATATGCTACCCAGAGAGGCTAGGGAAATATGCTAGCCAGAGAGGCTAGGGAAATATGCTAGCCAGAGAGGCTAGGGAAATATGCTAGCCAGAGAGGCTAGGGAAATATGCTACCCAGAGAGGCTAGGGAAATATGCTAGCCAGAGAGGCTAGGGAAATATGCTAGCCAGAGAGGCTAGGGAAATATGCTACCCAGAGAGGCTAGGGAAATATGCTACCCAGAGAGGCTAGGGAAATATGCTAGCCAGAGAGGCTAGGGAAATATGCTACCCAGAGAGGCTAGGGAAATATGCTACCCAGAGAGGCTAGGGAAATATGCTAGCCAGAGAGGCTAGGGAAATATGCTAGCCAGAGAGGCTAGGGAAATATGCTAGCCAGAGAGGCTAGGGAAATATGCTAGCCAGAGAGGCTAGGGAAATATGCTAGCCAGAGAGGCTAGGGAAATATGCTACCCAGAGAGGCTAGGGAAATATGCTAGCCAGAGAGGCTAGGGAAATATGCTAGCCAGAGAGGCTAGGGAAATATGCTAGCCAGAGAGGCTAGAGACTGGAGAGAGAGAGAGAGAGAGAGAGAGAGAGAGAGAGAGAGAGAGAGAGAGAGAGAGAGAGAGAGAGAGAGAGAGAGAGAGAGAGAGAGAGAGAGAGAGGCTGTGCAGGAAGGCAATGTGAACGGCTGAGATGAGATGCTGGAGATGGGGAACACGAAGATAAACTTGGAATTAGGATAGCAGCCGAGAATACCGGAGTTTCTGATTGGCAGTTTCGACCCCAGGATGACGAGTTCCCTGAATGGTAAAAAGTTAAATGTAAATAGTGATGGTAGTATTGCAATAGGACGGTACACTGTGAGGGCCGAGATTACTTTCACCTATACAACACCATTCCTGGAAGTTACTTTACATTTATACTGGAAAATGTGAAACAAATTAAATCTTCAACCAAACCACTAAACACCAAAACCACCCCATTAACCCCAGCCCCCCCAAACCCTGGGGGGGTAATTTAACCCCCTCCCCAGCAGGAGCAGAGATAAAAATCAGCAGACATATTGGAAGCAAACGTCCAGCAAGAAATCCCTTCACTAATAACTAAAAGTAATTATTAAATGTGTGCAGAACTTGTGCTGTGTGTGACGACCCTCGTGGCCTCGTTACGGACCGTCTGGCCCTCGTCTCTGAGGGGTAGTGGCACGGCAAGGCCACATAATGCCATCACCAAAGTTGGGAATTACGAAGAAAATCACAGATGAGATGGGAACTGGATGCTGCACGCGAACTGCTCGCCTTACTGAGAGGTTCGACTCTCCTTGGAGCAAATACGCCTCCTACGGAGAATGGTTTTGTGTTTATATATATATATATATATATATATATATATATATATATATATATATATATATATATATATATATATATATATATATATATATATATATATATATATATATATATAGTATATATATATATATATATATATATATATATATGTATGTATATATATATATATATATATATATATATATATATATATATATATATATATATATATATATATATATATATATATATATGACTGAAAACTCACACCCCAGAAGTGACTCGAACCCATACTCCCAGGAGCAACGCAACTGGTATCTACAGGACGCCTTAATCCGCTTGACCATCACGGATTAAGGCGTCCTGTAGATACCAGTTGTGTTGCTCCTGGGAGTATGGGTTCGAGTCATCACTTCTGGGGTGTGAGTTTTCAGTCGCATATAGTCCTGGGGACCATTCAGGCTTGTTCGCATATATATATATATATATATATATATATATATATATATATATATATATATATATATATATATATATATATATATATATATATATATATATACAAGAGTGCTTAGGTTTTTGTAAAGCCACTGGAAAGCATAGCGCTTCAAGCAGGTCCTTAATCTCATTTTTTCCTGGAATACGACCCGCCAAAGAGGATGGATTTTTCGCCTTGACATTGTTACTAAATGCTTTTCGCAGTCAGACTGCCCAATTTCAGTACCATCCATCAGTACCATCCACACTCATCATTACTTAGCCTCATATTCATAGGTTTGTCAGCATTAAACGGCATTTGCCAATCTTTCGAGCGTTTCAAGACCCTTATCTATATGGTCTTGAAGTGACTTTGATACACAACCATTGGGTTCTCAAGGATGCATTGAAACCTAAGACATTGAGGATTTATGGTTGTCTGGGATATCAAGATATGGATATTATGGATATGGGATAACAAGATATCTGGGAACTTCCTATGGGGGGGGAGGTCTCTACCCCTTCCTCTGGGGTTCAATGTCAAACAAAACTACAAAGAAGGAACTATCAGGGGAAAAGCCCCAAGCCATTACGAGCATATATCACTTGAAAAGGGTCAGGATAAGGATTTGGGATGGGAAACCCACCCAAAAATAATTAATAATTGCAATAAAAAATATATACCTGGGTTGAAGGTCCTTGAGTTCATAAATATTTAAGGGAATTCGCTGTGATAAGAAGATTGGCAGCCACAGTAGTGTGGAGTGGAGCCATGATTAATGAACTAAGCCTGGATTATCCCCTGCGTGCGTTTGGCACCACTTACCAGGACCTACGTGAGGAAGTTTTGGAGGCCCTACCAAGTTTTGGAGGGCCTACGTAAGGAAGTTTTGGAGGGCCTACGTAAGGAAGTTTTGGAGGAATTACGTAAGGAAGTTTTGGAGGACGTACGTAAGGAAGTTTTGGAGGACCTACGTAAGGAAGTTTTGGAGGACCTACGTAAGGAAGTTTTGGAGGACGTACGTAAGGAAGTTTTGGAGGACCTACGTAAGTAAGTTTTGGAGGACTTACGTAAGGAGGTTTTGGAGGACCTACGTAAGGAAGTTTTGGAGGACCTACGTAAGGAAGTTTTGGAGGACCTACCAAGTTTTGGAGGGCCTACGTAACGAAGTTTTGGAGGACCTACGTAAGGAAGTTTTGGAGGACTTACGTAAGGAAGTTTTGGAGGACCTACGTAAGGAAGTTTTGGAGGACCTACATAAGGAAGTTTTGGAGGACCTACGTAAGGAAGTTTTGGAGGACCTACGTAAGGAAGTTTTGGAGGACTTACGTAAGGAGGTTTTGGAGGACCTACGTAAGGAAGTTATGGAGGACCTACGTAAGGAAGTTTTGAAAGACCTACGAAGTTTTGGAGGGCCTACGTAAGGAAGTTTTGGAGGACCTACGTAAGGAAGTTTTGAAGGACCTACGTAAGGAGGTTTTGGAGGACCTACGTAAGGAAGTTATGGAGGACCTACGTAAGGAAGTTTTGGAGGACCTACGTAAGGAAGTTTTGGAGGGCCTGCGTAAGGAAGTTTTGGAGGGCCTGCGTAAGGAAGTTTTGGAGAGCCTGCATAAGGAAGTTTTGGAGGGCCTACGTTAGGAAGTTTTGGAGGACCTACGTAAGGAAGTTTTGGAGGGCCTGCGTAAGGAAGTTTTGGAGGACCTACTTAAGGAAGTTTTGGAGGACCTACGTAAGAAAATTTTGGAGGACCTACATAAGGAAGTTTTGGAGGACCTACTTAAGGTAGTTTTGGAGGACCTACTTAAGGAAGTTTTGGAGGACCTAATTAAAGAAGTTTTGGAGGGCCTACGTAAGGAAGTTTTGGAGGGCCTACGTAAGGAAGTTTTGGAGGGCCTACGTAAGGAAGTTTTGGAGGGCCTACATAAGAAAGTTTTGGAGGACCTACGTAAGAAAGTTTTGGAGGACCTACGTCGGGCCTTCTGACCAACAAAGGACCTACGCATATTTGGAAGGACCTACACCTAGTAATACTACACTGGACCACCCCAGGTGCAAATGTAAACACATAGTCCTATTTATTAATGAAATACATATCCAAATTAACCTTTGCAAGCTGCAGCATGATTTTCCACCTGTCAGTCTCACTACACAAATGCATAAATAAACTTCTAATATACAGCAAGTGATCAACACCAACAACATCACCTTTGGATCACAAATTCACTACAATAATACTCATATCCAAAGGTTCCAAGAGAGAGAAAACGAGATTTTCAGAATAATTCATCAAGACTGACCCCTAACAGGGTACACTGAGGTAAACAAAGCCACAGTGTTTCTGCCCTCGTGGGAGCCGGTCGGCCGAGCGGACAGCACGCTGGACTTGTGATCCTGTGGTCCTGGGTTCGATCCCAGGCGCCGGCGAGAAACAATGGGCAGAGTTTCTTTCACCCTATGCCCCTGTTACCTAGCAGTAAAATAGGTACCTGAGTGTTAGTCAGCTGTCACGGGCTGCTTCCTGGGGGTGGAGGCCCTGGTCGAGGACCGGGCCGCGGGGACACTGAAAAGCCCCGAAATCATCTCAAGATAACCTCAAGATAACCTCTAATTAAGTTCATACAGAATGATACAAAATAAACAATTCTTATCAATTTTATCTTGTGTCATATTAATATAATTAAGAAATAATAAATTGTGATCAGAATATGTAGAGGGAACATTATATGTGTTGATAACATGTGTTAGGCGAGGAATTAAGGCATTATTAAACAAGGCACCAAGCTGGGAAGGCTATATGTAGCATCATATGTGCTTAGAAAGGTATTCTTGAATATGTCAATCCAGGTAGTTCCTCAATGAGTGGCCTGACATATGGCCAGAGGAAGTAGCAGCACAAGTGGGTTATCTTGAGGTTATCTTGAGATGATTTCGGGGCTTTAGTGTCCCCGCGAAGCTAGCCCGTGACAGATGACTAACACCCAGGTACCTATTTTACTGCTAGGTAACAGGGGCATAGGGTGAAAGAAACTCTGCCCATTGTTTCTCGCGGGCGCCTGGGATCGAACCCAGGACCACAGGATCACAAGTCCAGCGTGCTGTCCGCTCGGCCGATCGGCTGCCCAGGGTCGCTCTACCGTCCAGCCCAAGTGTTTGGTACCGTCTGAGATAAATAGGTTCCCGCCAAACATCTGGAGCCGCATTAGCTCCAGGAAGCCTCGCGAACGCTGCCTGTGACGTCACTCAGTGAGTGACTTGCCAGCGGATTATAAAAACACGTAAATATAATGCCATTCAACTCACATGTGTAAACAAATACTGTAAATTACAGTATTTACCCGAACTTACTAACACACTTTCTAGTGTCCTATACGAGGATAGAAAGCCAGCGGCTTGTCAAAGATCAACCCTTGGAAACCCCTGTTTACGAATCTTAAGAATATGTTCACGTGGAAGCTGTTTACTGGAAACATTTAAAAGCAAATCACATTATAGATGAAAACTTTTCTACCTTATCATCTAAGTCGTCAGCCAGTTTGGGAGCTGCCTCAACCAGGGATGAGGGACGAATTATTAATGAACAATCCTGACAATTTTTTTTTAGGACATTTACAAACTTTGTGTTCCAGGTTCTCTATCTTTTTACCTAAAAAGTATATCTCCCACCTACAGATGCTGGGAGGTTCAACATCTGCAGGGGCTTAGGAAAACACCAGTCTAACACCTGTAGATACCTGAATGTCTTACCCATGTAGATAGATGCTTGGAGGTTTCACACACACACACACACACACACACACACACACACACACACACACACACACACACACACACACACACACACACACACACACGCAACAGAACAGATTGTACACCAGTGTGTACTCACCTAATTGTACTCACCTAATTGTGCTTGCGGGGGTTGAGCTCTGGCTCTTTGGTCCCGCCTCTCAACCGTCAATCAACTGGTGTACAGATTCCTGAGGCCTATTGGGCTCTATCATATCTACACTTGAAACTGTGTATGGAGTCAGCCTCCACCACATCACTTCCTAATGCATTCCATTTACTAACTACTCTGACACTGAAAAAGTTCTTTCTAACGTCTCTGTGGCTCATTTGGGTACTCAGCTTCCACCTGTGTCCCCTTGTTCGCGTCCCACCAGTGTTGAATAGTTCATCCTTGTTTACCCGGTCGATTCCCCTGAGGATTTTGTAGGTTGTGATCATGTCCCCCCTTACTCTTCTGTCTTCCAGTGTCGTAAGGTGCATTTCCCGCAGCCTTTCCTCATAACTCATGCCTCTTAGTTCTGGGACTAGCCTAGTAGCATACCTTTGGACGTTTTCCAGCTTCGTCTTGTGCTTGACAAGGTACGGGCTCCATGCTGGGGCCGCAT
>NC_091203.1:27620518-27643018 GCF_040958095.1 Procambarus clarkii | reverse complement strand
TGAAGGAATGGTCGAACAAATGGTTGTTAGAGTTTAACCCAACCAAATGTAATGTAATGAAGATAGGTGTAGGGAGCAGGAGGCCAGATACAAGGTATCATCTGGGAGAGGAAATTCTTCAGGAGTCAGAGAAGGAAAAAGACTTGGGGGTTGATATCACGCCAGACCTGTCTCCTGCAGCACATATCAAGCGGATAACATCAGCGGCATATGCCAGGCTGGCCAACATACGAACGGCATTCAGAAACTTGTGTAAAGAATCATTCAGAACTTTGTATACCACATATGTCAGGCCAATCCTGGAGTATGCAGCCCCAGCATGGAGTCCATATCTAGTCAAGGATAAGACTAAACTGGAAAAGGTTCAAAGGTTTGCCACCAGACTAGTACCCGAGCTGAGAGGTATGAGCTACGAGGAGAGACTACGGGAATTAAACCTCACTTCGCTGGAAGACAGAAGAGTTAGGGGGGACATGATCACCACATTCAAGATTCTGAAGGGGATTGATAGGGTAGATAAAGACAGTCTATTTAACACAAGGGGAACACGCACAAGGGGGACACAGGTGGAAACTGAGTGCCCAAATGAGCCACAGAGATATTAGAAAGAACTTTTTTAGTGTCAGAGTGGTTGACAAATGGAATGCATTAGGAAGTGATGTGGTGGAGGCTGACTCCATACACAGTTTCAAGTGTAGATATGACAGAGCCCGATAGGCTCATGAATCTGTACACCTGTTGATTGACGGTTGAGAGGCGGGACCAAAGAGCCAGAGCTCAACCCCCGCAAACACAACTAGGTGAGTACACACACACACACACACGCACACGCACACTCACACACACACACACACACACACACACACACACACACACACACACACACACACACACACACACTTGGAGAGAGAAAGAGACTAGTCATAGCACAAGCCATGCATCCTAAGCACCAGGGGCCAGATTCACGAAGCAGTTACGCAAACACTTACGAACCTGTACATCTTTTCTCAATCTTTGGCGGCTTTGTTTACAATTATTAAACAGTTAATGAGCTCCGAAGCACCAGGAGGCTATTTATAACAATAACAACAGTTGATTGGCAAGTTTTCATGCTTGTAAACTGTTTAATAAATCTAATCAAAGCCGTCAAAGATTGTGGAAAGATGTAGACGTTCGTAAGTGCTTGCGTAACTGCTTCGTGAATCTGGCCCCTGATCCTGTATATCGAAGCGTACCGCTGGAATTATTATCTAGCAGTTAGGAAAGAACTTCTTCACCCTCGACAAACACAGGTTCATTATATCCGTCTATTACCCATTAACTATTTATTGGTGAACAAATCCACAAGGGCCGTGACGAGGATTCGAACCTGCGTCCGGGAGCATCCCAGACACTGCCTTAATCGACTGAGCTACGACAGGGTAAAAGGGTTGAAACCGAAGTTCTACTGATATATGATAACAGGTATTTATTGGTCATAAATGTTAGTCTTAGGGCAGTAGGTGGTGATGATTCAAGACTCTCAGCCTTGTAGGGTAAGTCTTATTATTGACTCAAACACATGTACTTAAAGACTGTATAATATAAAAATAATATTAAGGCTACCACGTGTGTACACACCTGGCAGCAGAGGCGGGTCACGTGTTCCACACCTGGCAGCAGAGGCGGGTCACGTGTTCCACACCTGGCAGCAGAGGCGGGTCACGTGTACACACCTGGCAGCAGAGGCGGGTCACGTGTTCCACACCTGGCAGCAGAGGCGGGTCACGTGTACACACCTGGCAGCAGAGGCGGGTCACGTGTTCCACACCTGGCAGCAGAGGCGGGTCACGTGTTCCACACCTGGCAGCAGAGGCGGGCCACGTGTTCCACACCTGGCAGCAGAGGCGGGTCACGTGTTCCACACCTGGCAGCAGAGGCGGGTCACGTGTACACACCTGGCAGCAGAGGCGGGTCACGTGTTCCACACCTGGCAGCAGAGGCGGGTCACGTGTTCCACACCTGGCAGCAGAGGCGGGCCACGTGTACACACCTGGCAGCAGAGGCGGGCCACGTGTTCCACACCTGGCAGCAGAGGCGGGTCACGTGTTCCACGCCTGGCAGCAGAGGCGGGCCACGTGTACACACCTGGCAGCAGAGGCGGGCCACGTGTTCCACACCTGGCAGCAGAGGCGGGCCACGTGTACACACCTGGCAGCAGAGGCGGGCCACGTGTTCCACACCTGGCAGCAGAGGCGGGCCACGTGTACACACCTGGCAGCAGAATCGGGCCACGTGTTCCACACCTGGCAGCAGAGGCGGGCCACGTGTACACACCTGGCAGCAGAGGCGGGCCACGTGTACACACCTGGCAGCAGAGGCGGGCCACGTGTTCCACACCTGGCAGCAGAGGCGGGTCACGTGTTCCACACCTGGCAGCAGAGGCGGGCCACGTGTACACACCTGGCAGCAGAGGCGGGCCACGTGTTCCACACCTGGCAGCAGAGGCGGGCCACGTGTACACACCTGGCAGCAGAGGCGGGTCACGTGTTCCACACCTGGCAACAGAGGCGGGTCACGTGTACACACCTGGCAGCAGAGGCGGGCCACGTGTACACACCTGGCAGCAGAGGCGGGTCACGTGTACACACCTGGCAGCAGAGGCGGGTCACGTGTACACACCTGGCAGCAGAGGCGGGCCACGTGTACACACCTGGCAGCAGAGGCGGGCCACGTGTACACACCTGGCAGCAGAGGCGGGCCACGTGTACACACCTGGCAGCAGAGGCGGGCCACGTGTGTACACACCTGGCAGCAGAGGCGGGTCACGTGTACACACCTGGCAGCAGAGGCGGGCCACGTGTTCCACACCTGGCAGCAGAGGCGGGTCACGTGTACACACCTGGCAGCAGAGGCGTGCCACGTGTACACACCTGGCAACAGAGACGGGTCACGTGTTCCACACCTGGCAGCAGAGGCGGGCCACGTGTACACACCTGGCAGCAGAGGCGGGTCACGTGTTCCACACCTGGCAGCAAAGGCGGGCCACGTGTTCCACACCTGGCAGCAGAGGCGGGCCACGTGTACACACCTGGCAGCAGAGGCAGGTCACGTGTACACACTTGGCAGCAGAGGCGGGTCACGTGTTCCACACCTGGCAGCAGAGGCGGACCACGTGTACACACCTGGCAACAGAGGCGGGCCACGTGTTCCACACCTGGCTCCTATGATATCAAGTCATCTAGTCAGATAACGCTGATAACATATTTATAATAACTAACCAATTAATTGAATACTAACAATTTAGTTTCAGTGAAATTACCTCAATTTAATCAACCATTTAATTACGGTGTGGTTAACTGAATATATAACCCCCCCCCCAGGATTATGTGAAGGAATTTACTGGTTATTAAATCACACATACAGTCCACTTTGAAATTATAAATTAATAATAAATTAAATTGAAATATAATAAATTAAATTGAAATACAGTCCGCTTTAAATTTAATCGAGAACTGAAATAAATTAAGTAGCGTAAAAGTAGTAGGGAAAATGGAAAGAACTACAGAAGCATGTTGCAAACTCCATTCAACAATTTAATAGTAGAAAAAGTAGTTTACCGGTCGGCCGAGCGGACAGCACGCTTGACTTGTGGTCCTGGGTTCGATCCCAGGCGCCGGCAAGAAACAATGGGCAGAGTTTCTTTCACCCTATGCCCCCTGTTACCTAGCAGTAAAATAGGTACCTGGGTGTTAGTCAGCTGTCACGGGCGGCTTCCTGGGGGGTGGAGGCCTGGTCGAGGACCGGGCCGCGGGGACACTAAAAAGCCCCGAAATCATCTCAAGATTAAATTAAATGACAGCTGACTAACACCCAGGTACCTATTTTACTGCTAGGTAACAGGTGCATAGGGTGAAAGAAACTCTGCCCATTGTTTCTCGCCGGCGCCTGGGATCGAACCCAGGACCACAGGATCACAAGTCCCGTGTGCTGTCCGCTCGGCCGACCAGCTCCAAATAAAATTCTCCCTAGTCAACATACGGCCCTGAAAAAATGTATAAATATTATGATCATAAAGAAAATTTTCAGTTGATAAAATGTGACTTTGTCTTTATCAGCAACTAAAATATTCGAAATTAAATTACTCGCTCAAGGAGAAAAATTTAATGTGTTAAAATAGAATAACTGTGTTATGAAATATGTTGTTTTTGTGAGTTGAGATAACAACTTTGTTTCAAAAGCCTGTTATGTGCAGTATATGATAACAGATATAGTATATGATAACAGGTACAGTATATCACATGCGAGTCTGTATATTCACCTAGTTGTGTTTGCGGGGGTTGAACTTTGCTCTTTCGGCCTGCCTTTCAACTGTCAATCACCTGTTTACTAACTTTTTTTTGTTTCCTCCACACCACACACACACACACACACACACACACACACACACACACACACACTCACACACTCACACACTCACACACTCACACACTCACACACACACACACACACACACACGCACACACACACACACACACACACACCTGAAGAAACACATAAAGAAACTGGAGAAGGTTCAGAGGTTTGCGACGAGGCTTGTCCCAGAGCTACGAGGGATGGGATATGAAGAGCGGCTGAAGGAACTGAACCTTACGACACTAGAGAAAAGAAGGGAGAGAGGAGATATGATAGGGACATATAAAATACTCAGGGGAATTGACAAAGTGGAAATAGATGAAATGTTCACACGTAATAATAACAGAACGAGGGGACATGGGTGGAAACTGGAAACTCAGATGAGTCACAGAGATGTTAGGAAGTTTTCTTTTAGCGTGAGAGTAGTAGAAAAATGGAATGCACTTGGGGAACAGGTTGTGGAAGCAAATACTATTCATACTTTTAAAACTAGGTATGATAGGGAAATGGGACAGGAGTCATTGCTGTAAACAACCGATAGCTAGAAAGGCGGGATCCAAGAGTCAATGCTCGATCCTGCAAGCACATATAGGTGAGTACATATAGGTGAGTACACACACACACACACACACACACACACACACACACACACACACACACATACACACACACACACACACACAGGAAGCAGCCCGTGACAGCTGACTAACTCCCAGGTACCTATTTACTGCTAGGTAACAGGGGCATTCAGGGTGAAAGAAACTTTGCCCATTTGTTTCTGCCTGTTGCGGGAATCGAACCCGCGCCACAGAATTACGAGTCCTGCGCCCTATCCACCAGGCTACCAGGCCCCTGTGTCTGTGTGTCTGAGTGTGTGTGCTCACCTAGTTGTGCTTACGGGGGTTGAGCTCTGGCTCTTTGGTCCCGCCTCTCAACTATCAAATGGTGTAGATTCCTGAGCCTACTGGGCTCTATCATATCTTCATTTATAACTGTGTATGGAGTCAGCCTCCACCACATCACTGTCTAATGCATTCCATTTATTAACTACTCTGACACTGAAAAAAATTCTTTCTAATGTCCCTGTGGCTCATTTGGGTACTCAGTTTCCACCTGTGTCCCCTTGTTCGTGTCCCACCAGTGTTGAATAGTTTGTCTTTGTCCACCCTGCCAATTCCTCTTATGATCCAAGTTCATAACTACTCAAATTAATTATTATAAAATGAACAAATCCACAAGGGCTGTGACGAGGATTCGAACCTGCGTCCGGGAGCATCCCAGACACTGCCTTAATCGACTGAGCTACGACAGGGTGAAAGGGTTGAAACCGAAGTTCTACTGAACTTACCCTGTCGTGGTTCAGTCGATTAAGGCAGTGTCTGGGATGCTCCCGGACGCAGGTTCGAATCCTCGTCACGAGCCTTGTGGATTTGTTCATTTGATGCATCACGTTAGTGTGATCTGTGTATGATAAATATTATACTTTTCATCATACCTCAATTAGTTATGTATTATAGAGTACTACATATTTCTGGCTTCATTTCATTGTGCTGTTATTTATTTGATGTGATTGTATTGCAGTGATACTATTGTATTTCATTGTTGTATTATACTGTATAAGAGTTGGTTGGTGGAACGATGTATGAGTATGGTTATACTTGTTCTGGACGGGTGTATGATGAGGTTTGTGTGTGTGTGTATGCGTGTGTGTGTGGTACCAGCTGTGTGTGAGTGGTACCAGCTGTGTGACAGTGGTACCAGCTGTGTGTGTCAGTGGTACCAGCTGTGTGTGTGTCAGTGGTACCAGCTGTGTGTGTGTCAGTGGTACCAGCTGTGTGTGTGTCAGTGGTACCAGCTGTGAGTGACAGTGGTACCAGCTGTGTGTGTCAGTGGTACCAGCTGTGTGTGTCAGTGGTACCAGCTGTGTGTGTCAGTGGTACCAGCTGTGTGTGTGTCAGTGGTACCAGCTGTGTGTGTGTCAGTGGTACCAGCTGTGAGTGACAGTGGTACCAGCTGTGTGTGTCAGTGGTACCAGCTGTGTGTGTCAGTGGTACCAGCTGTGAGTGTCAGTGGTACCAGCTGTGTGTGTGTCAGTGGTACCAGTTGATTGACAATTGAGAGGCGGGACCAAAGAGCCGAAGTTCAATCCCCGCAAGCACAACTAGGTAGGTACTCACCCTCTCTCTCACCCTCCCTCTCTCACCCTCCGCCCCCCCCTCCCTCTCTGCCTCTCTCTCACACTCTCCCTCCCCCTCTCTCTCACCCTCCCACTCTCTCTCACCCTCCCCCTCTCTCTCACACCCTCCCCCTCCCTCTCTCTGTCTCTCTCCCTACCTCCACTGCCTTGTTCTCTACGGTGAGATATCTTATCATCTCACACACTTATCTAACACCATCGTCCATAACCTAATTTCAGACCTTCCACATCTTTATCGATTATTTTCGTCCTTTCTCATTTTTAATTCCTTCCTTTATCTCGTTTCTCTCCATCGTTCTCTTCTCTTCTTCCCTACTCCAATTCCCCTCCACACCCAGTATCCCCTCTCTCTCTCCTTTCCCATCTCACTATTTTCCCCTCCCATCCATCCCTTCAATTCCCCTCTTCATTCCTTGTTCCCCCTCTCTCTCTCTCTCTCTCTCTCTCTCTCTCTCTCTCTCTCTCTCTCTCCCTCCCTCCCTCCCTCTTGACTACCTCATCCTGAGCCGCGAGAGGACGCAGCATCCAGGGAAATGATGATGAAGTTGGGTTCATCACTCTGATAGATGAATCATCTTGACAGCTCAGTAGGATGCTGGGGGGTCGCCCCTGATTAGAAAATTGAGGGTACTCCTCTTACCCTTAGAAGATGGGGAAGGGGGAATGGGGTGTAGGGGGCTCTTCATGGCCCTTGAAAATGGGGAAAAGGGAGGGGGAAGAAAGATTAAAAGGGAGAGAGTTATAGAGGCAATGGTAAAGTTAGGAAAGAACATTTATACAAAAACAGATAATAAAGAAAATGATATATAAAGAGTAGCAAAACTTGGAGAATTATTAATATCTCAAGAATATTAAAGAATAGAAAAAGGAAAATAGAAAACGCTGAAGATCCTGACTCACATCAGCTCAAAGGAACCACACAAACATATATATATATATATATATATATATATATATATATATATATATATATATATATATATATATATATATATATATATATATATATATATATATGCAATTGACGATCACAAAACACTGATCATTTTATGCGGAAAATCCACAGAGAAATATGAAATGAGGTGAACGTTTCGGCTTTGTTAAAGCCTTTGTCAATACCAGACTGACTAAGGAGAAGGGAGAAGGGGGAGAATATATAGGCCGACACCTGACCAACCCATCCCTAGGGTCAGGTGTAATTAACCAAAATCAGGTATAGCTTAGCTTAAAATGGTCAAAGAGGATTAAGCGGTCAGAGAATAAGGATGAAAGATTAAAGAAAAGCCTCATGAACACACAATATATGAATATACAATTATAATGAGACATTGTAAGCCTCTCTATCAAAGTTGTTTCTTAAACTGTTGTGCAATATTATAACTTAAAAATGGATCAAGTTTGTACATTCCAGTACTAACATTAAGAAGATTTGGACACTGACTGATTAGAGCAGACTCAATCAAATTCCGTTCCACGAAATCCCCACAATTGGTAATGCTTTTTGCCCCATTCCAGTTAATATTGTGATCGCATAAACTCGTATGTAGATACAATGCATTAGACGTTTGGGCAGTTCTAATACTATAAGCATGTTGTGACAACCGCAATTGTAAGGACTTTCCTGTTTGTCCAAGGTACACAGAATCACAATCATTGCAGGGAATCGAATACACACAACCTGCTGTATCAGGGGAGTTTTTTATTAAATTGGATTTGATCGTACTATTAGTGAACACCAAATTTATATTAAGTTTCTTAAAAATCAGAGACAATTTTTCAAGTCCACTCGCATAAGGTACCACCAATGAGTTAATAATTTTTGGTTTCGCCTTAGGGACGTGATTATAAAACGTACGCTTGGCTTGTACAAACGAGAAATCCAAAAACCTCTTAGGATATTGTAAACTCTTCCCAATTTCATATATTTTAGCAATCTCTTCATCAAAAAACTCAGGGCTGCAAACCCTCAAAGCTCGTAGAAACATTCCTGAAAATACTGCCTGTTTAACTTTACTATGATGATTCGAATAAAAATGAACATACGACCCCACGTTGGTAGGTTTCCTATACACATTAAATTTGAACTTTCTAGTGACTCTATGAATCATAATGTCTAAAAACGGAAGAGTACCATTCTCCTCAGTCTCACAAGTGAATTTTATTGAAGGTACCAAAGAATTAAGTTCATTAAGAAAAACTATCTGGTCTTTGTTGCACGGCCATAAGCACAAAATATCATCAACATACCTATACCAAACCACATTAGCCGGCATAATCCTGGATAAGATTTTTGTTTCAAAGAATTCCATATACAAATTGCTTAAAACTGGGGACATAAAAAACTCCCCTGATACAGCAGGTTGTGTGTATTCAATTCCCTGCAATGATTGTGATTCTGTGTACCTTGGACAAACAGGAAAGTCCTTACAATTGCGGTTGTCACAACATGCTTATAGTATTAGAACTGCCCAAACGTCTAATGCATTGTATCTACATACGAGTTTATGCGATCACAATATTAACTGGAATGGGGCAAAAAGCATTACCAATTGTGGGGATTTCGTGGAACGGAATTTGATTGAGTCTGCTCTAATCAGTCAGTGTCCAAATCTTCTTAATGTTAGTACTGGAATGTACAAACTTGATCCATTTTTAAGTTATAATATTGCACAACAGTTTAAGAAACAACTCTGATAGAGAGGCTTACAATGTCTCATTATAATTGTATATTCATATATTGTGTGTTCATGAGGCTTTTCTTTAATCTTTCATCCTTATTCTCTGACCGCTTAATCCTCTTTGACCATTTTAAGCTAAGCTATACCTGATTTTGGTTAATTACACCTGACCAACCCTAGGGATGGGTTGGTCAGGTGTCGGCCTATATATTCTCCCCCTTCTCCCTTCTCCTTAGTCAGTCTGGTATTGACAAAGGCTTTAACAAAGCCGAAACGTTCACCTCATTTCATATTTCTCTGTGGATTTTCCGCATATATATATATATATATATATATATATATATATATATATATATATATATATATATATATATATATATAAATATATATATATATATATTACATCACGAAGCATGTACCTCAAAGATGTAAAGGCAGAGAGAGAGCACTGGTTAGTCTTGCTCCTTTCATGTCGAGGAGTGCCTGGAGCTGCCTAGTGCTTGAGCACAGGTGAGGAGAGAGAGAGAGGGGGGGGCGGGGAGCAGGTCAACCTACGCATGAACGCTCTATAGTCAAGTTCAAGGCCGAGCTGCGCGCTCTGTTGGACTAATTAAGCCTCTAGAGTTTACTGGGTGCTTTCACTATTGCAGTATGTACGCCGCTCCTTAGAATACTCTGACCGCTGTGTTTTGGGTTCGTGGAAGGAGTGTGTGTGTGTGTGTGTGTGTGTGTGTGTGTGTGTGTGTGTGTGTGTGTGTGTGTGTGTGTGTGTGTGTGTGTATGTGTGTATGTGTATGTGTGTGTATGTGTGTGTGTGCGTGTGTGTGCGTGTGTGTGTGTGTGTGTGTGTGTGTGTGTGTGTGTGTGTGTGTGTGTGTATGTGTGTATGTGTGTGTGTGTGTGTGTGTGTGTGTGTGTGTATGTGTGTGTGTGTGTGTGTGTGTGTGTGTGTGTGTGTGTGTGTGTGTGTGTATGTGTGTGTGTGTGTGTGTGTGTGTGTGTGTGTGTGTATGTGTGTGTGTGTGTGTGTACTCACCTAGTTGTACTCACCTAGTTGTGTTTGCGGGGGTTGAGCTCTGGCTCTTTGGTCCCGCCTCTCAACCGTCAATCAACAGGTGTACAGATTCATGAGCCTATCGGGCTCTGTCATATCTACACTTGAAACTGTGTATGGAGTCAGCCTCCACCACATCACTGCCTAATGCATTCCATTTGTCAACCACTCTGACACTAAAAAAGTTCTTTCTAATATCTCTGTGGCTCATTTGGGCACTCAGTTTCCACCTGTGTCCCCTTGTGCGTGTTCCCCTTGTGTTAAATAGACTGTCTTTATCTACCCTATCAATCCCCTTCAGAATCTTGAATGTGGTGATCATGTCCCCCCTGATCATGTGTGTGTGTGTATGTGTGTGTGTGTGTGTATGTCTGTATGTGTGTATGTGTGTGTGTGTGTGTGTGTGTGTGTGTGTGTGTGTGTGTGTACTCACCTATTTGTGCTTGCGGGGATTGAGCTCTGGCTCTTTGGTCCCGCCTCTAAACTGTCAATCAACTGGTGTACAGGTTCCTGAGCCTACTGGGCTCTATCATATCTACACTTGAAACTGTGTATGGAGTCAGCCTCCACCACATCACTGCCTAATGCATTCCATCTGTTAACCACTCTGACACTGAAAAAGTTCCTTCTAACGTCTCTGTGGCTCATGTGGGTACTCAGTTTCCACCTGAGTCCCCTTGTTCGCGTCCCACCAGTGTTGAATAGCTTATCCTTGTTTACCCGGTCGATTCCTCTGAGGATTTTGTAGGTTGTGATCATGTCTTTATGTGTGTGTGTGTGTGTATTATTACATTTCTTGAAAACATTTTGGCATACATGTTTGTATTGTTTGGTTAAGGCTCGTAGAGAGTAGTTTGTGAGCATTGCTCATATTACTTCAACCTTCACCGCCTGTTCACCCTCAGACCACAACCAACTTACTACCATAACACACCAAAACACCCATACCACCACCATTCAACCACCCACACACCACCCCACTCCACCACTATCCCACCACCCACATAAACCACCATTCCATCACCCACATAACCACTATCCCACCACCCACACAACCGCCATCCCATCTTGAGGATATCTTGAGATGATTTCGGGGCTTTTTAGTGTCCCCGCGGCCCGGTCCTCGACCAGGCCTCCACCCCCCAGGAAGCAGCCCGTGACAGCTGACTAACACCCAGGTACCTATTTTACTGCTAGGTAACAGGGGCATAGGGTCAAAGAAACTCTGCCCATTGTTTCTCGCCGGCGCCTGGGATCGAACCCAGAACCACAGGATCACAAGTCCAGCGTGCTGTCCGCTCGGCCGACCTCTCCCCAAGGTAGCATTACTTCATCAACCTACATTAGACCAACAGCCTCCAAGCTTGGTAATAAAGGAGATGAAGCCAACGAATGTAATCAGAAATAATCCTCACATGAGAATTTATTTTTTTGAGTAATTAGGAATTGAGAGAAGATCAGTTGAAAAACGTAAATTGTCTCTGATATTAAAGTTATGGTAAGAAAATAACAGTGATGAACCCAGCGCCACAGGATCATGACAGGTTGCAGGAATATTTCTTTCACCTAATGCCTCTGTTCACCCTAGCAGTAACTAGCCACCTGAGTTAGCCCCTAAGGGCAGCATCCTGGTGTTACATGTGTTAGAGACAAATATATATATAAAGATATGATAGAAAGATAAAGGTCAGGAGTTAGTACATTTGACAATCGATGGTTAGAAAGGCGGGGCCCAAGAGCTAACAGCTCGATTCGGCAGGTAAATACACGCGGAGCTTCAGGTGCCCATGTGTTACCCACCGCCAGAGGGCCGAGCAGCTCAGATTGTATCTTGTAGCAGCGACACATGTTGTTAATTCCCAGCTTCGACACCCACCACAGCTGTTAGGGGGGGGGGGGGGGGGGATGGAGAGGGGGGACCCCCTCCCTAACACCATGGTAGTGAATCATGGTAGTGAATCATGGCAGTGAATAGTGGTAGTGAATCGTGGTAGTGAATCATGGTAGTGAATCATGGCAGTGAATAGTGGTAGTGAATCGTGGTAGTGAATCGTGGTAGTGAATCATGGTAGTGAATCATGGCAGTGAATCATGGCAGTGAATCATGGTAGTGAATCATGGTAGTGAATCGTGGCAGTGAATCGTGGTAGTGAATCGTGGTAGTGAATCATGGTAGTGAATCATGGCAGTGAATCATGGCAGTGAATCATGGTAGTGAATCATGGTAGTGAAGCTTGGTAGTGAATCATGGTAGTGAAGCTTGGTAGTGAATCGTGGTAGTGAATCATGGTAGTGAATCATGGCAGTGAATCATGGTAGTGAATCATGGCAGTGAATCATGGTAGTGAATCATGGTAGTGAATCATGACAGTGAATCATAATAGTGAATCATGGTAGTGAAGCTTGGTAGTGAATCATGGTAGTGAAGCTTGGTAGTGAATCATGGTAGTGAATCATGGCAGTGAATCATGGCAGTGAATCATGGTAGTGAATCATGGTAGTGAATCGTGGTAGTGAAGCATGGTAGTGAATCGTGGCAATGAATCATGGCAGTAAATCATAACAGTGAATCATGGCAGTGAATCGTGGCAATGAATCATGGCAGTGAATCATGGCAGTGAATCATGGCAGTGAATCATGGCAATGAATCATGGCAGTGAATCATGGCAATGAATCATGGCAGTGAATCATGGCAATGAATCATGGCAGTGAATCATGGCAATGAATCATGGCAGTGAATCATGGCAATGAATCATGGCAATGAATCATGGCAGTGAATCATGGCAGTGAATCGTGGCAGTGAATCATGGTAGTGAAGCATGGTAGTGAATCATGGCAATGAATCATGGCAGTGAATCATAACAGTGAATCATGGCAATGAATCATGGCAGTGAATCATGGCAATGAATCATGCCAGTGAATCATGGCAATGAATCATGCCAGTGAATCATGGCAGTGAATCATGCCAGTGAATCGTGGCAGCGAATCATGGCAATGAATCATGGCCGTGAATCATGGCAATGAATCATGACAGTGAATCATGGCAATGAATCATTGCAATGAATCATGGCAATGAATCATGCCAGTGAATCATGGCAATGAATCATGGCAATGAATCATGCCAGTGAATCATGGCAATGAATCATGCCAGTGAATCATGGCAATGAATCATTGCAATGAATCATGGCAATGAATCATGGCAGTGAATCATGCCAGTGAATCATGGCAATGAATCATGCCAGTGAATCATGGCAATGAATCATGGTAGTGAATCATGGCAGTGAATCATGGCAATGAATCATGCCAGTGAATCATGGCAATGAATCATTGCAATGAATCATGGCAGTGAATCATGGCAGTGAATCATGGCAATGAATCATGGCAGTGAATCATGGCAATGAATCATGGCAATGAATCATGGCAGTGAATCATGAAAGTGCCCCCCAAAAACGAGGTAACTTGCAGATGTGGACACAAGAGAAATTACAAACTTGACAGAAACCAACATGGCGAAGTTCCCCACAATGTTCATGTTATTAATTCCAAAAAATCATAATTCCCCCCCCCCCCCCATGATGAAAAAGGCCTCAGGTCCAAAAAATGTGATAGAAATTGGCAGCTATATAAAGTAGCTGGAAATTAAATGAAAACAATACATAATATATATCTATCTATATATATACATAATATATATCTTCGCGTCAGATCTGTTTCCAATCAGATTCAATGTGTTACCAAATCCATGCCAGCCATTTTCCGGGTCTGAAAATCGGCCATTTCTTCGTCACTATGTTATATATATATTTTCAGACAACCTAACCTAATTTATGTTTCATGGATTGGAAATTGGATTCCAAATTGGGTTAAAATCTAATCACATCAGAATGCAGGAAAACAGACTCGGTCTTAGACATTCTTAGTCAATACGATAACATTTCAGATACATTATGTAAGTTACAAGTGAAAATCTTTGTACTCTTACAATTTCCTGACGTAATTGTAAATCTTAGCCTGTGGGGGGGGGGGATTTTTCCAGGATACATGAAAATTACATAATCATTAATTGGTGTATTTTTTACAACAGTTCTGTTTCTAACTGACCTAATAGGGTGGTTAAAATGGTATAAAAATATAAAGCCACATTTATATGTATATGTCTATGCGGAAAATCACATGTGAAAAATAGAGAATGTTAAACGCGTTTTCGGCTTAAATCGCCTTCATCTGAGCAAAGTAGAATGAAGCTTCATTCTACTGTGCTCTGCAACCCGTTCTCGCACTTTCGTATAGTCAATATTGACTTATTTAATACGTGCCTATGTGACATACTAAACATACTAGTTTACCTTGAAAAGCTTCATAGAAAACACCGACCTTACCTAACCTTCTTAGTATGTTAAGATAAGCATCTTATTGCTTCGTAATTACAATTATTACTTAACCTATACCTATATTTGGTTAAGTAACAATTGTAATTACGAAGCAATAAGATGCTTATTTTAATATACTAAGAAGGTTACGTAAGGTCGGTGTTTTCTATGAAGCTTTTCAAGGTAAACTAGCATGTTTAGTATGTCACATAGGCACGTATTTATTAAGTCAATATTGACTGTAAGAAAGTGCGAGAACAGGTTGTGCTCCAAGTGGTTTTTCCGCACACTTGGATCAGTGTTTTTGTGATCATTGTTGCTTATAAGTCAATTTAAAACAAATTATTGAATTGATTATCAGGAGGCGTAGGGAGAAACAAAACAGGCCAATTACACTTGATTAATCTTTGTATGTAGTGGAATTGAGTGGTTATAGATAAGAACATAAGAACAAAGGCAACTGCAGAAGGCCTATTGGCCCATACGAGGCAGCTTCTATCTATAACCACCCAATCCTACTCATAAACATGTCCAACCCACGCTTGAAACAATCGAGGGACCCCACCTCCACCACGTTACGCGGTAATTGGTTCCACAAATCAACAACCCTGTTACCGAACCAGTATTTACCCAAGTCTTTCCTACATCTAAACTTATCCAATTTATACCCATTGTTTCGTGTTCTGTCTTGTGTTGATACTTCTAATCATGTTATATTCCTGTCAGGGTCGTCTTGTGGAGGGTTGAACAGTACTATAAATATATGTAGTACTCCCATAGGTATTGTGGCGGTACCTGAGGCGCAAGTAGGCCCTCAGACCTTCACAGACTGGGACAACCTCTAATTGCCAGTGGTAGTATGGGTTCGAGTCACTTCTGGGGTGTGAGTTTTCAGTTGCATATAGTCCTGGGGACCATTCAGGCTTGTTCGCATATATATATATATATATATATATATATATATATATATATATATATATATATATATATATATATATATATATATATATATATATATATATATATATAACCCCAATTAAATAAAATAATAGCTGTAGCGTTTTCGCTCCAGTCAGGTCATTGTCAACAACTTGAGTTGCCAGTCAAGCTCTTGGATAGATGGACAGGTCAGGTCATTGCCAGCCAGGTCATCCATCTATCCATATTTCTATTCATCCATAAATCCCTCCCACCTTGTAAATCCATCTATTCATCCATGTACTATCTTATAAACAAAATAATTGTCTAATGTGTGGGGGTGATAGCATTGAGCTGTGTGAACTAATAAAATATAGACTCGTTACACCTTTACTCTGAGAAAGATGAGGGGCTTTAGAAACCTTTCAAGCTGTGTCAGGATCCTCTGCTGTATGCGACTGCTGGCAAAGTATAGACACCAGAATTTGTTTTCCCCAAATCAGTGTTATTACTAAAAAACAATTTTAATGTTTTTCATAATATTTAGCTGTGCAGCCGTCAATCAGTGCCAAAAAATCATAGTGGGGTGTCTGAATGTGACTCTGGCACGCTGTTCTCTTTTAAATTCTGGTGACCCCTGCCTATCCTATGATCATCCCATACCTCAGACCATTCTCTCTGCCAATACTGTATAATGTGTCAATATATTGATGGAGTTGTTGATTAAGGAGTTGTATTAACCCCGTTGGGGAGCCGATACCTGATCAACCAGGCTGTGACTCATACGTCAGGCTGCGAGCAGCCGCGTCTAACAGCCTGGTTGATCAGTCCAGCAACCAGGAGGCCTGGTCGACGACCGGGCCGCGGGGACACTAAGCCCCGGAAGCATCTCAAGGTAACCTCAAGGTAAGGAGCCGGTCGGCCGAGCGGATAGCACGCTGGATTTGTGATCCTGTGGTCCTGAGTTCGATCCCAGGCGCCGGCGAGAAACATTGGGCAGAGTTTCTTTCACCCTACGCCCCTGTTACCTAGCAGTAAAATTGGTACCTGGGTGTTAGTCAGCTGTCACGGGCTGCTGCTTCCTGGGGGTGAAGGCCTGGTCGAGGACCGGGCCGCGGGGACACTAAAGCCCCGAAATCATCTCAAGATAACCTCAAGATCTCAAGATAACCTCAAGATCTCAAGATAACCTCAAGATCTGAAGATAACCTCAAGATCTCAAGATAACCCCCTTCGTTTCCCAGCTGGGAGAAAGCACTAAGCTTCCCAGCATTACATCAACTGTGCGGGAGAAGAGGAACAAAGCTTTGCCCTGTGGCAGGTAAACACACACACTGCTTGTAGGGTTTTTGCCAATAACAGACTTACCTCAGGGAGGCCCAGCAACCAGGAGGCCTGGTCGACGACCGGGCCGCGGGGACGCTGAGCCCCGGAAGCCCCTCAAGGTAACCTCAAGGTAAGGGTGGCCACGCTTGTTCCTCCCCCCTTTTCCTGCCCAAATATCTAACAGGCCTAACAAAAACAAAACTTTCTATCAACATGACTAACTCCTAGACAACATATGCCTGTCTATCAACATCACTAATACCCCCTGGACAACATATGCCTGTCTATCAACATCACTAATCCCCCCCCTCGATAACACATGCCTGTCTATCAACATATGTCTACCAACATCGTAATCTTAATGGCTTGGCGCTTTCCCCCTGATAATTCCCTCTCCTTCGGTTGAAAAAGATACATGGTGACGGGTGAACAGTAAGTTTAAGGACAGTAGTTGGATGAGTAAGTGATATGAAGACAGGATTGTTAAAATGGTGGTTGATCCTTGAGTGGGTGAGAACAGTCAACCCGTTCTCGCACTTTCTTATAGTCAATATTGACTTATTAAATACGTGCATATGTGACATACTAAACATACTAGTTTACCTTGAAAAGCTTCATAGAAAACACCGACCTTACCTAACCTTCTTAGTATGTTAAGATAAGCATCTTATTGCTTCGTAATTACAATTATTACTTAACCTATACCTACAATAGCATCTTACTGCTTCGTAATTACAATTATTACTTAACCTATACTTAAAATAGGTTAAGTAATAATTGTAATTACGAAGCAATAAGATGCTTATCTTAGCATACTAAGAAGGTTAGGTAAGGTCGGTGTTTTCTATGAAGCCTTTCAAGGTAAACTAGTATGTTTACTATGTCACATATGCACGTATTTAATAAGTCAATATTGACTATACGAAAGTGCGAGAACGGGTTGGAACAGTACATGGATGGCTTACCTGAGAAAGGATGTGGTAGACACCGGCGATGGCTGAACCGTGGATTGGAGACCAGGGGCTTGCGCCCGACCCGCTGCAAAAATCAATAGAGTATTTAAATATTAATGCAAAGTAATAGCGGCATGTGGCATAAAAATATGTATAAATCTTGCAATGATGCAAGAGCAACCCAACTGTATCTTACATAAACCCTGTAACTGATCCTAGCCTTACTTCAGGTGTGTGTGTGTGTGTGTGTGTGTGTGTGTGTGGGTGTGTGTGTGTGTGTGTGTGTGTGTGTGTGTGTGTGTGTGTGTGTGTGTTTACTCACCTAGTTGTACTCATCTATTTATCCGAGGCCAAGGAGCTGAGATACGAGGCCAAGGAGCTGGGATACGAGGACAAGGATCTGAGATACGAAGCCAAGGATCTGGGATACGAGGCCAAGGAGCTGGGATACGAAGCCAAGGAGCTGGGATACGAAGCCAAGGATCTGGGATACGAAGCCAAGGATCTGGGATACGAAGCCAAGGATCTAGGATACGAAGCCAAGGATCTGGGATACGAAACCAAGGATCTGGGATACGAGGCCAAGGATCTGGGATACGAAGCCAAGGATCTGGGATACGAAGCCAAGGAGCTGGGATACGAAACCGAGGATCTAGGATACGAAGCCATGGAGCTGGGATACGATAAGCAGGCGGAATAAGAGGATATATATGTCAGGGATACGAGGACATAGAGCTGAGATAAGAGTACAGAGTAAAAGAACGTTGCTCAGGCCCCTTGGACCTGCGGGCATCGAACGCCGACTCTATACGGAGCGAGATCGTCCATGAACCAACTAATCCAAACACAGAATTGGAGAGACTAATTAGGCATAGCTTCCGAAGCCTCTAAATTAATTTTTTGAGACGCACGAAAAATTAGAAACCAATATATTGTAATTTTAGACTATACTGGCAGAAGTGTAGCAGTTATCGTTCTGAAAAAAAAACTATTTGCCCGCTTCAGACGATTTCAAAACACGATACAAAACTTGTGAGGCAGCTCCATGTTTACAAAACATTCTTGAAATACACACACATCATTATCAGATAAGGCGCCTCGGAAACCATCACTTGACGGCGTTCGAACCTACTCTAAGGGCCCTAATGAGATTGGAGGCCAGGGACCCGCTTCTGCTTTGTTATCGGCGATGTGAGTTATCCTCTTCATCCGTCACCTGTCCTCTGGGAGCCCGGCGGAAGAAAACGGGAAGTATGGGGGATGGGAAGAGGGAGAACGGGAAGAAATGATAGGGAAGCTATGATAAAGATGGTGAAAGGTGAAGGGTGAATTTAGTAAAAAAAATGTCGCATTTTTGACGGATTGGCAGTGTGTGTCATATATATATATATATATATATATATATATATATATATATATATATATATATATATATATATATATATATATATATATACAGGGAAACAGCAAAATCACTCAAGTACAGGCGACTGGAAGGTCAATACCTCTTTGTTCCCATAGCGTCTGAGACGCATGGCCCCTGGGGCAAGAGTGCCTTGGGATTTCTCAAGGAATTGGGTTCCAGGCTCATTGACGTCACCAGAGACCCAAGGGCTTCCAGTTTTTTGTTTCAGCGTCTCAGTGTGGCGATCCAGAGGGGAAATGCTTGCTGCGTCCTCGGTTCCTGTCCAGAAGCGGAGGAGCTTCAAGAGATCCATAACCTTTAGGCATTTGTCTTGTATGTTTTGTAACCTTTAAATTTATATATATATATATATATATATATATATATATATATATATATATATATATATATATATATATATATATATATATATATTTTATTGAATATGACCGAAAAAGTAAGATTAATAATTCTAACACGAATTTTCTCAATCTTTCGTACATTATGCTTCACTGTTGGAGGTAAATCAAAAATCACTTCTCCAAAATTCATTTTTATTTCTAGTCTGACGCGACACGGGCGCGTTTCGTAAAACTTATTACATTTTCAAAGACTTCACAAATACACAACTGATTAGAACTTGCGTTTCCCTGATTTTATATCTACATTTGAGTGAGGTGGGAAGGGTGATGTGGCATTACATTTGAGTGAGGTGGGAAGGATGATGTGGCATTAACACAAGACAGAACACTAGAGGATATTAATAGGGTATTAAAAGTATCAACACAAGACAGAACACGAAACAATGGATATTGAATAGAAGTGTTTGTAGAAAGCCTATTGGTCCATATTTCTTGATGCTTCTATATTGGAGCGGAGTCTTGAGGTGGGTAGAATATAGTTGTGCAATAATTAGCTGTTGATTGCTGGTGTTGACTTCTTGATGTGTAGTGCCTCGCAAACGTCAAGCCGCCTGCTATCGCTGTATCTATCGATGATTTCTGTGTTGTTTACTAGGATTTCTCTGGCGATGGTTTGGTTATGGGAAGAGATTATATGTTCCTTAATGGAGCCCTGTTGTTTATGCATCGTTAAACGCCTAGAAAGAGATGTTGTTGTCTTGCCTATATACTGGGTTTTTTGGAGCTTACAGTCCCCAAGTGGGCATTTGAAGGCATAGACGACGTTAGTCTCTTTTAAAGCGTTCTGTTTCGTGTCTGGAGAGTTTCTCATGAGTAGGCTGGCCGTTTTTCTGGTTTTATAGTAAATCGTCAGTTGTATCCTCTGATTTTTGTCTGTAGGGATAACGTTTCTATTAACAATATCTTTCAGGACCCTTTCCTCTGTTTTATGAGCTGTGGAAAAGAAGTTCCTGTAAAATAGTCTAATAGGGGGTATAGGTGTTGTGTTAGTTGTCTCTTCGGAGGTTGCATGGCTTTTCACTTTCCTTCTTATGATGTCTTCGATGAAACCATTGGAGAAGCCGTTATTGACTAGAACCTGCCTTACCCTACAGAGTTCTTCGTCGACTTGCTTCCATTCTGAGCTGTGGCTGAGAGCACGGTCGACGTATGCGTTAACAACACTCCTCTTGTACCTGTCAGGGCAGTCGCTGTTGGCATTTAGGCACATTCCTATGTTTGTTTCCTTTGTGTAGACTGCAGTGTGGAAACCTCCGCCCTTTTCCATGACTGTTACATCTAGAAAAGGCAGCTTCCCATCCTTTTCCGTCTCGTAAGTGAAACGCAGCACGGAACTCTGCTCAAATGCCTCCTTCAGCTCCTGCAGATGTCTGACATCAGGTACCTGTGTAAAAATGTCGTCAACATACCTGCAGTATATGGCCGGTTTCAAGTTCATGTCGACTAAGACTTTTTGCTCGATGGTACCCATGTAGAAGTTTGCAAACAGGACACCTAGGGGAGAACCCATGGCGACCCCATCTACTTGCTTATACATGTGCCCATCCGGGCTCAAGAAGGGTGCCTCTTTAGTACAAGCTTGGAGTAGTTTCCTCAGAATACTTTCTGGCATGTCAAGAGGCATAACGCATACGTCGACCGTGCTCTCAGCCACAGCTCAGAATGGAAGCAAGTCGACGAAGAACTCTGTAGGGTAAGGCAGGTTCTAGTCAATAACGGCTTCTCCAATGGTTTCATCGAAGACATCATAAGAAGGAAAGTGAAAAGCCATGCAACCTCCGAAGAGACAACTAACACAACACCTATACCCCCTATTAGACTATTTTACAGGAACTTCTTTTCCACAGCTCATAAAACAGAGGAAAGGGTCCTGAAAGATATTGTTAATAGAAACGTTATCCCTACAGACAAAAATCAGAGGATACAACTGACGATTTACTATAAAACCAGAAAAACGGCCAGCCTACTCATGAGAAACTCTCCAGACACGAAACAGAACGCTTTAAAAGAGACTAACGTCGTCTATGCCTTCAAATGCCCACTTGGGGACTGTAAGCTCCAAAAAACCCAGTATATAGGCAAGACAACAACATCTCTTTCTAGGCGTTTAACGATGCATAAACAACAGGGCTCCATTAAGGAACATATAATCTCTTCCCATAACCAAACCATCGCCAGAGAAATCCTAGTAAACAACACAGAAATCATCGATAGATACAGCGATAGCAGGCGGCTTGACGTTTGCGAGGCACTACACATCAAGAAGTCAACACCAGCAATCAACAGCCAATTATTGCACAACTATATTCTACCCACCTCAAGACTCCGCTCCAATATAGAAGCATCAAGAAATATGGACCAATAGGCTTTCTACAAACACTTCTATTCAATATCCATTGTTTCGTGTTCTGTCTTGTGTTGATACTTTTAATACCCTATTAATATCCTCTAGTGTTCTGTCTTGTGTTAATGCCACATCATCCTTCCCACCTCACTCAAATGTAATGCCACATCACCCTTCCCACCTCACTCAAATGTAGATATAAAATCAGGGAAACGCAAGTTCTAATCAGTTGTGTATTTGTGAAGTCTTTGAAAATGTAATAAGTTTTACGAAACGCGCCCGTGTCGCGTCAGACTAGAAATAAAAATGAATTTTGGAGAAGTGATTTTTGATTTACCTCCAACAGTGAAGCATAATGTACGAAAGATTGAGAAAATTCGTGTTAGAATTATTAATCTTACTTTTTCGGTCATATTCAATAAAATATGTCTACAGGAA
>NC_091203.1:27498656-27617518 GCF_040958095.1 Procambarus clarkii | reverse complement strand
TTGCATAGTAGGCTGAAAAGTGAGTTCTGGCTACTAGGTACGACATATATATATAAACATATATATAATATAGACCAGGAAGGGGAGGTGAGACACTGACATCACGTATCATTTAAGCTTTTAAGAGGATGCTAGGAATCAAAATTCAGGTTCCAACTCCTTAAGAGCAGGAAGATCTTGTCTTTCACTATTACTTAACCAACTGACCGACAAAGGGCCTGACAGCTGAGTGGACAGCGCTCGGGATTCGTAGTCCTGTGGCCTGGCGATCGATCCCGGAAACAAATGGGCAGATATTCTTTTACCCCTGATGCCCCTGTTACCCAGCAGTAAAATTGGTACCTGGGTATGTGTATGGGGGGAATTTGATTGAGAGTTGAGAGGCGGGCCGAAAGAGCCAGAGCTCAACCCCCACAAGCACAACTAGTGTAGACATCAGAGCCCCACAACTCTTTAATCTCCCGCCAACAATTTTAACAAATATCGCTGGAACAACAATGGAGCTTCCACGGGAGAACTGGACTCGTATCTGCTGTAGTTAGCGGATCAGTTAGGCTGTGATGGCAGTGTTGGCCTTCAGGCCACGAGGACACACGGCCTGGCAACCCAGGAGCCAGATTCACGAAGCAGTTACGCAAGCACTTACGAACGTGTACATCTTTCCTCAATCTTTGACGGCTTTGTTTACATTTATTAAACAGTTTACAAGCATGAAAACTTGCCAATCAACTGTTGTTATTGTTATAAACAGCCTCCTGGTGCTTCGGAGCTCATTAACTGTTTAATAATTGTAAACAAAGCCGTCAAAGATTGAGGAAAGATGTACACTTTCGTAAGTACTTGCGTAACTGCTTCGTGAATCTGGCCCCTGGCCACCGAGGCGCTAGTCACAGGTCAGCCTTCGAGTGAAGAGATCCATTACCTACACCGGAAGGGAAGGAAATTTTCAGAGGAAAAGCCACAAACAAATCGACTATTTATATATATTGAAGAAGGAACATTGGGTTTATGAGAATACAGAGCATCGATGTTTTTACATTGTAAAGCCACTAACACGCATAGCGTTTCGGGCAGACTACATAGCACTTGGAATGGATCAGGATAAGGATTTGGGATGGGACGGGGCGAAGGAATGGTGCCCAACCCCTTTTACGGTCGGGGATTGAACGCCGACCTGCATGAAGCGAGACCAACGAGCTCAGCAAGAGCCACAAAGTTGATTTGCTGGACACTCTTGCTATGTGATTTGCAGTAAGAGTTGTGAATTACTCGACTCTTCCTCACAAGAGCAGTTACTACCCTGGAAACACAAACCGTAAACTGTCTATTTTCCGCTTGTTACAACTTGTAATAAAGTTGTTACATCTTGGCTTAACGTGTTTATGACGTATTAGAACGTTGTTATAACTTGTTATATTGGTTGTTATAACTGGTTAGGTGTTAAAACTTGTTCGAAACGTTGTACCAACGTCGTAGTTTCGGTGTGTGTTTGGCGGGTATTCAACCACCCAAGACGATGACTTAAAGTTGACATAATACAGGCTTTCACAACCCTATGACGCGGGATCGATGGATTGTTTCAATCGCAGGTTAGACATATATGCGAATGATTTTAAGTGGATATAAATAGAAGCTACGACGGTAATTTATATGTTCCAACAGCAATCAACATTCTCGAACAAATACTCTATAATCGTCCAATTAAACATAATAAACTCCAATTGGTGTATATTTTCTAGCAAAATGATTATAGAAAAACGGAGCAAAATATTTCATTTAATCGGCTGGTAAATATATATATACAAAAAATTCCATAAAAATCGACCTGAGAGTAAATATGGTACTACATGTTTCGGAAAAATATATTTGTCTGACAATCCTTGACTTCCACCTTTTGTATTAACAAGAGCTTTGGTAACACAGTGATTTTTTGTGCTGCATGAAGCTTTTGTGCTGTTTTGCACTTATGTGTTCCCATTAGTTTCAACACAAGTGCTTTCGTGTTGACAATAGCTTTTGTGGTATATATATGCCGGAAGCTTTAGAAATACCATGAGATTTTGTATTGAATGACGTTTTGTGTTGCAATGAGTTTTTGTGGTACCATAAGCTTCTATGCTGCCATGAGGTCTTCTGGGATATCCCACGTCCTCTGGGATACCCAACGTCCTCTGGGATATCCCACGTCCTCTGGGATACCCCACGTCCTCTGGGATATCCCGCGTCCTCTGGGATATCCCGCGTCCTCTGGGATATCCCACGTCCTCTGGGATATCCCGCGGCCTCTGGGATACCCCACGTCCTCTGGGATACCCCACGTCCTCTGGGATATCCCACGTCCTCTGGGATATCCCACGTCCTCTGGGATACCCCACGTCCTCTGGGATATCCCTCGTCCTCTGGGATATCCCGCGTCCTCCGGGATACCCCACGTCCTCTGGGATACCCCACGTCCTCTGGGATATCCCACGTCCTCTGGGATACCCCACGTCCTCTGGGGTACCCCACGTCCTCTGGGATATCCCACGTCTTCTGGGATACCCCACGTCTTCTGGGATATCCCACGTCCTCTGGGATACCCCACGTCTTCTGGGATACCCCACGTCCTCTGGGGTACCCCACGTCCTCTGGGATATCCCACGTCTTCTGGGATACCCCACGTCTTCTGGGATATCCCACGTCCTCTGGGATACCCCACGTCTTCTGGGATACCCCACGTCCTCTGGGATATCCCACGTCCTCTGGGATACCCCACGTCCTCTGGGGTACCCCACGTCCTCTGGGATATCCCACGTCTTCTGGGATACCCCACGTCTTCTGGGATATCCCACGTCCTCTGGGATACCCCACGTCTTCTGGGATACCCCACGTCCTCTGGGATACCCCACGTCCTCTGGGATATCCCACGTCTTCTGGGATACCCCACGTCCTCTGGGATACCCCACGTCCTCTGGGATATCCCGTCCTCTGGGATACCCCACGTCCTATGGGATACCCCACGTCCTATGGGATACCCCACGTCCTCTGGGATACCCCACGTCTTCTGGGATAACCCACGTCCTCTGGGATACCCCACGTCCTCTGGGATATCCCACGTCCTCTGGGATACCCCACGTCCTCTGGGATACCCCACGTCCTCTGGGATACCCCACGTCTTCTGGGATACCCCACGTCTTCTGGGATACCCCACGTCTTCTGGGATACCCCACGTCCTCTGGGATACCCCACGTCCTCTGGGATAACCCACGTCCTGAGATACCCCACGTCCTCTGGGATACCCCACGTCTTCTGGGATATCCCACGTCCTCTGGGATACCCCACGTCCTCTGGGATATCCAACGTCCTCTGGGATACCCCACGTCCTCTGGGATACCCCACGTCCTCTGGGATATCCCACGTCCTCTGGGATACCCCACGTGCTCTGGGATATCCCGTCCTCTGGGATACCCCACGTCCTCTGGGATACCCCACGTCCTCTGGGATATCCCGTCCTCTGGGATACTCCACGTCCTCTGGGATACTCCACGTCCTCTGGGATACCCCACGTCCTCTGGGATATCCCTCGTCCTCTGGGATATCCCACGTCCTCTGGGATACCCCACGTCCTCTGGGATATCCCGCGTCCTCTGGGATACCCCACGTCCTCTGGGATATCCCGTCCTCTGGGATACCCCACGTCCTCTGGGATACCCCACGTCCTCTGGGATACCCCACGTCCTCTGGGATACCCCACGTCCTCTGGGATACCCCACGTCCTCTGGGATACCCCACGTCCTCTGGGATATCCCAGGCCAGAGACGTGGAGACGAGTCGTGCTCCACATTGGACGTGCGCCTACGTGTACCTCACTAATTCAATGTACCACAAGGAAAGAAAATCTCACCTGCCCGGGAATCAAAGGTGAATGAAATATTCAGAGTGGAGCTGCCAACCCGTGAGCCACACTTTACACAGGACCAGGTCGATGCTCTTCCTTCTATTTCCCATTTCACCTGTTCTTGGGGCATATATATTCTCCCCCCCTTTTGCTTCCCTAACGTCACGGGAGACATCTCCCGTCACGCAGGGTGCAGTCGCACCTCCACAGATCTCCAGTATCAGCTCTTGATACTGGTAATGGCTCAAAAGGGCCATTACTTACGGGCTATTCATGCCCGTGCCACCTATTGGGTGGCTTAATCTTCATCAATCATCACTAATACTCTGATTAGGCATCTTAGTTCACGGGAGACATCTCCCGTCACGCAGGGTGCAGTCGCACCTCCACAGATCTCCAGTATCAGCTCTTGATACTGGTAATGGCTCAAAAGGGCGGCAACCACTTATGGGCTATTCATGCCCAAGCCACCTTTTCGGTGGCTTAATCTTCTCTCTCTCTCTCTCTCTTCCCTAACGTCACTACCTATTCCTCTGACAGGGCTATTCTTCCCTCAATTCTTACCCTTTCAATCGGTCAATCCCGGGGATAGTTGGTTCCGCGCCGCCACATCTCACCTATCCCCAGAAAAAGGAGGCGGGATTGTCCCTCAATCTCTATAGCCAGAAAATAGAGGAGAGGATGGAACTATCCTCTCACCGTCCACCCGTGGAGGTGGAGAGTGACTCCCTCTACCCACACAGACCAGGAGCCAGATTCACGAAAGCACTTACGGAAGCACTTACGAACGTGTACATCTTTCCTCAATCTTTGACGGCTTTGGTTACATTTATTAAACAGTTTACAAGCATGAAAACTTGCCAATCAACTGTTGTTATTGTTATAAACAGCCTCCAGGTGCTTCGGAGCTCATTAACTGTTTAATAATTGTAAACAAAGACGCCAAAGATTGAGAAAAGATGTACAGGTTCGTAAGTGTTTGCGTAACTGCTTCGTGAATCTGGCCCCAGGTTGGCACCCGTGGCTGAAATATCTTGACCAGACCAGGTTATCTTGAGATGATTTCGGGACTTTTTAGTGTCCCCGCGGCCCGGTCCTCGACCAGGCCTCCACCCCCAGGAAGCAGCCCGTGACAGCTGACTAACACCCAGGTACCTATTTTACTGCTAGGTAACAGGGGCATAGTGTGAAAGAAACTCTGCCCATTGTTTCTCGCCGGCGCCTGGGATCGAACCCAGGACCACAGGATCACAAGTCCAGCGTGCTGTCCGCTCGGCCGACCGGCTCCCATCACAAGAACAGCAGTAATCTCTACGGGTGACCAGAAACAAGACCTCCACGTAATCAGCCTTGGTTATCGGTACGAAGATTAGGTTCGAGACTGAGAATGTCAGACGTGTTCTGACGTGTGAGAGAGGAAGCTCTGTCATAGTGGTCTTCGTGATGGAACACGACCCGTTTTATGCTTTATTTTTGTTTAAATCAAATTCGAGTCATTTTGGAACCTGGAGCGACAAGGAATGGATTCTGATGTATTAAATTCTCAACACCTGGGGCCAGATTCACGAAAGCACTTACGAACCTGTACATCTTTTCTCAATCTTTGGCGGCTTTGTTTCCAATTATTAAACAGTTAATGAGCTCCGAAGCACCAGGAGGCTGTTTATAACAATAACAACAGTTGATTGGCAAGTTTTCATGCTTGTAAACTGTTTAATAAATGTAACCAAAGCCGTCAAAGATTGAGGAAAGATGTACACGTTCGTAAGTGCTTTCGTGAATCTGGCCCCTGGCTGCTAGCCATGCTGGTCCTCGGACAAGATGTCATCCTTACTGGGTCTGAATAGCTACTCAGTTTACTAAACTATCATCAGGATCTATCTACTATCTCTATAAACTATCCACGGCGCTGATGGTCGTCTCCGCGTCACACACACAGTGGAACTGGGTCTTAACTGCTTACAGGAGAGGAATCAATTAACTAGTAAACAGTCCACAGTCTAAGGAACTGTCTTGACATCTGAGAGTAACAATGACTTCATTGTTGTGAGGTGGGCGAGGCGAGATGTACCCACTTGGAAGACAGACGCGGCCGACATCTTCCAGGTGTTAATTTGGAGATAAAGGTGTTAAACAATATATTATTAACGGTTTAGATGCAGAAGGAAGGGGAGGGAATTATCAGGGGGGGAGGAGTGTCAACTCATCACGACTATATAGCACTTGGAAGGGGATCAGGATAAGGATTTGGGATGGAACGGGGGAATGGAATGGTGCCCAACCACTTGGATGGTCGGGGATTGAACGCTGACCTGCATGAAGCGAGACCGTCGCTCTACCGTCCAGCCCAAGTGGTTGGACGGTTTAAATGAAGATCTTATCAGACCTATTCTGCAGACGAGGAGTCACAATAACGTGGCCGAAATATATTGACCAAACCACACACTAGAAACTGAAGGGACGACGACGTTTCGGTCCGTCCTGGACCATTCTCAAGTCGATTGTGACTTAAGAATGGTCCAGGACGGACCGAAACGTCGTCGTCCCTTCATTTTCTAGTGTGTGATCTGGTCAACAGACTTCCCCTCATCCTCCTAGGTTATATGTTCGGTTGCTCAAGCTAACTTGTATACATTTCACCTCTGCTCTTAAAAATGTTGACGGGTTCACGAAAACGAATCTCTTAGTGCCAGACAATATCAAACTACACAACGAACTTTAGATATAAATTTTGTCAACTTTATTCTCAAGTGATGAAGAACATTACACACACATAGAAGGTTCATTTAAGAGTCATTCATCTGACTATTTGTATCGTATTCAATCCCAAAAGTCTACAAGAAAGACGACTCGAAGAATATTAGAGAACAGAGAATGAAACAGGGAAAACAAGAACACACATGTTCACATGTGGAAAGAACACTACAAAGGCACTACACAGGCACTACAAAGGCACCTGAAGGCTTACAAGTCCACAATACCTCCTCAGGTACAGATGCTTACCAATAACGTGGAGAGTTAACATCTAATATTATCAAATTAAATAGTTGAATTCAAAGTTGCAATATTATATATATATATATATATATATATATATATATATATATATATATATATATATATATATATATATATATATATATATATATATATATATTGGAAGTGAAATAGAAAAGACAACCTCTCGTGAGAGGAAGAAATAGTCTAAGAGCAGGAACCTATTTTAAAAAGAAGTGGGGACTGAGGTAAGGAATCAGATGCAAAGACTTGACAATATGGGACATGGCAGGACCTCTCACTGGTTCGTAATAGGTTTTCAAAAACCTATTACGAACTTGTTGAAGTTGAGATCCTGTTCAAAACCTGTTGAGATTCTGTGCAAACTTGTTAAGATCCTGTGCAAACCTGTTGAGATCCTGTCTAAACTTGTTGAGATCCTGTGCAAACTTGTTGAGATCCTGTGCAAACTTGTTGAGATCCTGTTCAAAACCTGTTGAGACCCTATGCAAACTTGTTGAGATCCTGTCTAAACTTGTTGAGATCCTGTGCAAACTTGTTGAGATCCTGTCTAAACTTGTTAAGATCCTGTGCAAACTTGTTGAGATCCTGTCTAAACTTGTTGAGATCCTGTGCAAACTTGTTGAGATCCTGTGCAAACTTGTTGAGATACTGTCTAAACTTGTTGAGATCCTGTGCAAACCTGTTGAGATCCTGTGCAAACCTGTTGAGATCCTGTGCAAACCTGTTGAGATCCTGTTCAACCTGTTGAGATCCTGTGCAAACCTGTTGAGATCCTGTGCAAACCTGTTGAGATTCTGTGCAAACCTGTTGAGATCCTGTGCAAACCTGTTGAGATCCTGTGCAAACCTGTTGAGATCCTGTACAAACCTGTTGAGATCATGTGCAAACCTGTTGAGATTCTGTGCAAACCTGTTGAGATCCTGTGCAAACCTGTTGAGATCCTGTGCAAACCTGTTGAGATCCTGTACAAACCTGTTGAGATCATGTGCAAACCTGTTGAGATCATGTGCAAACCTGTTGAAATCCTGTGCAAACCTGTTGAGATCCTGTGCAAACCTGTTGAAATCCTGTGCAAACCTGTTGAGATCCTGTGCAAACCTGTTGAAATAACATACAATGCATCATTGTAGACATAAGTGATGTCAATCGCTGGAAAGAAGCAACTATAATTCCCATAAGATTGAGAAACCCCCAAACATTGACCTTAACAAAACATAAGCGAAGTGCTAGATGAAATAATAAGTAATGGAACACAGAGAGACAATTAACCAGGCAACAATGCCTCAACACGAAGCTCAGAGAAGGGAACTCACGCCTCACAAAACCTTCCGACGTGTAACAATAGAATGACTGAGAGCAGAAAATAAAATGAAAATGAGCTCCATGCTATTAGAAGGTCAGAAAGCATTTGTCACTCTCCCACGTGAGAGGCTCCTGCACCTAATTGAGACAGGTAAGGAACCTGTCTCAATTAACAGACAGAAAATAAATTAGGTTGGAACTATCCAATCTATTAGGAGATAATGTCTAGTTACCTGTCTTTTTGTCAAAGATTCGAGGCTAAATACCAAGGAACTTTGCACGGTGATTTGTGATTGTATGACAAGTTTTCATAGGGATTTATAGATTAGGGATTAGTTCCTATTGCAACAACTAATAAATCCTAAATAACATGAAAAGTGCGTTTGATTATCCATAGAGTGTCTTACACATTTCAGCTCTGACAATGATTTTATAGCATGACGTAGTTAGCTTTTTCGACACACTGTACTCCACTTCATATAGTCTAGGGATGTCTAATGCAGATGTACCTAATGTATTAATAAAAAAAAAGACATAATGCATTCAGAGTCTATTAAAAGGCACTACGGGCTCACCATAGCCCGTGCTACTTGGAACTTTTTGTTCCAGGTAGCGAATCTTTAACAAGAACAACAACAATTCAGAGTCTGCCAGTGCAGACCACTGATCACATGCCTCTGAATGGCTAACCATCCTGTGTGATGGGGATTTTAGCACCACGTAGCTAGCTTTTACCCCACACTGTACGCCTCATCAGATAGTCAAGGGTACCTATACAAATGCAGATGTACCTAAATGTGTTAATAAAAAAAATTGACATTGAATAAACGTTGATTTAATGTTGACCAGACCACACACTAGAAGTTGAAGGGACGACGACGTTTCGGTCCGTCCTGGACCAGTTGATTTAATGTTACTCGAGTATGTTTCTCCCACTGGGAGAGAGAGAATGTGAGGGTGAATGTGAGGGAAAGAGAATGGGAAGGAGAACGGTAGACAGGGAGAGAGAATAGGAAGGAGAGACAGCCAGAGATAAAAAAACTGACCCATCTAGGTATAGTCAGATTCTCCATCTATCTATACAAGAGAAAGTTTGGCTGTTTGTCAAAGCTTGGAGGCCAGAGTCTATTACTTGCTTCAGGCAACTTTGCATAGTGATTGGCGATTTCTGGAAAGTCTCAAGTGGCCGGGGTCGGGCTCTTTCAAGAGTAATAAGCCTCCACAACCCCTGCACCAAGTTGGTGGATGTAAAATGTCAAACTAGAAGCCAGCAGAGACCCGAGTTCGTTTCAATATGTGTGAGTGTGTGTGTGTGTGTGTGTGTGTGTGTGTGTGTGTGTGTGTGTGTGTACTCACCTAATTGTGCTTGCGGGGGGTTGAGCTCTGGCTCTTTGGTCCCGCCTCTCAATCGTCAATCAACTGGTGTACAGGTTCCTGAGCCTATTGAGCTCTATCATATCTACACTTGAAACTGTGTATGGAGTCAGCCTCCACCACATCACTGCCTAATGCATTCCATTTGTCAACCACTCTGACACTAAAAAAGTTCTTTCTAATATCTCTGTGGCTCATTTGGGCACTCAGTTTCCAAATGTCTGGTCATGATGTATACCATACCTCCAACTATACCTACAACTATACCTCCAACCCTCAGTAGAGAATTCAGCTCTACCGAAGAGCTCTCGCCTCAAGAGAAAAAACCGAGATGGAGAAAGTATTCAAGTTTACAAAAAGACGTAATGGGAAAAGACGAACGAATATGGCATAAATGACGCGAGAATAGTAAAATATAAGAACATGTTCTAGACATACAAAATTCTCTGAAGTATCAGAGAATTTTTCAGAATCTGAGGCGCCTAACGGCTGAGTGGACAGCGCTCGGGATTCGTAGTCCTAAGATTCCGGGTTCGATCCCCATGCGGAGGCGGAAACAAATGAGCAGAGTTTATTTTACACTGATGCACCCGTTCACCTAGCAGTAAATAGCTACCTGGGAGTTAGACAGCTGCTACGAGTTGCTTCCTGGGGATGTGTAACAAAAAGGCGGCCTGGTCGACGACCGGGCCGCGGGGACGCTAAGCCCCGGAAGCACCTCAAGGTAGGGAGGCTTCGGGTATTTTCCTGTTTTTGTGAAATAAACTAAACGAGTTATCGTGAAAACATGTTGACCAGCGAGTCAAACGCGCCTCAAACCCATGTAGGAAAGATTGAGGCCCAAAAAAAATACTTTTATAATAGAAAACTGACATGAAAAACCAGGAGAGGTGTAGAGTGGAGAGGACGAGAGAGGTGGAGAGTGGAGAGGTGTAGAGTGGAGAGGACGAGAGGTGTAGAGGGGAGAGGACGAGAGGTGTAGAGTAGAGAGGACGAGAGAGGTGTAGAGGGGAGAGGACGAGAGAGGTGTAGAGTGGAGAGGACGAGAGAGGTGTAGAGTGGAGAGGACGAGAGAGGTGTAGAGTGGAGAGGACGAGAGAGGTGTAGAGGGGAGAGGACGAGAGAGGTGTAGAGGGGAGAGGACGAGAGAGGTGTAGAGGGGAGAGGACGAGAGAGGTGTAGAGTGGAGAGGACGAGAGAGGTGTAGAGTGGAGAGGACGAGAGGTGTAGAGGGGAGAGGACGAGAGAGGTGGAGAGGACGAGAGGTGTAGAGGGGAGAGGACGAGAGAGGTGTAGAGTGGAGAGGACGAGAGAGGTGTAGAGTGGAGAGGACGAGAGGTGTAGAGTGGAGAGGACGAGAGAGGTGTAGAGTGGAGAGGACGAGAGAGGTGTAGAGTGGAGAGGACGAGAGAGGTCTAGAGTGAGGCAGGAGCAGTAACATGAATTACTTGGATGACGTCGCTGAAGCTAACTTAATAGAGCCGGTCGGCCGAGCGGACAGCACGCTGGACTTGTGATCCTGTGGTCCCGGGTTCGATCCCGGGTGCCGGCGAAAAACAATGGGCAGAGTTTCTTTCATCCTATGTCCCTGTTACCTAGCAGTAAAATAGGTACCTGGGTGTTAGTCAGCTGTCACGGGCTGCTTCCTAGGGGCGGAGGCCTGGTCGAGGACCGGGCCGCGGGGACACTAAAGCCCCGAAATCATCTCAAAATCTCAAGATAAATAGGCAATTTCAGATGTATATACAACTCTTCCATAGTCATATCGGGAGGAAGACGACTGTCACGTATCAAGATTGTGGATATTAAGACTTTACATAAGTGAGGGAGAAGACACGGAAAGAGATAAGGAGGTATGCGAACAACTTAACAAAAGCCTTCCGGAAGTATTCAAGTTGGGATTTAATTTGTCACTAGATTTTAGATCCCAAACCGAACGGGAAACTCCACCGGAAAGCCCTACTGAAATTTAAGTGTCGCCAGGAGAAGTCAAGAAGCAACTGCAGGAACTGGATGTGGCAAAAGTCATGGGACCAGACGGAATATCCCCATGGATATTAGAAGTGACAGCTGAAGCACTGTGCTGCCCACTTGCCGTAGTATTTAATTTCTCTTTAGAAACGGGAGAACTTCCTGACTGCTGGGAAACAGGTAATGTGGTCAAATCCACAAGGGCCGTGACGAGGATTCGAACATGCGTCCGGGAGCATCCCAGACACTGCCTTAATCGACTGAGCTACGACAGTCGATTAAGAATTGACATAGCTCGGGTGCAGGGGGGGGGGGGGTTGTGTAAAAGCCCGGTTTGTGCCTCGGAGAGGCTACGGGATCCAGTAAGTTCAGTAGAACTTCGGTTTCAACCCTTTTACCCTGTCGTAGCTCAGTCGATTAAGGCAGTGTCTGGGATGCTCCCGGACGCAGGTTCGAATCCTCGTCACGGCCCTTGTGGATTTGTTCATTTGAGGCATCACGTTAGTGTGATCTCTGTGTGTAAAGCTAATGTGATGCCACTCTACAAGAAAGGAGAGAAGTCAATGTTTAACTACAGACTCGTATCCCTAACTCGTATTCCCTTTAAGTTGCTAGAGAAAATAATCACGAGTAAGCTAGTGAAACATTTACAACAGAAAATGTTTGTCTCAAGGGGCCAAACATCACGGCTTTATTAATGGAAAATCCTGCTTGACAAACTTGCCTCGAGTTTTATAACAAAATGACAGAAATAAATCACGAGAGAGAACGCTGGGCAGACCGCACATTCCTTGAGTGTCAGAAAGCATTTGACACAGTCCTGCATAAAAGATCGGATACTCCAACTGGAGAAACAGCTTCCTGTATCGGGAAGAGTCCTAAGTAGGATTAGAGAGAATATATATATACTTCAGGAAAGAAGCAAAGAGAGAGAATACAATAACATAACACACTCAAGTCAGTATAAATATAGACCTAACCTAACCTAACCATACCTAACCTAACCTAACCTAACCATACCTAACCATACCTAACCTAACCATACCTAACAAACTCCCAACTAACTTCCCGCTGTGTGTAGGTGCTGGGACGAGGTATGCAAATGTGTTCGGTTATTTAGGCGAACATTTCTATGCAAATGAGCTTATGCGGCGCAGTAAAAACGTTATTAAAAAGACTTTCTTACATAAAAGTTGAAAAAATTGTGCTGTCCAGATAACCGGAGAAAGTATAACAAAAGGAATGCTGAAAGAGTGTAAGTTTTATATTATATATATATATATATATATATATATATATATATATATATATATATATATATATATATATATATATATATATATATATATATGTCGTACCTAGTAGCCAGAACTCACTTCTCAGCCTACTATGCAAGGCCCGATTTGCATAATAAGCCAAGTTTTCATGAATTAATTGTTTTTCGACAACCTAACCTACCTAACCTAACCTAACTTTTTCGGCTACCTAACCTAACCTAACCTATAAAGATAGGTTAGGTTAGGTTAGGTAGGGTTGGTTAGCTTCAGTCATATATCTACGTTAATTTTAACTCAAATAAAAAAAATTGACCTCATACATAATGAAATGGGTAGCTTTATCATTTCATAAGAAAAAAAATAGAGAAAATATATTAATTCAGGAAAACTTGGCTTATTAGGCAAATCGGGCCTCGCATAGTAGGCTGAGAAGTGAGTTCTGGCTACTAGGTACGACATATATATATATATATATATATATATATATATATATATATATATATATATATGTAGTGTGTGTGTGTGTGTGTGTGTGTGTGTGTGTGTGTGTGTGTGTGTATGTGTGTGTGTGTGTGTGTGTGTGTAAACAATATAAAAGGTAATATATGAGAAAGTAGTTACAAGTATCAAAAAGTTATACATGTGAGAAATATCTTTTATATCATAAGATTCTTCGTAAACTTTCAAGAAATTTGTTACATAAACTGGAAATTGTTGTGAGTGTTTTATTAAACTGTTGTTGTTAATCTTCTCCCCAAGCTGTGAAGATAACCCATTACCATCACCCTGGAGGCCCGGTCCCCAAATCTGCGCAGTAAAATAACAACATATTGGAGTGAACGATATAGAAGGAAATGCTAAATAGAGCCTTGTTAAGATAAGCATCTTATTGTTTCGTAATTACAATTATTACTTAACCTATACCTATAATAGGTTAAGTAATAATTGTAATTAAGAAGCGATAAGATGCTTATCTTAACATACTAAGTAGGTTAGGTAAGGTCGGTATTTTCTATGAAGCTTTTCAAGGGAAACTATTATGTTTAGTATGTCACCTATGCACGCAACTAATAAGTCAATATTGACTTATTAAATTTACGAGAACGGGTTGAATCCAACCACAAGCTAATGTGGTTACCCCAATACCGTCACCACAATGAACTTGCTCTCTATATATCTCTCAGACAATATTCATTCTATCTCTCTTTTTCCCCTTATCTTTCTCTCCCTTCGGCCGCTTTGTCTCCCATAAAACACTAGTGATAAACTTCTTTATCCGCTGTTTAAAACATATTACTCCAGGCTAAATATACAATTCATATTTACTGACAAACATGTCAAAAGATTCTGATATATTGTACAGATAGCAGGTCACCCAACCAGCTTTCAGTCAAGTAAGTAGCCTGATAGCCAACTAGGAAGACAGGAAATCAGCCAATCAGCTAGTCAGATATACAGAATGATGAACAATCACTAATGCAACAAATCAGACATCCACCGGATGAATCACCCAGATATTCACCTGATAAATCACCTAGACATCCAACTGATATATTACCTCAGACATCCACCTGATAATTCACCCAGATATTCACCTGATAAATCACCTAGACATCCAACTGATGAATTACCTCAGACATCCACCTGATAAATCACCCAGACATCCACCTGATAAATCACCCAGATATTCACCTGATAAATCACCTAGACATCCAACTGATATATTACCTCAGAAATCCACCTGATAAATCACCCAGATATTCACCTGATAAATCACCTAGACATCCAACTGATGAATTACCTCAGACATCCACCTGATAAATCACCCAAACATCCACCTGATAAATCACCCAGATATTCACTTGATAAATCACCTAGACATCCAACTGATAAATTACCTCAGACATCCACCTGATAAATCACCCAGATATTCACCTGATAAATCACCTAGACATCCAACTGATGAATTACCTCAGACATCCACCTGATAAATCACCCAGACATCCACCTGATAAATCACCCAGATATTCACCTGATAAATCACCCAGACATCCAACTGATATATTACCTCAGAAATCCACCTGATAATTCACCCAGATATTCACCTGATAAATCACCCAGACATCCAAGTACCTAACGAACCAACCAGCCATACTGTCAACCACCTCATAAGATGCCGACCATACATCCAAGAAGCTAACAACCATAACAGCTTAACCATCAGCTAACCATCCACGCCGCTGGCTAGTTAACTAGCTAACCAATTATCCACTTAGCCAGCCAACCAGCTAACTACTCAGTAGATCAATCAACGAAAGAGATTATCCATTCAGTCAACTAGCCAGCCAATCAACTAGCCATTCAGTCAACCAGCCATCCAATCAACTAGCCATTCAGTCAACCCACCAACCAGTCAACCAGCCGGGAGACCATCCACCAATCAACTAGCCATTCAGTCAACCAGCCATCCAATCAACTAGCCATTCAGTCCACCCACCAACCAGTCAACCAGCCGGGAGACCATCCACCAATCAACTAGCCATTCAGTCCACCCACCAACCAATCAACCAGCCGGGAGACCATCCACCAATCAACCAGCCACAGCCACCAACCAAAGCCAGGCAGCCAGTAATGTATTCTACCTCTCGGAAAAAAAAATTCCCAGCCACATTTTCCATTAATTTCAAAGTCAGTTTATATCTTGTTTGCTTTCATAAAATTGTCAATTAAAACCACGTGACCTGTTCAAAACAAGGTCAGGGGGTCAAGGGCACAATTAGCTGCCATAATAGTATATTATGATTTCATTTATTGATGAATGTTATTATTGGGGTTATTATTGTTCTTCACGTGTTATGAGACAAGTTTATGATGTTATACTTGGTTGTTATTGAAGTTATTGGTTATGTTGAACTAATATATGGTCGACCAGACCACACACTAGAAGGTGAAGGGACGACGACGTTTCGGTCCGTCCTGGACCATTCTCAAGTCAATTGTGGCCACAATCGACTTGAGAATGGTCCAGGACGGACCGAAACGTGGTCGTCCCTTCACCTTCTAGTGTGTGGTCTGCTCAAACTACTTCAGCCACGTTATTGTGACTCCTCGTCTGCATGTAGTTACAGAGTAATTGTTGATCAACCCTAGAGTAGAGGCTTCCAGCCTCTACTCTAGGGAGCCGGTGGCTGACCGGACAGAACACTGGACGCGTGATCCTGTGGTCCCGGGTTCGATGCCGGGCGCCAGCGAGAAACAATGGGCAGTTTCTTTGATCCTAATGCTCCTGTTATCTAGCAGTAAATAGGTACCTGGAAGTTAGTTAGCTGTCACGGGCTGCTTCCTAAGGGTGGAGGCCTGGTCGAGGACCGGGCCGCGGGGACACTAAAGCCCCGAAATCATCTCAAGATAACCTCAAAATAGGTACTAAAGAGATGCGACACAAAGTGATCAACAAATCAGAAGATGAAAGGTTTCACATATTTTATATTTACTACTCAACTCAAGTTTAGACAATACCAGTTCGGTCAGGTTGATATTGATATGTGCTTTACTGAACACAAACTGTAATAACCTCGTTGATTGTTAAGTGACTTAAGGAAGCTTGATGTTAGACTAAACGAAAAGTAATTCTTAAATCACAAGCAAATAAAAGTAAACATTGAGAATAATCTTGATTTGTTGATATAAAAATAACAGCCCATCCTCTTGATTAGGGAGGCATATATGGGGTATCGTAGCCTGGTGGATAGCGCGCAGGACTCGTAATTCTGTGGCGCGGGTTCGATTCCCGCACGAGGCAGAAACAAATGGGCAAAGTTTCTTTCACCCTGCATGCCCCTGTTACCTAGCAGTAAATAGGTACCTGGGAGTTAGTCAGCTGTCACAGGCTGCTTCCTGGGGGTGGAGGCCTGGTCGAGGACCGGGCCGCGGGGACACTAAAGCCCCGAAATCATCTCAAGATAACCTCAAGAAGGGAGACCTTACAGTAACGCTAAGTACAATAGTACATATATATGTGCCATAGTACATATATGTACCACAGTACATATATGTACTATATCCATATCATATATGTACTAAATCCATATCATATATGTACTATATATATATTACGTGGATATATGTACATATATGTACATATATCCACGTAAACGATAATCAGAAAGTAGTAATCTGAATTTGGATAAACCGGTTTATCCAAATTTGGATTTGGAAATCTACTGAATCTGGACAAACCGGAAATGTTTCTGTACTGATGTTGCAAAGAAAACTTGACCTAACCTAACCTTCCTTGACCTAATGCACGTTATCTGAGGCCTAATATAGTACATATATGTACTATACTTGGCCTGGGAATATTTAAGTTTTGTTTTAGCTTTTTTTTCGGACTCAATAAAGTGGATAGTACCAAATTTAACTATCGAATTATCCAATATGTATGTACGAAGGTCTACATAGTTACAAAACGTCCTATTTAAACAGGACGGGATCACCATAGCCCGTGCTACTTGGAACTTCGTTCCAGGTAGCGAATCTTTAACAACAACATATCTATCAGATATGTTGTTGACAACATATCAGAAGGATAAGCTGTAAAATAATTGTATAACTTCATTTTCTCTCCATACATGACAAAATTAATTTTCACCAAAAACCAAGCGGTTGGGGCTGTGTACTGTATTACCCCATCGCTATCTTATATTGCTATCCTTACTGAAAAGTTGCTATATCCTCTTCTCTACCAACTTCCAGTGGCCAGATTCACGAAGGAGTTACGCAAGCACTTACTAACCTGTACATCTTTTCTCAATCTTTGGCGGCTTTGTTTACAATTATTAAACAGTTAATGAGCTCCGAAGCACCAGGAGGCTGTTTATAACAATAACAACAGTTGAATGGCAAGTTTTCATGCTTGTAAAATGTTTAATAAATGTAACCAAAGCCGTCAAAGATTGAGAAAAGATGTACACGTTCGTAAGTATTTGCGTAACTGCTTCTTGAATCTGGCCCAAGGTTCGTAAGTACTTGCGTAACTGCTTCTTTAATCTGGCCCAAGGTTCGTAAGTACTTGCGTAACTGCTTCTTGAATCTGGCCCAAGGTTCGTAAGTACTTGCGTAACTGCTTCTTTAATCTGGCCCAAGGTTCGTAAGTACTTGCGTAACTGCTTCTTGAATCTGGCCCAAGGTTCGTAAGTACTTGCGTAACTGCTTCTTGAATCTGGCCCAAGGTTCGTAAGTACTTGCGTAACTGCTTCTTGAATCTGGCCCAAGGTTCGTAAGTACTTGCGTAACTGCTTCTTGAATCTGGCCCAAGGTTCGTAAGTACTTGCGTAACTGCTTCTTGAATCTGGCCCAAGGTTCGTAAGTATTTGCGTAACTGCTTCTTGAATCTGGCCTAAGGTTCGTAAGTACTTGCGTAACTGCTTCTTGAATCTGGCCCAAGGTTCGTAAGTACTTGCCTAACTGCTTCTTGAATCTGGCCCAAGGTTCGTAAGTATTTGCGTAACTGTTTCGTGAATTTGGCCCCCAGTTTACCAGCTGTATAGTCAGCTGATCCTGATTCCCACATCACAAGACATGAACACTGACAACTGGCTCTAATTACTCGAACTAATTGGACTGCCCTATGTACCGAAGTCTGATCAATTAAACAATCATCCCTCAGGTATAATCACTGATCAATTAAACAGCTTAGTTTCCTGACAACTAAATATGGCAATTTCTTAAATCATCTCCGAGTGATAGATAATTTACCTCAAGAACAGCCACAGGCGATTGGCTCCCTTGCCCCTTTAAAATTACTCAAGAGGTAATTACTGTATCCTCCTCCCCCCCCCCCTCCCTTCGCTTCACCCAATCTCTATCCTAAATAAAAATGCTAATACCTCTCTTCCTCCACCTACACTATGGACCCAAAAGCTTCACGCGCGTGCGAACACACACACACACACACATACACACACACCAATGGAAGTGTACTCCAATGTACCTTCCAATGGAAGGTACTCTCTTGGATAAAGGAGTGCCTAAGCAACAGGAGACAACGAGTCAGTGTGAGGGGTGAGGTCTCAAATTGGCGAGACGTTACGAGTGGAGTCCCGCAGGGGTCAGTCCTTGGACCTATACTGTTTCTGGTATATGTAAATGATCTCCCAGAGGGTATAGAATCGTTTCTCTTAATGTTTGCCGACGATGCAAAAATTATGAGGAGGATTGAAACTGAGGATGATAGTAGGAGGCTACAAGATGACCTAGACAGACTGAGTGAATGGTCCAACAAAGGGCTGCTAAAGTTTAACCCGAGTAAATGCAAAGTAATGAAACTATGCAGTGGAAACAGGAGGCCAGACACAGGATACAGAACAGGAAATGAAGTCCTTCATGAAACGGACAGAGAGAAAGATCTAGGAGTTGATATCACACCAAACCTGTCTCCTGAAGCCCACATAAAAAGAATAACGTCTGCGGCACATGCGAGGCTGGCTAACATCAGAACAGCGTTCAGGAACCTGTGTAAGGAATCATTCAGAATCTTGTACACCACATATGTAAGACCAATCCTGGAGTATGCGGCCCCAGCATGGAGCCCGTACCTTGTCAAGCACAAGACGAAGCTGGAAAAAGTCCAAAGGTATGCTACTAGACTAGTCCCAGAACTAAGAGGCATGAGTTATGAGGAAAGGCTGCGGGAAATGCACCTTACGACACTGGAAGACAGAAGAGTAAGGGGGGACATGATCACTTCCTACAAAATTCTCAGAGGAATTTACAGGGTAGAGAAGGATAAACTGTTTAACAAGGGTGGTACGCGAACAAGGGGACACATGGGGAAACTGAGTACCCAAATGAGCCACAGGGACGTTAGAACTTTTTCAGTGTCAGAGTAGTTAACAGGTGGAATGCATTAGGAAGTGATGTGGTGGAGGCTGACTCAATACACAGTTTCAAGTGTAGATATGATAGAGCCCAGTAGGCTCAGGAACCTGTACACCTGTTGATTGACAGTTGAGAGGCGGGACCAAAGAGCCAGAGCTCAACCCCAGCAAGCACAACTGGGCGAGTACACACACACACACACACACACACACACACACACTTACCGACCAATCCCCTCTGCCCTAGTACCACCACCCCCACTCACCACCACCCCCACTCACCACTCACCACCACCCCTACTCACCACTCACCACCACCACCACTCACCAATAATTACCCCTCTCCTGCGTTGCATCTCCACTCTCCATCACAACCCTTTTAACCTATCACCTCAGCTATAATGAACGAGCCCACTAGCACATTATCCTCAGAGGATATGCACACTATAATTCCTCTACAATCTTACATGCTAGAAATACATCTAAAAAAAATATAAGATATTTACCTCTACATTATCACAAAATACTAATTTAAAACAGCATTTTACCTTTGATGCATTTAAAATTATATAGACATTATATATTTATATATATACGTGCCTGAAACGGGCCTGAAAATCAGATGGCCACACGTCAGAAATTAGAGACGACGTTTCGATCGAACTTGGACCATTGCCGACAAAAACCAGCCCAGCCTAAATTACCAACCACAACACAGCCATACTTAACCAACGGTGGGTGTCCCATGTGTAGGGGTAGGGGAGGAGGCTTCCCTATAGCTGACACTCTATGGTAAATGTCATAAGGGAACCCTGAAGTCAGTGGAGGGGTAGCGCTGAAGCACCAGCTAGTGTAGGGCAGCGCTGAAGCACCAGCTAGTGGAGGGCAGCGCTGAAATAAAACCCTCCACCTAACACCACCGCCTTACCATCTCTCACCATCCCTCCCCTCTCTCACTATCTCTCCCCCTTCCCTCACCATCCCTCCTGCCCCTTTACATCTCATTACTTACCTCTATCCCCCTCACCAGGCTCCTCATCCCTCATGCTAGCCCTGATCAAGTAAGGATTGCTTAAGCAAGGGCGACGTGTCAACGCCTGTCTAAACCTATTTATGACTGGCTGCCGAGGGTGGCATTGGGTCGCTCTGACCTGTGGTGTGTGGACCAGGGGATGGCACCCCTTCTACCCCTCTGGGGCCAGCGATGGTCACTCTCCTCTGGGGCCAGTTATGGTATCTCGCCTCTGGAGTCAGAGAAAGGCATTCTTATTCACCCTAGAGTCAGAGAAAGGCATTCTTCTCCACCCTAGAGTCAGAGAAAGGCATTCTTCTACACCCTAGAGCCACAGTGGAGGTCACTCTCCCTCGCCATCTATACAAAACATTTCAAAGTAATTACCTTCAGGTCTCACCCGAACGATCTTCCACAAATATGAGGAGAATTTACGTTGGAGTTAAAGTTGATTTCCTGTGATCTTTGGAGCCTGGACCAGGCTACTGATGCGGGCCAACAGCCAACCTTCAAGCGTGTGATTGGAAAATTCCCCGGAGAGTTTGGGGGAAAGACGGGTAGTGTGGAGCAAGGGTCCTTCAGAACGATGCCATTAAGCGGGTAGGGAAGTGGTGCTTGAGACCTTGAAGGAGTAAGGGTAGATATATACTCCATATACATAATATATGGAGTATAGTCCATATACTGTGTACAGTGTAACGTGGGCAGGAAAGTACTGATCATGTCAGTACTCAGTACTGACGTACTCATTACGTCAGAGCCTGTCCTGGGACTTTTGGAAAGTAGACATGATAGATAAGGTCTTGGACGGACTGAAATGTCCTCACTTTCTTTCATGTGTGACCTGAAATATATAATTTAAAACGTTTCGTTGATTTTTAATTAAATATTAACCGATAGGAAGAGGATTTTACTGAAACAATGATGTTTTATTCAGGCAGTAAAAACTCCAAATTGAGTTCTTTGTTAATGCCAGCCAGTGAGGACACAACGTAACCTGAAGTACCTACACTTGAGGTCTCAATATCGCGATGATTGAAGATTAAGAAAGTTCAGCTAGCCCGCCTGACTCGTTACCCATGCAGCAGGGTTAGCAGGGTAAGCTGTTAACCATGCAGCAGGGCTGCATGGTTAACAGCTTACATAGGTAACATGGGTCTGTTCTTACAATCACCTTACACCTCCCCCATAATCGACAGTCACACTATATTCGACAACAGCATTTATTGTGATAATTTAAAACGCAGAATTTAAATGCAATTATTTTGTAAATAAAATAAAAAGGAATGCGTAAAACTCTTTCAAAGTAAGAAACAATTTTTTTTATCTCCTCACATTCACAATTTTCATAAAAACGATCAAAGCAATAATGTATTTTTTTTAACTTGTGATAATTAAAATTGCTCCGCCACTTCTGACACGCTAATATTTAATAAAAGAGTGACTAAATTATTAGGGTTATAATTAATTGGTTAGTTTAGGTACTGTTGGTAGGGTGCCTATCACACTGATTCAAAACCCGTCCTCGATTCAAGTCCATTACATCCAGCGGTCGACCCCACAGACGCATTCATAAATTTGTACATGCTGTTCATTCAAAACGGGAATTTTCTCAAATATTTAATTAATATTATAAAATATTATGATATTGTACGTATATAGGCATAGGTTAGGTTAGGTTTTTTTGTTCTGTTGGCGATTATTTGTATTTGTAGTACGTGGGTGAAGCATTTGCAGCGTTGTGGTTCGAACAAAATTCGTTAGTGAAGCACTTGTTCCGGAAGAGTTCGAACGAAATCAATTATGAGTCATGTGTAAACCGTTTTTCATTCATAAACAGCTGGGGTTTGGCGGGTGGATGGAATCACTTTTGGGTCTTTGTTTGCAGGACGGGCTGGATTCAGCCACCCAGTAGTCCTTAGCTAGGCAATAACGAGGTAGTTGGTGACTGTCATGAAGGTAACTTCCCTTCATGACAACAGTCTTAAGAATAAGAATAAAGGTAACTGCAGAAGGCCTATTGGTCCATACGAGGCAGCTCTTCCAGCTGGTCTTAAGTCTAAACTTACTACCACCAAAACCCTACCAGCTTGTCATAAACCAACTTTCTTGGTATATAGCAAATCAATATCTATAAAATATTGTTCTTCTCAAAGCTGGAGGCCAGACGTGTGGGGATGGCCTCACTAAACTTTGCAGGGTGACTGGTGGGTGTAGGAGGACCGACATTGGGGGCGGGTTGGGGTCCTATTAATTACCAAATTTCTACCTCGCTAAATACCAAACTCCATCCTTACCAAGCTTCATTCAGCAGGCAGGCAATGTGAGGTTGACACACCTCACATTGCCTGAGGTGTGTCAGGCAATGTGAGGTGTGTCAACCTCACAAAGACACAATTGACGATTGACTATAAAACCAAGAAAACGGCCAACCTACTCATGAGAAACTCTCCAGACACAAAGCAGAACGCTTTGAAAGAGACCAATGTCGTCTCTTCAAATGCCTTCAAATGCCCACTTGGGGACTGTAAGCCTCAAAGAACTCAGTATATAGGCAAGACAACAACATCTCTTTCCAGGCGATTAACGATGCATGAGCAACAGGGCTCCATTAACATATAATCTCTTCCCACAACCAGACCATCACCAGAGAAGTCTTAACAAAAAACACGGAAATCATCGATAGATACAGCGATAGCAGGCGGCTAGATATCTGCGAGGCACTACACATTAAGAAGTTGACACCAGCAATCAACAGCCAATTAATGCACAACTATATTCTACCCACTTCAAGACTCCGCACCAATATAGAAGCATCAAGAAATATGGGCCAATAGGCCCTTTGCATTTACTTCCATTCTTCCCTTTTAACTTTACCCAATATTTCGTGTTCTATCTTGTGTTGAAAGTTTGTTTTCACCTCATCCAAAACTGTTGTAGCATATCACCTCACCCAAATGCAGGTATATAAAATGAAAAGCCGTTTGAATTATAGCATAGTAAGAAATCTGTTTAGTGTTTGCAGGTTATAGTTGTGTGTGTGTGTAAACTAAAGTCTTTGAAAATGTAATAAGTTATTACGAAACGCATTCAAGTGTCGTGTCAGACTAGAAATAAAAATGAATTTTGGAGAACTGATTTTTCAATTACCATCGACAGTGAAAAGAAACATAAGAAATATTGAGAAAATTCGTGTTAGAATTATTAATCTTACTTTTTCGGTCATATTTAATAATATATATATATATATATATATATATATATATATATATATATATATATATATATATAATATATATATATATATTATATATATATATATATATATATATATTATATATATATATATATATATTATATATATATATATATATTATATAATATATATAATATATATACATATATTTATATTATATATATATATATATATATATATATATATATATATATATATATATATATATATATATATATCCTTGAACATAGAAATTAAGTTAAATATTGCTTGCTTAGTCAACTTTAATTTATCATATAAGTTTATCCAATTGAATATAATTTTTAGTAATTAGTTAATAGTACTTAGACCATATTTAAGGTCCTGTATCATACTTCTACAGTTTAAATTGTTATTTATAGTAAATGAATACTATCTGTTGATAGTTATGGTGCTAGGCTGGACTATGTACATGTTTAAATCCCTGATTTAAACAGAATCAGTGTTCGACATAGAACTGAATTTATTAAAATCTTATCCTTGTATAAAAAATACAAGTTAATGTGAAATACTTGTCTGCAGGTGGACTGGAACTTCAGTCAACTAATTCATTCACCCCACCTGCCCCTTACAGCCCACAGTCTGTCATTAGGAAAAGAGGAGCTAGGATTTATGACCCTAGCTAGAGACTTTAGTTGAATTATTTTGCATACAGTAATTTTTAATTTAATACAGTACAAGTCCCTGGTAGTGCTTCTCTCATATCAATCCCAGCAGGTTTTTCCCACAATTATAGTCCTTTCAACCTAGTCTAGAAACTAGATTATATTTCAATAGCAAATACATAAGAAACTTCTTGATTTTTCATTGGAATAATTTTTACATACTATAGCCTAACCTAGCTGACAGCCAATATTTATAATATCTATATATCTAAGTAAACAAATTGTTTGCACTGGCTTAAGCCACCATATCCATTACCTAGTAAGCATTAATAGCATACTAATACTGTTCTGAGTAAAAAAAAAACACAGTACTTAATTTTATCATTGTCACAGACACAACTGCATCTTTATCATATATGCCATTATATATACCTCACTTGGGGTAACATATACACACACACATTAAGTGTATTATCTAGTAGTATCTGTAATCAAATGATTTTCAGAGCTGCTCATTACTAAATACTGTTTAAAAAAGTGTTTTTAACACTAAGAGCATTTCATTGCAATATATCCATAATCAACTATATTAATCCCTATTACAGGTAAAACCAGTAGGCATTCTACTGTATTTTATCAAACCCTTATTAGGGTAATAGATCTTGTAATAATTTTGCAAAAATAGTGCCTTTACTATTTTAAAAAAATTATTTAAAAATTTACCGATTTGGTGCATTCAGATGACAAACCAAATTATTACTTTTAATAATTGAGTACCTGCTACATCCAGATTCCAGGGAGGAAAGGAAGGATGATCTTTGGAATCATTACCTAAGTAGACAGGAAAGCTCATTTATCAAAATACATTAACATTATACATATTTTTATCAAAATAGAAAATATCTCTGAAACTCTGAAAATCCATATGACTTCTAATTCTGCACCTGCTACGGAAACAGGAAAGAAAAAGACATTTATGTCTAAAAAAATCATTGGACTCAACAGCTTGACAGATGTCAAGAGTTAGCTAATCAAGTATCTCTTGATTTAATTATCTTGAATAACAGAGTAAAAACTTGAGTTGAAAGATTTGATCAAATCAAAGACCTTTCTGAGACTTATTTAGCAGAAAATGCTAAGCTGATTTAACCCAAAGGGAACTTCAGGATATCAGAGCTGAAACAGCCATTTATGAAAATAAAATCCAGGATCAACTAGATCCTTTAATCAAACTTGCATTACCAGCAGTAGCCCAACCAAATGTGATCACATGCAATCAGTTTGGTACCTCAATTATCCCACATGTACCATCCGAGCTCCCAAAGGCACAATTACCATGTTTTGAGGGCAAAGCTGAAGATAATTGGGATACCTTCTGGAGAGCTTTTGATTATTTAATACACTCTAATGCTTCCCTCACTAAGTCTATTAATTTTTTATATTTACAAAGCCAAGTAAGAGGAAAGGCATTGCAGATCATTGCCAATTTGTCATGCACAGATGAAGATTATGATCAAGTCATACAATTATTACATGATAAGTACAGTGGATACTAATCAAGAAACTTGAAGGCCTACTGGCCACTTCTATCAGTTGAATGACAAAGTCATCACTTGGCTAAACAGCAAATCATTAATCTTAATCTACAGCCTACAGGCCATTTAAATCAGGTGATAGACAAATGTCATAATCACTTGGCTACAATAGTCTACCATTGGGGATTAAGACCAATCTTAATCTCAAATCACAATCTGATTGGCTAAACAGCCCCTCATCACTAATCTACAATCTGAAAGGCTAACAGCACATTGACAATGTCAATCCATTATAATTCATCTAAGATCTAAAGAAATCTAAGTTATTAGAAATTCATCTAAGATCTAATTCTAAAGAAATCTTAATCCAAGAATATAATGTTGATCACCTAATCTAATGCTTTCACTGGAGTGAAAGCAGCCTCAGAAAATCTGAAGACAATTAAGCATCTCAAAGAGACCTACTTAATAGAAAAGGCAAAGTCGAGACAAAACCGAAAGCAAAATGCTTCATCACATCCTGAATAATGTAAATACACATTATCACAAATACAATTCATCCTCAATGGAAATCCTTGGAGGAGTACAAGTCTTACATGCTTGTATGACCTACTTGCATGTAATTACTTACCTACAAGTGTTACATACCTGTAACAATATCTTATCACAGGGAAAAAAATCACTAAAAGTGAATCTTTGGACAAAAACAAAAATGTCCACACTATCAATAGAGATCAAGGCAACAAAACTCATCTTCTACAAAGTGGAAAAAGAGTAATGTTGGCTCATATTCTATATCACCCACAGTTAACGGAATTGTAGGAAATCAAGCTCCCAAGACAGATAAAAAAAAAAGGAGCTACAAGTGCCCCAAGATGTTTATTCTGTCAGGAAGCACATACCTATCAATGCACAGCCTTGCTTCAATAGCTTGAGCTACCTCATCCCTTTGTGTGTATTTTACCTCAATAAACTTATTTCAATTTCAATGCACAGCCTATGCTGATGCAGACTATGCCAAAAGAAACAATAATCAACATGCATCACAAGCAAAGCCAAAAGAAGATAATTCTTCACCTGCTGTACAATTTTGTGAGGTACAGACTGATGTTAATACCTTAGTAGCAAATACAGTTAATACAGATACATTACCTACTGTACCTACCTTCAGACAGTTAATTCCTTCCCTTTCGGTCATGTTCAGTAACAGTAATAAATATATGAACCCAAATCAAAGCCTATTTACCCATAAAATTCAATGGTTTAATGAGAGTGCGTTCCTCTTAATTTCTATACAAAATATGCTCAAAATAATGAACCTAACGAGTAGAAGACCTTACACACAGAAATCACACTAACGTGATGCATCAAATGAACAAATCCACAAGGGCCGTGATGAGGATTCGAACCTGCGTCCGGGAGCATCCCAGTCTGCTCAGTCGATTAAGGCAGTGTCTGGGATGCTCCCGGATGCAGGTTCGAATCCTCGTCACGGCCCTTGTGGATTTGTTCAGTAGGAAGCCTAGTACAATACTGTTGCACTTACCAAGATGGAAGCGAAGTGTGTCGAGTCATCTTGAAGTTATGCAAGTTGCAACAACGTTCAAATATCTGAAACCACCAATTGCTTGGTGTGTAGTTCAACGCCTCTGAACTCTTTTTCCACAAATCCTCAAATATTAACTGTGCTTTTCGCACATAATCAAGAAGCTAACGGTGTACATGATCTCAAATCCAAGCACTTAAATAACGCAACACTTCACTAAGACATACACTTAGTTCTTGTACAAAGCTGTACTTCAGTTAAGACACACTTAATTCTCGTACTACGTAGCACTTCACTGACACACTTAGTTCTTGTACTTCACTAAAGACACACTCAGTTCTCGTACTACGTAGCACTTCACTGACACACTTAGTTCTTGTACTTCACTAAAGACACACACTTAGTTCTCGTACTACGTAGCACTTCACCAAAAGAGACACAGTTCTTGTACTGTCAGTTTTCTGAACCGACAGTTCTGAAACGTCAAACTGATTAATCACTTTTTTACACTTTAAACCAATGGTTTTCTCGCTTGTCTTTGGTCACTAGGCGTCTCTGTCACTTGATGAACGTCTTCCACGAGTGTTTGCATGGGTTGTTAAAGTTCTACACGTGTAAACATGGACAAAATATGAGCAACTCGAGCGGGAACAACCACACTGGAGACGTCACGGCAGCGCGCCAAGACAGGTCAGGTCGCTTAAGTTACGGGCGCCTTAAGGGACCTTCATATAAACCGGATACAAAACCTAATATTATTTCGTTTTTAATTTTGTTATTAAATTCAAAATTCACTTATTTACATAGAAAATATTAGTAAATCAGTTTTATGGCTTGAACGCGAAAATTTGTCATGAAAATTTACTAAAATTTCACAAAGCCTCTGATCGAAATTATGGGGCGTAAAGGAATATGAACCTTATTTATGGGTTTTAGGTAGACCATCAAAGTACGTTAATCTTGGGTTGCGGACTTTACACTTTTCTAGAAGCTGAATTCCTTTTTTGTTCTTACCAATACTTCTGACTTTTTACTGAAATCTGATGCAGGCGATGCAAGCGGATCTTTATTGAATTTTTCATAATTACTACCCCCCAAAAAACGCTGTTTTTTGGCAGTAATCTGTTTTAATGATAATTACAGTTTTACGCCCTTTATCATATGTGGTAATTATAATTTTATCATTTTTTTTAGAGATTCCTAAGTGCTAATTAGCCTTTATGATTCAGCTTGTAGAAAAGTTTATTGTTCGTAATCCAAGCTTAGAGTATTTTTATGGGCTACTCAGAATCCATAAGGTTTGGTTCTGAGTAGAAATGCCCAAAAGTGATTCCATCCACCCGCCAAACCCCCTGTTTATGAATGAAAAACTGTTTACACACGATTCACAACTGATTTCTTTCGAACACTTCCGGAACAAATGCTTCGCTGTCGACTTTTGTTCGAACCACAATGCTGTAAATGCTTCACCCACGTACTACAAATACAAATAATCGGCAACAGAACCTAAGCACCTAACCTAACGTATGCCTGTATATGTACATTATGCTAATGTATTATAATAATAATTTATATTTGAGAAAAATCCCGTTTTGACTGAACAGCATGTTAACATTTATGAATGCATCTGTGGAGTCGACCGCTGGATGTAATGGACTTGAATCGAGGACGGGTTGGTTGTGACTCGTGAGTAATCCGCTTTTCATTGATTAACAGTGTGTTTGGCGGCTGGATTAACGAGCTTGGATCTTTGTTTACGAGAACGGATCGCTGCCGTGACGTCTCCAGTGTGGGTGTTCCCTCTCGTGTTGCTCATATTTTGTCCATGTTTACACGTGTAGAGCTCTTGCAACCCATGCAAACACTCGTGGAAGGCGTTCACCAAGTGACAGAGACGCCTAGTGACCAAAGACAGGCGGGAAAACCATTGGTTTAAAGTGTAAAAAGTGATTAATCAGTTTGATGGTTCAGAACTGTCTGCTCTCGGCCTGGCTCCGTGGACTGTGGAAACAGTTCAGAAAACTGACTGTACAAGAACTGTGTCTCTTTTGGTGAAGTGCTACGTAGTACGAGAACTAAGTGTGTGTCTTTAGTGAAGTACAAGAACTAAGTGTGTCAGTGAAGTGCTACGTAGTACGAGAATTAAGTGTGTCTTAACTGAAGTACAGCTTCAGTACTCAATGGGTTTTTCCTTCGTGTTGTTGCTATTTTTACTTTTTTGTTTAATTGTGTATTTTATTGTCTGGTTGCGGGGCTGCCACCGCCACCACGACACTACCACCAACACCACCACGACACTACCACCAACACGCCACCACCACGACACTACCACCAACACACCACCACCACGACACTACCACCAACACACCACCACCACGACACTACCACCAACACACCACCACGACACCACCACGAGCACCAACACGACCACCACCACGACACCACTACCACCACGAGCACCAACACACCACTACCACCAACACGACACCACACTTGAGGCACCATTAGCTCCCCGCTGGCCTGGCCCATAGTTAGACAGCCCCCGAGGCTCCAGGGAACGTCACAGGAGAGACAACCACACCAATACACGGAATATAATAATTTCCTTTCTTAGCCTTGTTGACCTATAGTTCACCAGAGTGTCGGCGGTACATGGGAAAGAGGGACAACAACAGATCTATCGATCAATATTCTACTCGTATTATCTTCTGGTCTATTAAATTGTAAACTGGTATGCAGGCGAGGAGTCACAATAACGTGGCTGAAATATGTTGACCAAACCACACATTAGAAAATAAAGGGACGACGACGTTTCGGTCCGTCCTGGGCCATTTTCACAATCGACTTGAGAATGGTCCAGGACGGACCGAAACGTCGTTGTCCCTTCGTTTTCTAGTGTGTGGTCTGGTCAACGTAAACTGCTATACATCTATAAACTATTATCACTTTCCCATTACCTTAAATAGAATCATAAAGTAAGTATTACTACACTGATATATACACATGTGTCGCTCTCAGAGGACACTAAGCGCTCCTCGATGCTCATACAATGCTGCCTTGTCAACTTCCGTGTTTCCTCAACACACAGTACCGTCCTCAACCAGTACTGGGAAACACCAACGAGTCTACCCTAGCCATGGGCCAGCCTATACACAGTCTCACCAGGTGCTCCTTGTGAACGCCCACAATCACTCTACAGCCTGGTGCTGGCAGAGAACATCAGCCTCGCGCTGCTGGGCCTCTACACGAACAAATACAAGGGTATCGAACCTCTGGCAGGAGCTTCTTGCAACTAGCTAGTTGCACTCCGTAGCACCTTACTGTCTGTCGTCTCTTCCTCTAGCCAGTCCCGGGATACGACGAATCCTGTCACTGCCACTTCACAGGCAGACAGCAGATACTACTCAGTTCCTCTTCGGCGGCGTCTCACTGCTCACGTAAAGCAGAATGGAGAAGATAGATAGATAGATTGGAGATAATAGGCTGCCCTGGGTAGACTGCTTGTTTTCGTACCACCGCAGCCCTACGTCGCCTCTGTGGATACAGACACGTCATCAGTAAACTGGCCAGTACTGGGGACACTAGGAAATACCAATTACGGACTCTGACATAAACATACAACTCCTCCTACAATAGATGGCGCGAATTTTCTAGACGCCACCTCACCAGAGGTCAGCAACAGCGACCCATCGAGCTGACCAAGGCAGGAATCTAGAGTCTCTTGCAGGTATCATACTGCCACCACCAGATGGCGTCTTCCATTTTGTGGGGGTTTCGGGGGCAGATTCACAGATGGCGTTGACGTTGCTGCTCATATGCTCCGACGATGGAGTCGGGTTCGTAACACGGATAGAGGACCAGGATAACGGAGGATAGAGGATAAGATGGAGGAAAGGAACAGTGCCCAACTATTTGAACCATCGGGGAACGACCGTCGAATTATACATGACCTTTGTAATTACCTGTATTGGAAATAATTACACTAGTTTAACTTTCTACAGTTACAACTACCAGTTTAAAATTTTAGAGTAACACTACTACTGCTACGTACTGTGTAGCCTATTGTGGTAGTCTGTTTCGCTCCTAATACAACCCGCCCGTGTAAAAAGTCGGTGGATCGGAAAATGCGGTGTGGAGAGGTGAGATGTCAGTGGTACAAGCGAGGCAGTGTATGGAGGGAGCGAGGCAGTGTATGGAGGGGACGAGGCAGTGTATGGAGGGGACGAGGCAGTGTATGAAGGGAGCGAGGCAGTGTATGGAGGGGACGAGGCAGTGTATAGGAGGAAGGGGATATACACAGGAGCTCTGTAAGATTGTAGTTAGGAAGTTATGATAGGCGTCTCCTACTCGCCGTGAGAGATCAGACTTGCCAATAAACACTTACCCAAACCGCCAGAAAAGGTTATATTTTATGTATATATAATTTATCATACCTTACTAGGGCACTTTGTCAGATTTTTATCCAGTCTTGCCTTAAACATCGTATAATGACGTAAATATACACATTTGTTAGATTGCATCTCAGTTTTAGGTATAAATAATCATACATATGCATGAAAGGAATATCTTATGTATAATCCAACCCCTTTCACCGGCAACTTGCATTCTCTCCCCAGGGGCTAAAACCCTTCCAGACCTCCTGCTGGTCAGGCTCTCCCCCCCCAGGTTCGACCCCCAGGCCGGTCCTACACACACTCCGTGGCCATTCACCCTGGGGTCAATGTCCCCTACTCTAGGGGAAGAGGACACAGGGCCCAGCTCTCGTTACTGAATACGTTTCGAACCATTGGTAATGAAAGGCCTTATAAATAACCCAACTCACACATATGTAAACCAAATGCCGATGTGTTGGTCCGTTGTGGACTTATGAGTTCTTATTAGGGTTCAGGACGGTCCGAAACGCTGCTATTTCTTAGTTTCATGTGTGGATTGGTTATTGGTTCAGCCTAGGTTACTGTGACTGATTCAGCTAGGTTACTGTGACTGATTCAGCTAGGTTACTGTGACTGGTTCAGCTAGGTTACTGTGACTAGTTCAGCTAGGTTACCGTGACTGATTCAGCTAGGTTACTGTGACTGGTTCAGCTAGGTTATCGTGACTGATTCAGCTAGGTTATCGTGACTGGTTCAGCTAGGTTACTGTGACTGATTCAGCTAGGTTACTGTGACTGATTCAGCTAGGTTACTGTGACTGGTTCAGCTAGGTTACCGTGACTGATTCAGCTAGGTTACCGTGACTGATTCAGCTAGGCTACCGTGACTGGTTCAGCCCAGCTTACTGTGACTGGTTCAGCTAGGCTACCGTGACTGGTTCAGCCCAGCTTACCGTGACTGGTTCAGCCCAGGTTACCGTGACTGGTTCATCGCTAGGTCCTAATGTTATCCTAAAAGTTAAATCAAGCCCTTGTGCTGTGCATCGTATGTAGCACAGTTCTATGCGTCGCATTATAGAGTGGAGGAACTTCTCCCAAGCCTAAACAAAGAAAGATCAAATATATCCTAGCATTTGGAACCTAATGAACAAATCCACAGGGGTCGTAATATATTAATTTATTTCTGTGTATTAGGAACCTACATTATGATAAAATTAAAAAAAAATCAAATAGATTCACTAGAAAGGCGTAAAGTAGAACAGCAGTTAATGTTGATTTAATGAAGGGAAGGGAACTGTCAGGGGGAAAGCGCCAAGCCATTACGACTATATAGCACTGGGAAGGGGCAGGATAAGGATTTGGGATGGGACGGGGGGAAGGAATGGTGCCCAACCACTTGGACGGTCGGGGATTGAACGCCAACCTGCATGGTGCGAGACCGTCGCTCTACCGTCCAACCCAAGTGGTTGGATTGATTTAATGAAGAAATGTATGAAAGGTCGTAAGAAGTTGGATTATAATTTAGTTTACAAATATCATCTTACGCTAGAACAAGGAAGGAAAGAATTATCAGAAGAAGGCTCTGTGCCAGTATGACAAATAGCATTTTGTTAGACTAAACTTTAATTTAAATTAAATATTAAAAGTTAAGCAGTGAGGAGGCAGCAGGTAACGACAAAGGCAGGACCTACCTTGAGGTGCTTCATTGAGGACATCTAAGAGAATCGACAAGCAAGGTATTGTTTGTTGTTTAAGATTCGCTACCTGGAACAAAAAGTTCCAAGCAGCACGGGCTATGGTGAGCCCGTCCAAACAAGGTAAAAACATCTACACTGTAAGGTACCCCCCCCAGTAAAGACTGTCTGTAACATGTAGGATGAGGAGTCCTTTAAGGGAGCCTGTACCAAGGATACAGTTAGTAACGTGTATCGCAAAAGGAATGTAACTGATAGGATAAATGAGGAGAAAGCGCTAAGCCAATACGACTATGTAATATGAGAACAAAGGAGCCGAGATGGGAAAGAGAGAAGGAAATGGTGCCCAACTACTTGAACCATCGGAAATCGAGCTCAGTCCTGCAATTGAGAGCTAGGGGAATTTAGGGCAGAAACCGAGCTAAATAGGAACAAGGAACCCCCGATTATACTCGGCAATTTGCCAAGAGAAATTGGCAGTGATGGTTGTTAATACAACTGGTACAAGTTTTATCTAGGATAAAGGCGGAAATGTAGAGAAATTAACTGAAAATTGTAAAATTAATTCTTTGAACAGCTAGACAAGTTTCCTGGATTAGTGGTTGAAGGGTGGAACCTGTAAACCAGTTTATCGAACTGGAATACTTGAGGTAAAATATTAGGGGTAATAAACATAAATTTGAAGGATATGAAGAATGAGTGTAAGACAGTTTTAAATAAATAAATAAATAAATAAATAAATATGTTTATTCAGGTAAGGTACATACATACAAGTGATGTTACATTAATGGATTGCTATATAGATAGAGCTAGTACATACAATGCCTAAAGCCACTATTACGCAATGCGTTTCGGGCAAGAAAAACATTAATATCTAGAACTTAATACTAATTGAGCATAAAGAATAAAAAGTGTTGAAAACAAATACAAATAAAGATAAAAAAAAGGGGGAACATGACTGAAAAAGCAGCACAAATACAATAGGTTGACAAACAGTGTTGATTAAAAAAAAAATAATAATAATAAAATAACAGACATGGGTTGACAATAAAGGAGTGAGGTGGGTTACAGGGAATTTATTAGGTAGTGTTTAGTTTTTATCTTAAACTGGTTGAGAGAGGTACAGTCTTTAACATGGTTGGGAAGGTCATTCCACATTCTGGGTCCCTTGATTTGTAGAGCATTTCTAGTTTGATTAAGTCGTACTCTAGGAATATCAAAACTGTATTTATTCCTGGTGTGGTGCTCATGGGTTCTGTTACAACCTTCAATGAAGCTTTTGAGGTCAGGATTGGCATTACAGTTCAGCGTTTTATATATGTATAATACACAAGAGAGAATGTGCAGTGACTTAATATCTAACATATTCAGAGATTTGAGTAAGGGTGCCGAGTGATGTCTGGGGCCAGAGTTGGATATTGTCCTAATAGCAGCTTTGTGTTGGGTAATAAGAGGACGTAAATGATTTTGGGTAGTAGAACCCCAAGCACAAATACCATAGTTAACACGGACGGGAGGAGAGGGGGTTATCTTGAGATGATTTCGGGGCTTTAGTGTCCCCGCGGCCCGGTCCTCGACCAGGCCTCCACCCCTAGGAAGCAGCCCCTGACAGCTGACTAACACCCAGGTACCTATTTTACTGATAGGTAACAGGGGCATAGGGTGAAAGAAACTCTGCCCATTGTTTCTCGCCGACGCCCGGGATCGAACCCGGGACCACAAGTCCAGCGTGCTGTCCACTCGGCCGACCGGCTCCCTACGTTCGTGGGGTGGGAGCAAACACAGCAGTACTCTAAAGCTTTACTCCACAAACAACAAAAAGTGTGAGAAACAAACAAAACAAAAGTGTGAGAAACAAACAAAACAAAAGTGTGAGAAACAAACAAAACAAAAGTGTGAGAAACAAACAAAAGTGTGAGAAACAAACAAAAGTGTGAGAAACAAACAAAAGTGTGAGAAACAAACAAAAGTGTGAGAAACAAACAAAACAAAAGTGTGAGAAACAAACAAAAGTGTGAGAAACAAACAAAACAAAAGTGTGAGAAACAAACAAAAAAAAGTGTGAGAAACAAACAAAAGTGTGAGAAACAAACAAAACAAAAGTGTGAGAAACAAACTGATGAGTTTCATGCCCGTGTGGACAGAAAGAATGTTAAATCACCGGGGAGTTTCGGGATGCGATATTGCCTCAGTTAAATCATGTTACCGCCAGTTGCTGTGTGCATTGTCAGGGGCGAGACCCCCGCTCCTGTGCCAGGTCGGGCTCACCATAGCCCGTGCTACTTGGAACTTTTGTTCCAAGTAGCGAGAGATGACTTGAAAGTAGCAGTCATGGAAGCTATTTCCATCCCCAAATTCATGAACAAACATGATGAACTCGAAATTGAAGAGAATTAGAAACGCATCAAGTACAAAAACGGGTAGAGGACACGTCCTAGACCTGACATTCACCGTAGTCACTACTAGGTAGTTACTGATAGATGAGTACCCCCTTGTCCCCCCCTACTCAATCCCCGGGTATCTCCATCAATCACTAGGCTGTCATCAGGTTAATGCATCTGTCAATAATCCCATCAGATTGTGGCCCACCGCATATGCTGTTCTCAACCCCGTGATTGATGATCTGTCACTCGGGGGCCACATGATAATACTCTAGATTGGATTGTTATATGGCTTATATAGGCAGACTTATAGCTGTTTGTGTTATAGCAGTCAGTGAAGTGGATATAGAACGGAAGCTTCGAAGACCTACATGCTGTACATAGGTTGTGTAATTATATGTAGTTTCATAGTTACTTGTTCATGTATGGGTGAAAATGTGTCATGCCTCTCTGTTACTCTATTGCCTAGTAGCCTGCTGCCTCTCACATCCCTAGCTAGCCTGCCCCGAGGCGAGTGAACTTGCCGATCTCGTGTCTCCAAATCTATGCATTCACGAACACTGCCGCGCCGGCTCCTCGCTGCTATCGTTTTGCTCGCCACAAAAGACGATAGCCTAGCCGGCTACCAATCAGGCTAGTATATAAATCAAGGCCAGATAGTTTCTATTGATACATTGGTAAATTGTCTCAGCCTGCAGTTTTCTTAATCGTGTTCAGTGTTCCAGCCCAGCGTCCTGAAACATGTAAAAGTATACAAATTATTTACTAGGATCAAAGGACACTGGCTAGGGGCCGAAAATATCTAAACTGTCACTGTGGCAACACTCCGCGGTGAAATTCAGTAAGAATATGGCAACACCGCTCAAAACTTGTTAGGCTTTTCCAACAAAAAAATATTACTATAAATTCCCTTTTATAATACTTACCTTTATATTTTCATCAGTAACATGATTTATCAGGAACAATTAAACTAGTACAACACCAGTTTACTCGTATTATAAAATGCCTTAATCTTGGCTCTCCACAACGTTCAATCCCCGACTGTCCACAAGAGGTTGGGCACCATTCCTTTCCCCCGTCCCATCCCAAATCCTTATCCTGACCCCCTTCCCAAGTGCTACATAGTCGTGATGGCTTGGCGATTTCCCCCTGATAGCTCCCTTCCCTCTTCTCCCTTCTAGTGGACGAACTGCCGACGACTGATCGCCCTCTGAAGATGTAGCTGCCACGGTAGATATAGAGTTAGCATTCTCTTCCTGAATTTCATCTCCCCATCCCTCTACCTCTCCCATCCTTTCCAATCCCTTTGGACATCAAAGCGAAAGCGAAGCTGTCACGGCTGCTGCAGCAACGTGGCTGTCACGGCTGCTGCAGCAACGTGACTGCCACGGCTGCTGCAGCAACGTGGCTGCCACGGCTGCTGCAGCAACGTGGCTGTCACGGCTGCTGCAGCAACGTGGCTGCCACGGCTGCTGCAGCAACGTGGCTGCCACGGCTGCTGCAGCAACGTGGCTGTCACGGCTGCTGCAGCAACGTGGCTGTCACGGCTGCTGCAGCAACGTGGCTGTCACGGCTGCTGCAGCAACGTGGCTGTCACGGCTGCTGCAGCAACGTGACTGCCACGGCTGCTGCAGCAACGTGGCTGTCACGGCTGCAGCAGCAACGTGGCTGTCACGGCTGCTGCAGCAACGTGGCTGCCACGGCTGCTGCAGCAACGTGACTGCCACGGCTGCTGCAGCAACGTAGCTGCCACGGCTGCTGCAGCAACGTGACTGCCACGGTTGCTGCAGCAACGTAGCTGCCACGGCTGCTGCAGCAACGTGACTGCCACGGCTGCTGCAGCAACGTGGCTGTCACGGCTGCTGCAGCAACGTGGCTGTCACGGCTGCTGCAGCAACGTGGCTGTCACGGCTGCTGCAGCAACGTGGCTGTCACGGCTGCAGCAGCAACGTGGCTGTCACGGCTGCTGCAGCAACGTGGCTGCCACGGCTGCTGCAGCAACGTGGCTGTCACGGCTGCTGCAGCAACGTGGCTGTCACGGCTGCTGCAGCAACGTGGCTGCCACGGCTGCTGCAGCAACGTGGCTGTCACGGCTGCTGCAGCAACGTGGCTGCCACGGCTGCTGCAGCAACGTGGCTGCCACGGCTGCTGCAGCAACGTGGCTGTCACGGCTGCTGCAGCAACGTGGCTGTCACGGCTGCTGCAGCAACGTGGCTGCCACGGCTGCTGCAGCAACGTGGCTGTCACGGCTGCTGCAGCAACGTGGCTGCCACGGCTGCTGCAGCAACGTGGCTGCCACGGCTGCTGCAGCAACGTGGCTGTCACGGCTGCTGCAGCAACGTGGCTGTCACGGCTGCTGCAGCAACGTAGCTGCCACGGCTGCTGCAGCAACGTGACTGCCACGGCTGCTGCAGCAACGTGGCTGCCACGGCTGCTGCACCAACGTGACTGCCACAGCTGCTGCACCAACGTGACTGCCACGGCTGCTGCAGCAACGTAGCTGCCACGGCTGCTGCACCAACGTGACTGCCACGGCTGCTGCAGCAACGTGGCTGCAATGGGCTTCATTTACGCCATCTGCTCCTCTCTGCAAAATGTTGATCACTTCCTGTACGCCGTCCACTTTCTTCTTACAGATCACGCACGAACTCAAGTTCAAGTATGTTTATTGAGACATGAAAGAAATACATCTCAAAGGGATAGAGTAGCTTAGGCTATTTCAACCCCCCCCCCCCCCCCCCTCTTCAGAGGTCTGTAGGCTTAAAGACGAACTTTCCAGTCTGAAACATGGAAAAAAACACAAAATTAAACTATTTTGCAAGGTATAAAAGGAGTAAATAAGAAATGTTTGAAATAAAATTTCAAGCTTAGCTACACAGTGGATAGTGCGTAGTAGTTAAGTAAATATAAATTTACATTATACAATTTAAAATACATTATTAGTTTATAAACATGTTTAAATGTTGTAATTCGTATGCACTTGAAACAGTCTATTGTATTAAAAACTGGTGATGCCACAGTTGAGTACTTGTAGCATAATAATAATTGTATTCACATATAATCCATTGCATAAGCTAGTGGATTATGCGACTAGGATCATAGCCTGTTGCCTCCCACAGGTAATTTGTGGGAGGCAAATTAGTTGTAAAGGTAATTGGTAATTATCAATTACCAATTTAATTGGTAATTGGAAAAGGTAATTTGTTTTAAATCATTTGCTCTCATGAATAACATCATGTGTCTGTTTACGAACCGTAAATTCAATTTTTTGGGGGGGTATTTCCTAGGCTAGGCAGACATTTTGCAGTCAAATTTGAGGGTGTTCTCGGTGTCCGAGTTTCTTGGATTGTAAATATGTTGGATATTGTCAGAATAGCAATGGTTCCGGAGCTGGAAACAGTTTCGAAAGCTTCCTGAAGCAAATTTCACCAGGTTAGAGGGACCTTTTTCTCTTGATTGCCGTAGGAATTAGCGAGTTTAGAACATGGAGAATGTATATTAATGGTGTCATTTCTGGCTCAGTGGTTCAGTGCGCGTCCCCACTTGTTATACAGTGTAGCCCAGTTTGATTACTTCCTCTTTGATGGGTCTTTACATTCTGGGATATATACAGAGCCTAGTAGGCTCAGGAATCTGTACATCAGTTGATTGACGGTTGTGGGCCGGGACCAAAGAGCCAGAGCTCAACCCCCGCAAGCACAATTAGGTGAGTACAGACTCATCCCGTCTTCGGGCTAGGCTACTTAGAGGTATGGTCGTCTCCCTCTCCCCCCCCCCCCCCCGTTTTCCAACCACTTGGGCAGGACGGTAGAGTAACGGTCTCGCTTCATGCAGGTCGGCGTTCAATTCCCGACCGTCCAAGAGATTGGGCACCATTCCTTTCCCCCCGTCCCATCTCAAATCCTTATCCTGACCCCTTCCCTAGTGCTATGTAGTCGTAATGGCCTGGCGCTTTCCCTTGATAATTCGTCCCCCCCCCCCCCCCCGACGCATTCATTCGTCTTAACATTGTATTAAAAGATTGGTTTCTTCTTCGTATATAAGTTAATATTATTATATTATCAAATTTCTATGTATAGTTAGGCATGTATTAGGTGTTAAGGTTCTGCTGGTGATTATTTGTATTTGAAGTGTGTGGGTGAAGCATTTATAGCGTCGTCGGCCGAGCGGACAGCACGCTGGACTTGTGATCCTGCAGCCCGTCCTCCAAACAAAGATCCAAAAGTGATTCCATGCACCCGCCAAACCCCCTGTTTATGAATGAAAAGCGGTTTACACACGACTCACAACTGCTGACGTTCGAACACTTCCGGAACAAGTGCTTCACTGACGAATTTTGTTCGAACCACAACGCTATAAATGCTTCACCCACGTACTACAAATACAAATAATCGCCAACAGAACCTAAACACCTAACCTAACCTATCCTATGCCTATATATACACAATATGCTAATATATTATGATATTAATTTATACTTGAGAAAATTCCCGTTTTGAATGAAGAGCATGTTAAAATTTATGAATGCGTCTGTGGGGTCGATTACCGCTGGATGTAATGGACTTGAGTCGAGGACGGGTTGGATCCTGTGATCCCGGGTTCGATCCTGGGCGCCGGCGAGAAACAATGGGCAGAGTTTCTTTCACCCTATGCCCCTGTTACCTAGCAGTAAAACAGGTACCTGGGTGTTAGTCAGCTGTCACGGGCTGCTTCCTGGGGGTGGAGGCCTGGTCGAGGACCGGGCCGCGGGGACACTAAAAGCCCCGAAATCATCTCAAGATAACCTCGTGGTTCGAACAGAGGTCGTCAACTAAGCAATGTCAACCTGTCCTCGACTCGAGTCCATTACATCCAGCGGTCGACCCCACAGACGCATTCATAAATTTTTACATGCTGTTCATTCAAAACAGAAATTTTCTCAACTATAAATTAATATTATAATATATTAGCATATTGTGCAAATATAGGCATAGGTTAGGTTAGATGTTTAGGTTCAGTTGGCGATTATTTGTATTTGTAGTACGTGGGTGAAGCATTTACAGCGTTGTGGTTCGAACAAAATTCGTCAGTGAAGCACTTGTTCCGGAAGTGTTCGAACGTCAGCAGTTGTGAGTCGTGTGTAAACCGCTTTTCATTCATAAACAGCTGAGGGTTTGGCGGGTGGATGGAATCACTTTTGGGTCTTTGTTTGGAGGACGGACTGAACCTCCCTAGGGTACAATTCACATTCACCTGGCTTAAGTTAACCGTTCACAAACAATGCATCTGAATCGCGCTAATCACCTCTGAATCCCAAACAACTGCGTTCTTCCGCTCAGCAATGCTTCCCCTGGTTCCATTTTTCCCTCTACTGCCCGACATTTGCAGTTCGTTTGGAAGACAAAGCTGCTTCCATTAGCATCGTTTGTATTCGTGTCGACCAGGAATTGAGCCGCTGGGATTTTTTGGGGGGCGGGGGTCCTTGGAGACGGGGGGGGGGTTCGGGGGGCTAGGAAGGGAGGGTGTGGGGTTCCTTAGAGGGGGGGGCGGGGCGGAAGGGGGGAATGCATGGAGAGAAGTCAGAAGTTGGTGTTGACCAGACCACACACTAGAAGGTGAAGGGACGACGACGTTTCGGTCCGTCCTGGACCATTCTCAAGTCGATTGTGATGAGGAAAAGTTGGTAGAGGTGCGGGACGGGGGGGGGGGGGGGTGATGAATGTCAGTGTTGGTCAAGTTCAAGTATGTTTATTTCGTAGAGGAATGATATTATGATGGTACTTAACAACTAGTGCTGTACAGTACTATTTGTTAAGCCTTGTTACCTTGGTAGATGACGTAGTGTGAATGTAACCTCATGTGGTGGTACTTGCCTAGTAGTTGTTACATATCAGTGACTAACAGGAGCTTGAGGTCTAGCCCTTTATTCCTACCCCCCCCCCCCCTCCTAGCCCTGTTGCGTTATAATTAAACTATTCTGACGTTGTTATCCATTGGCGGATATAACATTAATGTTGTGGATGGGTGGGTGGAGAGAGAGAGAGAGAGAGAGAGAGAGAGAGAGAGAGAGAGAGAGAGAGAGAGAGAGAGAGAGAGAGAGAGAGAGAGAGAGAGAGAGAGAGAGAGAGAGAGAGAGAGAGAGAGAGAGAGGGAAGGGAACTATCAGGGGGAAAGCGCCAAGCCATTACGACTATTTAGCACTTGGAAGAGGGTTAGGATACGGATTTGGGATGGGACGGAGGGTAAGGAATGGTGCCCAACCACTTGGACGGTCGGGGATTGAACGCCGACCTCCATGAAGCGAAACCGTCGCTCTACCGTCCTGCCCAAGTGGTTGGACAGAGAGAGAGAGAGAGTGGTACTCACTGTGGCGATGGTGTTGTGATAGCGACCCAGGTCACTTGTACCTCCGATGATATCAACCAGGTATTAACCAGGTACCATGATCTATACTCTTTATACATATGATATATACTCTATATACAGATTTACTATAGTCTGCTTTAGCAGTAGCTGTGGCTGCTGCTCTTGTGTGGAGAGATCAAAAGCATGTCCCGGGTGTTGGGTCATTAATGACACACTATGGCACCTTATGGCACGCTGGCACGCTGCCACAATGACGCCTCTACACTCTTGTTCTTTGCCTTAATTAACTACATTTTTTTGTATTAACACATTTAGGTACATCTGCATTTTGTGTAGCTGCCCTAGACTATACGAAGGGGAGCACAGTGTGTCAAAAAGCTAGCTACGTGATGCTAAAATATTCCCATCACACAGGATGGTTATACAGAGGCCTCTGTCATACAGAGGCCTCTGTCATACAGAGGCATGTGATCAGTAGTCTGCACTGGCAGACTCTGGGTGCATTATGAGGATGTCATCAAGAAGAATGTCTTGCTCACTCTATTTCACTTCTATCCCAATGTCTTACTCTATCTTCATGTGCAGACGAGGAGTCACAATAACGTGGCTAAAGTATGTTAACCAGACCACACACTAGAAGGTGAAGGGACGACGACGACGTTTCGGTCCGTCCTGGACCATTCTCAAGTCGATTGTCGACTTGAGAATGGTCCAGGACGGACCGAAACGTCGTCGTCCCTTCACTTTCTAGTATGTGGTCTGGTCAACTTACTCTATCTTACTTTTCTCGCTGTTTCTCTGCTAATATTAAATGAACAAATCCACAAGGGCCGTGACGAGGATTCGAACCTGCGTCCGGGAGCATCCCAGACACTGCCTTAATCGACTGAGCTACGACAGGGTAAAAGTGATTGTGATTCTGCTAATATTAATTTATTCCTCCGTCTGCACATGTACATCTTAACCAATTTTATTATCTCTCACGCCTGTATAGCGGCGAAAGATGCCTGTGATGTACGTCAATTCCTGGCCTCTGATACGACGTGCCTTAAGTTTAGATAAAATAATAAATAAAAAGTTATCAACTTAATAATATCCCACTTCTCCTCCACAACCCCATCCCCCTAACCCCTCTTCCCAACCCCAGACCACCTCCCCCCCTTCTCGCGCCATCAAGGGCATTCAACCCTTTACCACAGAGTGGGGTGGTGTTGGGCGCGACCCTGGCGCTGAGAGGCAGGGTCACCTCGCCCATATAAAAGCCCCAAATATTGTTTTTGGTGTCAGGTTGTAACGGCGTTCATGGCACGATGGAAGGCTTGCATATATATATATATATATATATATATATATATATATATATATATATATATATATATATATATATATATATATATATATTATATATATATATATATATTAGTATATTAGTATATTTTGGTAGCAGTCTTTCTTGTAAACATATGTTGTTAAATATGACCGAAAAGGTAAGATTAATAATTCTAACACGAATTTTCTCAATATTTCTTATGTTTCTTTTCACTGTCGATGGTAATTGAAAAATCAATTCTCCAAAATTCATTTTTATTTCTAGTCTAACGCGACACTTGAACGCGTTTCGTAATAACTTATTACATTTTCAAAGACTTTAGTTTATACACACACAACTATAACCTGCAAACACTAAACAGAGTTTAGTGTACATGTTATCATTTAAACAGCTTTCATCTTATATACCCGCATTTGGGTGAGGTGATATGTTACAACAGTTTTGGATGAGGTGAACAAAATTTTCAACACAAGATAGAGCAAACTTTCAACACAAGACAGAACACAAAACAGTGGGTATAAATTGGGTAAATTAAAGGGAAGGATGGAAGTAACTGCAAAAGGCCTATTGGCCCATGTTTCTTGATGCTTCTATATTGGTGCGGAGTCTTGAAGTGGGTAGAATATAGTTGTGCATTAATTGGCTGTTGATTGCTGGTGTTGACTTCTTGATGTGTAGTGCCTCGCAGATGTCAAGCCGCCTGCTATCGCTGTATCTATCGATGATTTCTGTGTTGTTTGTTAAGATTTCTCTGGTGATGGTTTGGTTGTGGGAAGAGATTATATGTTCCTTAATGGAGCCCTGTTGCTTATGCATCGTTAATCGCCTGGAAAGAGATGTTGTCTTGCCTATATACTCCGCTCCGCACCAATGAAGAAATCCATAAGGGCCGTGACGAGGGTTCGAACCTACGTCCGAGAGGATCCCAGACGCTGCCTTAATCGACCGAGCTACGACATGGTAAAAGAAGTTCTACGACATGTTCATTTGATGCATCACGCTATTGTGATTTGTGTGTGTTTGGAAAGATTCCTTTCACAAGTTTCTCAAGGCCGTTCTTATGTTGGTCAACGTTGCATATGCCGCTGATGTGCGTTTGCGCGAGCAATTGGTATACTCCGTTTCAAGTAAGTTTATTGAGACAAGAAAAAAAAAAATACATCTCAAAGGGATAGAGTAGCTTAGGCTACTTCTACCCCCCACCCAGTATACTCCGCCTCATTCGTTGGTAACGAATGCTACTGTCCCAACTATTCATTGGTAACGAATGCTACTGTCCCAACTATTCATTGGTAACGAATGCTACTGTACCAACTATTCGTTGGTAACGAATGCTACTGTACCAACTATTCGTTGGTAGCGAATGGTTGAAACTAATACCCCAGTGCGCGGGGCCCACACACATCATTGGTATTGTTAGCGAGTTTGGTTCCAGGAACTCTAATGTTACCAGAGTAAATTGGCCTGTGTTTGTCAAGGGTAATGACGACAGGTGAAACCCAGGTATCGATTTTCCTTCCCCGACCCTCCTCCAGCAGCGACTCCGTCTGTGCCTGCTCCTCGCAGGTGCCTCGCTTGGCTTCCTCAATCTAATATTTGTATTCAACGTCACGCCAAAGTGGAAATTAGAAACGATAATATTCCCGGTGTTAGGAATTAGGATTGTCCCTGTTTGATCACTGAGGCATCAGGTGCAAGGGAAGGTGACCAATCATTTGTCCCACTCGGACATCGAGCCCCGCCGGGGGTCAGATTCACGAAGCAGTTACGCATGTACTTATGAACCTGTACATCTTTTCTCAATCTTTGGCGGCTTTGTTTACAATTATTAAACAGTTAATGAGCTCCAAAGCACCAGGAGGCTGTTTATTACAATAACAACAGTTGATTGACAAGTTTTCATGCTTGTAAACTTGTAGCGAGTAGATTATCCAATAATATACTCGCTCCAAATGCATTGTTAATATTCCTGTCAACCTTTGGAGATGAATGAGGTGAGGCGTTGCCCGGGCAATACGGTGAGGAGTTGCCCGGGCATATAAGCAGCAGGATAGCAAACATTAACCAGAGTCTACTTTCAAGTGTGGTCTAGAGCAGACACTTGCGAGATACTGTACCAACGCTCAGTGCACTCAACTCACACCAACGTATCACCTGTGTACTTCTGTATATTCGACCAAATATATATATAGTATCTTAGTGTCTGCTCTAGACCACACTTGAAAGTAGACTCTGGTTAATGTTTGCTATCCTGCTGCTTATATGCCCGGGCAACTCCTCACCGTATTGCCCGGGCAACGCCTCACCTCATTCATCTCCAAAGGTTGACAGGAATATTAACAATGCATTTGGAGCGAGTATATTATTGGATAATCTACTCGCTACAAACTGTTTAATAAATGTAACCAAAGGTGTCAAAGATTGAGGAAAGATGTATACGTTCGTAAGTGCTTGCGTAACTGCTTCGTGAATCTGGCCGGGGTCCTAAATCGGGAGTTGAGGATGTAGGCCACTGTAATTACCTAAGTGTAGTTACAGGATGAGAGCTACATTCGTGGTGTCCCGTCTTCCCAGCACTCTTTGTCATATAACGCTTTGAAACTACTGACGGTCTTGGCCTCCACCACCTTCTCCCCTAACTTGTTCCAACCGTCTACCACTGTGTTTGCGAAAGTGAATTTTCTTATTGCTAGAGGTTACAGGTAGCTGGCGTGCCCCTGGTGACCGCTGCATATTCTTGTCAATAGTGAACTCTCAGTGAACACTTCCCCGCGTTTCTTGCACTATTCTTTCTTCACATGTTTGTGTTCTGTCTTCCTGGAACCGCCTACCTGTTTGTTTAGTGTACCGATACCTGTACTTTGTACTCATACTGTACTATTTCTCTCACTATCACTCTTACCCTCTCTCATTTTCAATGTCTCTGCCATTCTCAGTGTCTGAGTCAGAGTCAGACAGACAGACAGACAGACAGACAGACAGACAGAGACAGACAGACAGACAGACAGACAGACAGACAGACAGACAGACAGACAGACAGACAGACAGACAGACAGACAGACAGTCGGGCGGGCGGGTCGGGTCGGGTCGGGTCAAGTCGAGTCGGGTCAAGTCTAGTCTAGTCTAGTCTGGTCCGGTCAGGTCAGGCTCTCAGTCTGTTTGTCTGTCTGTCTGTCTGTCTGTCTGTCTGTCTGTCTGTCTGTCTGTCTGTCTGTCTGTCTGTCTGTCTGTCTGTCTGTCTGTCTGTCTGTCTGTCTCTCTCTCTCTCTCTCTCTCTCTCTCTCTCTCTCTCTCTCTCTCTCTCTCTCTCTCTGACACCGTGGAAGCAGAAGCATCCTCCACAACTCTCGAGGTGGCATGAGCCACAGACATGAACCAAGACGACACACAAGCCAAGTGCTTCTCCAATAAAAGACGCAAAAATCTCACGAGAAAAATGTAGAATTCCAGTGTAGAAAATACACAATATATTTGTTTTGCCTTTCCAGGCAGCAGTAGCCAAACATATTAAAAACTGCAGCATTAGGAAAATGAATTTCAATCGCCAGTTTTCTATATCAGTAGATGTAGATATAAAGATTATTAGTAATTCTATAGAAACTAATTATCCTCTTTCACCTGTTTTCTTTGTTGTGTTTTTGTATGCTGTGTGTGTCGTATGTGTTTTTTTTTTTTTTTTTTTTTTTTTTTGAGATATATACAAGAGTTGTTACATTCTTGTACAGCCACTAGTACGCGTAGCGTTTCGGGCAAGTCCTTAATCCTACAGTCCCTGGAATACGATCCCCTGCCGCGAAGAATCGTTTTTTCATCCAAGTACACATTTTACTGTTGCGTTAAACAGAGGCTACAGTTAAGGAATTGCGCCCAGTAAATCCTCCTCCCCGGCCAGGATACGAACCCATGACATAGCGCTCGCGGAACGCCAGGCGAGTGTCTTACCACTACACCACGGAGACTGTTTTGTTTTATAGTGTTATATGACGTTGTGTTCTATATTGTGTGTTGTATGAGATTGTGGTTTTTATGGTGCATGGTTGTGTCAGTTGTGGTTGTATTAGGTTTGATGCGTTTGATTTGCTTTGTGTGTTGTGTTTAATGTGTTGTATGTGGTAATAATAATAATAATGAACAAATCCACAGGAGCCTTGGTGCGGATTCGAACCTACGCGCTGGGTGTTTCCAGGCATGCTCTAGTTGACTGTGCCACAACATGGTCAAAAGAATTGCAACCTGGGGTATTACTGCATCCACAAGGGTCCCGAGGCTTCCATTGAAACCTAACTGGGGTTTCACACAATTCCCCCGAGCACGCAGGCTCTGTCAACCAGTAGGTCTACCTTTGATCTCCTTCAATACACAGAGAAATAACATTAACATTTTAGATCGTCCTGTAGTCTCTGTCTGTTTTCATCTGTCTTAATTCTTCTCATTATTTTTGCATCATCAGCAATCATTGAGAGGAAAGAGTCTATACCCTCTGGAAGATATTGCATATATCAGAAATAGGATGGGTCCAAGTACAGAGCCCTGTGGGACTCCACTGGTGACATCTTGCCACTCTAATGTTCCCCCCCCCCCTCACAGTTACTTGCTGTTTCCTGTTGCTTAGATACTCCCTTATCCACTGGAGCACCTTACTTTTAACTCCTGCCTGTTTCTCCAACTTTTATAACAGCCTTTTATGGGGCATTGTGTCAAAGGCTTTCTGACAGTCCAAGAAAATGCAGTTTGCCCACCCTTCTCTTTCTTGCCTAATTTTTGTCGCCTGATCATAGAATTTCATTAAGCCTGTGAGGCATGACTTACTATCCCTGAACCATGCTGGTATTCACCTAGTTGTGCTTGCGGGGATTGAGCTCTGCTCTTTCAGCCTGCCTCTCAGCTGTCAATCAACCGTTACTAACTACTGTACTAACAATTTTTTTCCCCTACACACACCCAGGAAGCAGCCCATAACAGCTGTCTAACTCCCAGGTACCTATTTACTGCTAGGTAGTAGGGACATCAAGATGAAAGAAACTCTGCCCATTTGTCTCTGTCTAGTCCGGGAATCGAACTCAAGGCACATGATTAAGAGTCTCGCGCGCTGTCCACACAGCTACCATACCCCCTGTATAAGGTGTGAGGCCAGGGAAGCTACCAAGGAAGCCTTATTCAAAAAGCATGATAAGATTGTACTACTGTACACGAGCCAGGTCAGTTTAGGATGCACTGAAAAATAATAGTGGAGATGAGCAGTGGAAATGAAGGAGAATTTAATTTTAGTACAAATGGCAATACAATTCAATTCAATGTACTGTATAGTATTTTGCTGTGCAGTATACGAGAAGAAAAATGATTAAGGAAAATATGACAGACCTTTACACTCTCCATTTCTTCTGGTCCAGACTTGGAATTGTAGTACCGTGCCTGCAAAGATATAAACTTTGGGGATGCAGTTGCAAATTATATTACAATAAATATTTTCTAGTAATGTAAATATATCAAATAAGATACTGTATACATTATATCAAACTGTTCTTTTTAAATAATTTAGAATGACACTTTAATACAATTAAAGTACATCGGAGCTACAACAGAATGGGTTGAAATAAAATGAAACTCTTAGTGACGTGAAAATAGTTGGCTACCAGAACAAATCCTGGTTATCTGGACCACGGCAACTGTATGACCAGCCGCCTTAATTCCCCAAACCAATTTAGCATAAGCAAGATCAACATGGTATTCTTTTCACATTTTATACTTATGATTTACTAGTGAATGGATGGGAGTTAAATACACATCATGACAGTCAATAATATATATTGTCATATGATACAATGTGGTTCATGATTGTACTGCAATACAAGGACATTATTATAGAGCAATTCCCAAGGACAGGCAAGGCGAGGAGAGATGATGTTCTTATACTCTGGCCAGACAGACTATCTGGTGTGGGTCACCAGTTGCTTTTTATGTGGCCGAGGCAAAGTTACGTGATGCGGCCTGTGAATGTTCAAGGAGTCCCCCTTCCTCTTCGCTGGAGAGTAATACAAAATGCATTTCACTGGTGACCTTGTGTCAGCAACTTCTCCAGCTATGAATGAGACTGTCATTGTGCTACAATATTCCAACCACCAATAACATTAGTGTCTTAAAAAGTAGCATCATTGATTTGATATCTCCTATTTGAAAGGTTTTTGTTATCCACCCTGTCATTTTTCTTGCAATTGAAATAATGTCTTGTGTTCTTTAAAAGTACCAAAAGATCGTTCAACATGATTAATCCTAGACCTTTTAAATTGGTTTTTCTTTCAATAGTTTAATTTGACTGCATTTTATAAATGGGTCCTATTTGAATATCCTATTCTTTTATGCTGATGGTGAGGGAAGGGAAAAGGATGGTTTGTGGAGACCCAAGATGGAGGGGGGGAGGGGGGAGGACAAAAACCAGGTAAAATGTGAAAAAAAAACAAATATCAAAGTATTTTTATGTTTTGTGCAAATTTTTTTGTACAAAAAATTACATTTTTACACGAAAATGTATAATTTATAAGAAAATATTATTTGTATTTTTGCACACAGGCACCTTTGATCATAGCTGCACTTTAGGAGTTAACTTTAATTTTCTATTTCACATGCACTTTACTTTAAATAAAATTATACAATAAACTGTATTATGTTTTGAATTTGTCCATGTCTTTATCAAAGTATCTTTGCTCCTACCTTCTATCTACCAAGTAGTGCTTTCTAGCTTGATAGCATTTCTGATAGGTTATTGGAATACTGTACAGTATCTACAAAATGTTGCTGGCATTTTTGTAGTTGTATTCTATTCAGTAGTGCTAGCACAATTATGTTTAATCGGTACTGGTGGCTTCATAATAGGAACCAGTCAGATGCAAGAGACTTTGCCTTAGACATTTCGAGTTAGGTTAAGCTAAAAGTTATGTTTTAAATCACACACATTCCAAGTTCAAATCAATTATCTTTAACTGTTCTTGTGATATATACATAATACATGTAGTAGTATGCATCCTTCAGTCTCGGGAGACTATGTTGTGCCCTAGTTGTCAATCATGGTGCAGCGTCTGGTGTTACTGATGAGGCCAATCCGAGAGTGGCAGTCCATCCCACACCGAGCACAAACGAAGTTCGATTCTGGTCTGTCTTCCTGGCTACCAGCTTTCCTTCTCTGTCTCTTTGCCTCCGATTCCTTGGCAAGTGACTCCTCGAACTTGGAGAGACCTCTTTGAACAGACTGCCCCCAGGCTGAACGGTCTGCAGCCAGTGTCTCCCATATAGCAAGATCAACGTCCATGGCTTTCAGGTCCCTCTTGCATGTCTTTGTACCGTAGCTGGGGCTTGCCTGTTGGACGCTTTCCCATATACATGTACTGTACTGTAATTGGGTGTGATGCAGAACGTGTTAGCATATCGTTTGCAGATGGTGCAGCTACACTTATCTGTTTTAAAGATATTGTTAAAGGTCTACACCCCACCACCAATGATGTATTAAACCAGTTCTAAAATCTACGGAATAACAACAGTTTCCTCGCACCACCATACTTTAGATTTTAAAGCATTAAACTGATACATAATGAAATTCTCCAAATACATAATGGAGTATATATTCACACAAACATTACAAATTATCATGTCATTAGTATGTGTACAGGGAGTTCTCGCCTTACGAACATTCGCCTTACGAACATTCGCCTTACGAACATTCATCCATACGAATATTCTCCCAGGTCCCCATGTACCCCCCTTAATGCATAAAATCATTGTATTAACTCACTGAAGCGTCCCTTTGAATTTTGAGGCATCACAAACAGCTGTGCAGCAGCCACATGAAGTAGTGTCGTATGGGTGGAGGAGTGTGGTGGGTGGATGCATGGGGGTGTAGGTTTGTGTGGGTGGGTGCATGGGGGTGTAGGTTTGTGTGGGTGGGTGGGTGGGAGTGTGTGAGATACACTCCCACCAATGGCCTTTAGTTCTCAATGACCCACACACATGATTGATAGAGTTTACTGTGTTGGTGGGGTGAGGGCCCTGGGCTGGAGATAGGAGGAGGGTGGGGAGGCATTTACTCGTGAGGTCAATTACAAAATGGTGGACCACCAATACTTTGCACATGTATTTTCGTTTATTCATGAAATTATACCACTTCACTCTTCAAAAACAGCGACCTTTCACAAGCAGGATGACTATCTTTCAAGATAAATAATGATGTGGTCTTTTATATTATATGTCCCAAAAATATTGGTTTTGTGAGGATTTTTGGTGGCCTGGGAACGCATCTCCCACTTAAAGCATTGCACCTGTGGAAAATCTTGATCGGCGTTCTGAACAGATGCTTTAGAAACTGTCTCAAAATGTAACTCGTTTGTAACTGGGGAACTGCCTGTATACCATTACCATGTGTATATTATCACATATCACTATACTGTATATATATATCAGTCCCCATGGTGACATGGTAAGACACTCATCTAGCATTTCGCGAGTGCTTTGTCCTGTGTTCGTATCCTGGTCGATGAGGATTTACTGGGTGTCAATCCTTAACTGTAACCTCTGTTTACCTAACAGTAAAATGGGTACCTGGTTGTTAAATGATTTGGCGGAGTCGTATTCCGGGGAACATAGCATTTTGGGCAGGTCCTTAATCCTATGTGTGCTAGTGGCTGTACAAGAATGTAAGAACTGTTGTACAGTATATATAAATAAATTAATATAAATAAATATCACTCAGACATGACAAAATAAAAATAATCCTACGAAGACCAGAAGATACTCCAACTGGAATGCCAAATTAACACTTAAATGTTCTGGCCCATTGGCACATGCATGACCATAAATATTATGGGCATCACAGGGTTCTGCTCAGTCATGCCTAATACAGTAATTCACTGTCAGGGGACAGGAAGCCAGAGTGTATTCATACACGTTCGGCTTATATCGAGGTCCCCCTCAGGGACTAGTTACTGACCCTGTCCAGGAGCCAGTCAGCCAAGCGGACAGCACGCTGGACTTGTGATCCTGTGGTCCTGGGTTCGATCCCAGGCGCCGGCGAGAAACAATGGGCAGAGTTTCTTTCACCCTATGCCCCTGTTACCTAGCAGTAAAATAGGTACCTGGGTGTTAGTCAGCTGTCACGCGCTGCTTCCTGGGGGTGGACTGGGCCGCGGGGACACTAAAGCCCCGAAATCATCTCAAGATAACCTCAAGAAGGATACAACCCCACAACAAGCAGAGTAACTCCTAGGTACCTACTTGCTGCTAGGTGAACAGAGGCATTGGGAGAAAGGAAATGTGCCCAAGTATTTCTGTACCGCCCGGGATTCGAACTTGGAGTTCTCGATTGTGTGTCGAAAGTGAACCCGACTGTACTACCGGGACCCTTAATGTTTATACTCTTTAACATTGTCTCAGTTTATAGGAAATTTGGTGTCAAAATATTCCCAAATGAATTTGCTACAGTATAGACCCCCATACAAAAAGTTTTAATAATAGATCATGATTGATGGTGAAGATATATAAATTTTTATGAACATTTCAACATTCCTAATACATTTGTTAACATTCTTCATCAATTTTGCAACATAAAAAAAATATGAAAATGTTTACACATGATCAGTCTGAATCACCGTAAAAAAAAAAAATAACTTTCATACTTTTCCAGCAGGTAATTTGCAAAGCATAGTGCAATTTTCACAAATGGAGCAAGTAGAGTATCATGTTGAATGATACAGGAGGTAGTTGGTCCAGGTGATCTCTGTGGATGGTCCCCTGATACTTGTGCTAGTTCCCTGATAAGCTATTCATGCATTGTGCTCAACAAAATTAAAAATAAAAAATAAACTAAAGTGACTTTTGCTGAACGTTAAGTGTAGGCAAACAGATGATGTGTTTTTGCGTCATTTAATTATAACACTTCAGCATTCTGATAAGTACATAAATTCAACGTAGTAACTTAAAACCGAAACTAGAATAAAATGATTTTGGTTATTTGCTGATAACAAACATGAAAAATACTCACTTTAGAGTGTAGACAGTGCAAACTGTCTTCTAGTCACCAACTTCCTAAAAGAATCCCAGTTATGGAGAGGAGTCATCTGGCATTAGATGTGTGTAAGCTTGCAAACAAGAGACGGCAAAGGAGGCCGTCTTTCTTACTTGAGGCACAATGTCGCTCTCCAAGTTAATGAGGTCACAAATCAGCTTGTGTTGACCTTCAAATTGTTTCGATATCAAAGGGCACAGCTTTGCTAGGTATCCTATAAAGGTACACAGTCTGGCTCTCACAAGAGCTACTTTGTGGGTAATCAGTGTGCCCAAGAGGAGAATCACTGAATCATTTGTGCCAATAATTTGTTCAACTACCGATTTGTTTTCTGGCATTAACCTTAAAATCTGATTCAAAATAGCTAGCATATCTGCAACCAAATCTGGAAGAACATTATCTAGAGTAAGTATTTTACCAATAACTTTGCTGGCATTCAATACACAAACACAATCACAAAATTGTAAAAGAAAATCTGTTTCCAGATGAACTAGGTGGCAAATCACCATAGTAAGCTGACCCATTGTATCAATTTGGTCTTTGTCAAATTCAACTGTTCTATTAACTTTGTGAGTTTCTACCTTGAATATTAATTTGCAAGAATATATCAAATTTGGAACTAGTTTACACTCCAGATACACTTTTATCACATCTGTAATAGTAGGCTTCATTTCCTCCATGGTAAATGGTAGGAACAGCAAAGTTGCTATTTTGTTTGTAACTTGAACAGGGCACGTTTGATTTCGGAGTGGAGAGATGAAGAGTGATAATTCACTTTGCTCTAGGAATATGCTATAGTTTCCATTTAGAGTATCGGCAATAGTTTTATCCAAAAACCTGCACCATTCTTCGGTTTCAATCCGCTTATCATCAGAGTTAAAACTATGCAGAGTGAAAACCGCTGCACTACTAGTCTTGCCACTCATTACTGTTAAAACTCTGTCCTGGGTAAAAGGAGTGAAGCTTTCTTCATTTATGTTTGGCAAGCTTGGTCGCCCGTCTTGAATTAACTCCAGCATTCCATTGGAGGGCCTACTTCCACGTCTAGAAGAGTCAATGGAGTTTGCCAAATAATTGACCATACTATCTTTGCGGTCTTCTAGAGGCAAGGGGCCATACAACTGGAAGTCTTTTACATCCTCTTCCTTGAATCCAGGTTCCTCTGACAACCTGCTTAGCTTTCGAACAGATGCACCAATCACACATCTAGCATCAGTTTCTAAGTCCTCTATGCCAGCAACTTTGGGTACTGATTCTACAGATAATGCACTTCTGTGAACTTCTACCTCTACAACAGTTGTGTGCATGTCATTAGCAGTTACTAAATCTTCTGTGCTTTGAGCCATTTCCTCACTTGAGCTTGACACGTTGATTTGGATCATTTTCTCTCTCTCTCGACGTCGTACTGGGTGTGGAGAAGGGGATCTGCTTTCAGACCCCTTAGAGCTGCACACACCTGTTTCAAGACAAATCTCTGACAGTTTCTTCAAAGTATCTGCATCTATTTGTAGTAGAGTGCCATTTTCTTCTCTCTCATCCTGACTCTGTATGCTCCTACCTACTGATGGCACTACTGCCAAACTAACTCCTGTTGTACCAGGTAAGCTTGATGCTGGTTTAGAACTTGATTGGGTCTCATCTGTTTTTGTGGGAGATGCAACATTTATTATTACAGGTTTCCCTATCATTCTTGTCTGGCCAGCAGCTCGCTGTACAAGCTCTTTACACTGTTGTTCCTTGACTTGCTGTTGAGATAATGTTAGGGGATTTGTGAGAGGTATGCCACTTAGAGACTGTTGAACAAACACCAGCCCCTCATGAACCCAGGGATGCTCAAGCAAAGAGGGCCAAGTTAACCTCTTTCCTGGATCTTTTTCAAGCAATCCATGAAGAAAGCCGGAACAACTCTCACTTAATCCGCGTGGCCATGACACTGGCTCTGTCCTTACCATTTTGATAAGCTGAACAATTGATGTTGTACAAAATGGTGGTCTTCCTGTCAGAAGCTCATAGAGAATGCATCCTAAAGACCAAAGATCAGCATTATGATCATATGGTTGTTCTTCAATGAGTTCTGGTGCCATATATAATGGTGTACCTTTTACCGAGGTAAGTACGTATGTGTTAATCCCCATTTTCCTAGAGAACCCAAAATCACAAAGTTTTGCTTCACCAGTCAATGACAAAAGAATATTTTGAGGTTTTATATCTCTGTGAAGAATTCGATGGGAGTGTAAATAATATATGGCAGAGACCAAGTTGCATGCAATCTGCCGAACTCTCTCTTCTTCCAACGGCCCATTAGATTCTAAAAGCTTAAAGAGTTGCCCAGGAACATATTCGCTGACAGCCACAACTTCATTTTCGGTTTCAAACGAATCAATCATTCGAACAATGTTTGGATGTGCTAGACCTCGTTGAATCTCACATTCACGTCGCAAGCTCTTCAACTCTCTCTCTATTTTGTTTCTTTTGGGTATAAATTTCAGTGCTACTATTTGTCCATTGACTAAACTCTTTCCTCGGAAGACTCTGCCAAAGGACCCCTGACCAATAGCTTCCAAAACTTTATACGTGTCCATTCTGTGAGTCAAATCACAACCTGCAAGATACAAATATAATAAGCTATAACAATAAATTTAATTACACAAAGAAGTCACACTAACTTGGAGCAATGCGGTGATTCAGACTAGCATTTTGGGTACTCCCAGCTGTGCTTCTTACCCCTGTACCATGACATGGTGTAAGTTGTACAATCTGGGATTCCAATGAATCCAAGTATGGTAAATTAATGCTTTCCCTACACCAGAATGCAATGGGTGTTATATGAAATACTTGGACCATCCTCAGTAGGGGCCCCTCCAGACTTACTGTGAATTCAGTGGAATACTAGGGTGAATAACTTGTATAATATCCTAGTACAGTGGTAAGGGGTGTGGATGGGAGTATCTAGATCACTGGTTTGAGGCACTGCATTGGTTCAATTTATTTTCTCATTAAACTTTGAGTGATACAACAAAAAATAAAATATTTTTATTTTGTATTCAAATTACTGTATTTAAATATTTACATTGAAAAAATGGGAAGGAAACAAGGTATTGCACGATTCAGTAAATTGTCACAGAAGCTATTAAGAATAATAAATAATAATTTGTTTAGTCAGGGACAAGCAGAGTGTATGTAAACATGAACCTTGTTTAACATTGCCCAAGATAACATTATTTTGTTTTGTTTTTAGAAAAAATATATTTAACATCAGACAGGCAAACAGTTTTGTTTTTGTTGTTATTTTTAACGTTTCTAACGTAGAATAGAACATATTATGTGGAAGCCTACGGTTCTTATAGAAAGCACAATACAGTACTGTATATGAGGGCTACCTTAAATATTTAAAAATCACTATTTATACTGTTTTAAAACTAAACTTAAGGTTTACTGAAAATAACAACACAACATTCAGTAGTGTACATAAACAAAAATAAAAATAATATAGTGTATAATACAACCAATTGGCTATGTTAATAAACTATGAAGTGAAATTTTGCTGCTGCTGAAACTAATGCATCATACCATAGGAAACTAATGCATCGTAGAAGGGGCCCCCTACTGATCATGGATATAAACAAAAACCCAGCATTGAATGTAATAAAACCCCAATTTCTGGAGGAGCGCCAGTGGGTTCCCTAAAGTTATCTTCCCAAGATGGCGTCATACAAAAAGGTGACGTTAGTTACGGATAATTCTGTTTGGCATACTGGGGACCAGAGCCAGAACTTGGGCCTCCAGCATAAGACGTGCAGGGCAATGGTGAAAATCCACCACCTGGCCAGAAAAAGCCTCCAGAAAGTCAGCACAGCTTTACAAACAACTGGAGGCTTCACTGAAAATGAAGCCTCAAAATCCAACAAACAACTACTGTAAACAAGTCACACAAAGGGATTCACTGAAACAAGCTTGAAACTCGGTAGTAAGGATTACCACTACCAGGTGCTCTGACCCCAGCTCCCCAAGTCAGTTCTGGACCTGATAAGCAAATCAACTATGGACTGATGAACCTGAAGGGTGGCAGGACAACCGTGGACATCTTCAAGAGAAAACTGGACTGTTTTCTAAGAGAAGTTCCGGATCAGCCGGGCTGTAGTGGGTATGTGGGCCTGCGGGCCGCTCCAAGCAACAGCCTGGTGGACCAAACTCTCACAAGTCGAGCCTGGCCTCAGGCCGGGCTTGGGGAGTAGAAGAACTCCCAGAACTCCATCAAACAGGTATCAAGCAGGGAGCTACCTGGGCTCCTTCAGAAATTGACGTTTCATTACATTCAACACGGCTTCTGGAGGGAGCCCCTTGTGGCTATCTGAAGCTAACTAGCCACAGAGAACAAGGTTACTTACCAGGAAGGAGAAAGGTGGCAGGCACTTAAAGAAGGGACACCAGGCTGGGCAACACAGCCCTAAGCCACACACGATTGAATAGGCCCAGGAACATTAACCAAATACTGAGCTGCCAGCACTCTTGCTAGAATGCCAAAACCCCAGAGCCTGAATATCAGCCCAGGACATATTGGAGACGATGGCGGCCAAAGCTGCATATTTATAAACATCATGGCCCAAGAGAAGTCTAGCAGCAGGCTGGCTAGACTTTAAAACACTGCAGACAAGCTGAGAAAGGCAAGCCTTGGAATAGTGAACCAAGGAAATGGGATCAACCAACAAGGCATCCACCAAGATAGAACCAGTAGCAAGTAGGTAATGGCAAAGAGCTGCCACAGGACACAACAAATAAAGCACCCTTGGCTGAACCAATCAAGCATTGATCACCTAACCACTCTGGAACCTCATCAACCCATTCTTCCCCAGAAGAGGAGACGGCTGCAAAAAGAAACTGCCCGCCAGTGCCAAAAGAACAAAACCTCTGCCTCTGGAGAAGAGCCCAAATGAACAAATCCACAAGGGCCGTGACGAGGGTTCGAACCTACGTCCGAGAGCATCCCAGACGCTGCCTTAAATGACTGAGCTATGACATGGTAAAAGAATTGCAACCAGAAGTTCTACTGACTTTACTTGGACCCTGCAGCCTCTCCGAGACACAAACCAGGATTTTACGCAATTTCCCCATGCACTCGAGCTTGGTCAATAGGCTGTTCTACCTCTTCGCCCTTACTTCATTACACACAGAAATCACAATAGCGTGATGCATCAAATGAACATGGATTTGTTCATTTGATGCATCATGTTATTGTGATTTTTGTGTGTAAAAGCCCAAAGCTTCCGAACCAAACAGCTGTGATAGAGCACCAACAAGAAAACTGCCTAAGAAAAACGTCACAAGCTGAAGAGGAACCATAAACAGTGGTGAGGAAAGAAACCCAAAAATATGATCAAAGGACCAGTATGGCTCAGGAGGAGCACAAGACTGGAGGAGGAAAAATGCACAAAACAACTTGTGAGATGGTGTCACGGAGGTGTCGACACTGAACACCAGCACTACAATATCTGAACAATAAGATGTTACAGCTTTCGCTTTCACTTTCACGACCAAAGGGTTTGGTAAGGGTGGGTGGGGGTAAAGAGGATAAGGATGGAAATTCAGGAAAATCATGAGGGTCAAGTATGAGTAGGATGGAAAGTGTAGTGGCCTATCCACCTTGGCTTGGTAGTGTTTGTGTTGCTTTCAAGTAAATGGTGCATGTTGGCAATTTATTGGTAAGGCTATTGGGCTGTCTGGTGGAGGCAGACTTCTATGGCAAGCAGGAGGTGGGCTGTATGTGGGGCTGGTGAAGTTAAGCTTCACCTAGGACACTCTCCCAACTATTGGTCTTTCTGCACTGGTTGCCCATGGTATGATGTTTGTACGTTTTTTTAGTGAAAATTGGTTCACGGTGTCAGGTTCAATCTGAATGGAAGAACAAGAAAATGAAACAGATACCATTCAACAAAACAGAGCCACTTCATAAACCTTGGGTGAAATGTGACAAATTAGTACACACCCATAGGTCCAGGGACACTATCCAAGAGCCTCAGGACAGAACCAGGTGCACTTGACAAAGATGGTCATATGGAATGTTGGACAGAGAACAAATACTGTATGTTCAACGGTGAGAGGTCAAGAATGAACTCTGACGAATCTCGCTTGGACACCCAATGTATGGAAGACACCCCCTTGACCAACTATGCATGACCCTGCAGAGTAGTGGAGTAAATGACTGAGGCTGGAGTAGATGGCCGAGGCTGGCCCCATGACACCAATGGGGAGGGTGTGAAGCCCATCCCAACTGAAGGCCCTGAGACACCACATGTAAAGCCTAGGCATCCAAAGTAAAATCCCTGGAGAAATTGCACAGCTGTCCCCACCACACTATCATGGGGCATCCCACAAAAAATTAAAGCTCAAGTTAGCCACACTTCTTTGGACTTTCTGGGACGGTTAGGGTAATGTTAATAAGTTCCTCGCCTGCCGTGCTGACGGTGGGGGCAGCTCATGCCAGACCTCCTCCCCCCCCACTTTCTCCCATCATGCATACAAAAATGTACACCTCTATTATAATTAGTCTGCTGCATAGCCTGTTATCTCTAGCTTCGTGAAAATGTCGGTGCATGACTTCAAACAAAGGGTATAACCTGTATGACTCCGAACCTTCAGGCATTATCTCCCAAGTGTTACACTTCATGTTCACTCAGAGACAGTCACACAGGTTTGTTAGAAGAACAGAACTTAAATATTACTATAACATCATTACCTTCAAAAATATGCAGATAACACGCTCGTCGGTGTCAGTTTTAGTCTTCGCTCAACGTTATACAAAGCCTCCCGCTCAAGGTTTTGCATTATGTGGTTTGTCACTGCAGGAAACCAGTCATTCTTTCCAGTTAGGTTTAACCGGCATTACTGTTCAAATTTTGTATAAGGTCTTTTACTAGGGTCGAGTAGTTCTTCTTCTTCTTGATAGTAAGTGCAGTTTGCATCAAAGGTTTATCCTCCCGATGACCGCAGTACAAATGTTGGGAGACGCGTTTATGTTGAGAAGGATAAGAGTTTCAAAAAGTGTTTGTTGCGTTGTGTAGATACAGAAGCAGCGACTGAAACAGAGGCACATATGTTAGAGGGAGACTTGCCACACCGTAGGGCAAGATTCAAATTCAAATATTTATTTAGGTAAAATACATACATACAAGGGGTGATACAAAAATTGATAGATTTATAGATAGAGCTAGTACATACAATGTCTAAAGCCACTATTACGCAAAGTGTTTCAGGCAGGAAAAACACTAAAGACTAAAGATGTTGTGTTTATGTTGTCACATGTTTATTTATGTGTTTATGACACTAAAGATGTTGTGTTTATGGCGTCACATGTTTATTTATGTGTTTATGACACTAAAGATGTTGTGTTTATGGCGTCACATGTTTATTTATGTGTTTATGACACTAAAGATGTGTTTATGGCGTCACATGTTTATTTATGTGTTTAGGACACTAAAGATGTGTTTATGGCGTCAGCTGCAGTGAGGCAGATGTTTTCATGTTTGGCTGCTGGTGGTGCCAGGTATAAATGTCACACAGGTCAAATATGACCCAATTTATTGGTCGACTGGAGATATTTAGCCAGTGCTTTGACTATTTGATATTTTTCCTGTAACGAGAGGTCACCTCCTAACATACATGCTCGATGGTAAAGGGTATTTAAAGTGCGATAAATACTTGTTTGATATTTACTCTGGCACTATGATGTCGGAAGCAGTGAAGGAGATAGTGTTCGATAGCTTCAGGCACCTGACAGTGGCTGCAGAGTTCGTTAATATTCTGTTCTGTATTTAGAGCTGTGTGCTGCCACAGTTTGGAACTGGTCGAGTAGTTCCCGTTGTTTGTTGTGACGGCGTCGGGGCCTCGGTTGTGGTCTTGATCGCCGTGTACATTTTCTTTGATTGGTGGATTTGGGTAAACTTAATTTGATTTAATACAATACAATACAATTTTATTTAGGTAAGGTACATACATACAATAAATATTTACAAGGATTGTTTAACTTATAGGTATAGCTAGTACATACAATGCCTAAAGCCACTATTACGCAAAGCGTTTCGGGCATGATAAACTTAAATGACAAGCTTAATACTAATTGAGCATAATGAGTAGAATGAAAACAAGAAATGAAAACATAGATGAAAAAGCAGCACAAATACAATTATGTCGACAAACAGCGCTCTTTAAAGAAAAAAACAGACATTGGTTGACAATAGAAGGGTAAGGTAGGTTACAGGGAATTTATTAGGTATAGCTTCGCTTTTATTTTATTTATTTTATTTGTTTATATATATATATATATATATATATATATATATATATATATATATATATATATATATATATATATATATATATCCAAGAAGGTACATTGGGTTTGTGAGAATACATAGCATGGTGTTAACATTCTTGTAAAGCCACTAGAATTTTTTATTTATTTATATATACATTTATTTATATATACAAATACAATATATTTATTTATTTATATATACAAGAATTTAAAAACTCTAAATCTAAATTTAGAGTTCTAAGAGTTCTTACATTCTTGTACAGCCACTAGCAGGCATAGCGTTTCGTGCAGGTCCTTAATCCTAATTTTCACACACACATTAATTATAATAATAATGTTTATTCAGGTTATTCAGATAAGTCACTTCCTTGTTATCAGTAGTCGTTTTTGCAAGTTTTTTGGCATTGCTTTAAGATAGTGTTTTTTCCTGCCCGAAACGCTTTGCGTAATAGTGGCTTTAGGCATGAAATAGTGCTGTGACGATTGAGTGTGGTTAGAAACTTTAATTACAAAACTGTGTGACTATACAAAGTGTAAGGGCACTGGTGTGGCACGCTCTGTTAGGCCTAGCATCTCGCCCGGCCAGGGAATGAGGATATGGTGCCAGAAACACCTTCATGATCAACATGCTTCTTGCACATCTCTCCGCCAGCTCTCAAGTACTACGGTTTGTTGCCTGTGTATGTCAAGTTTTTGTCGAGTGTTAAGTATCTGTTAAGCAGATACTTATGCATGTACCACCAACTTCAATTTTTTTTTTCCGCGCCAACCTGCAAGGTGCGCTGTGACCTTGAAAATAGTGGAGCCTCATATATGCAGGCTGGCCGATTTATTTCTGCTGATGTTGTTTGATGGTTGGCGGCCCCTTCCACCCTGTGAATATGCCATTTGCTGATGTGCTGCTTTGTGGTTCACTGTGGAGCGAGTGTACCGTAATACTCTGCATATAAGTGTTGTGTCTTTAACGCCATGGCAACTGCCCTGGATAAGGTGCCGGGCAGCACATCACCGTTGCCAGATAGTGACTTTGTGGACCCATCGCACGCTCGTCAATTGTTTTCTAATGATGGTGCCACCTCCTCAGTGGTGCCCCACGACACATCAGAAGGCGGTGCAGATGATGAGGGATTCACGGTGCAAATGAGTAAAAGTCAGCGCCGTAAGCAGTTGAGAAGGGCACGATCAAACCCACCAAATTCGGCTGCTGTCAGACATGTGCGACTAGATTTTCCTCTGGGAACCACAGTAGAGAGAAAAGTGAAGTGGTTTTGTGAAGCTTCTGAGGCACATTATGATAAGGTCATTAAGTTACCTAGAGATGAAAGTGACTATGTCTTCGTTACAAACGATAGTGCTTTTGTAAATGTGTTGCTAAACACAGAGTATGCAGGCATTAAAATGAAAAATGCAGCACCTAGGCGTCCAAAAGTAAGCATTGTCATATTCAATGTTAATAAACTCATTAAGCCTGAATATCTTTGTGATGAAAATATTGTAAACTCTAAACGTCTGAGAAATGGACTCATAGCTGCCACATGGAAAGGTGCCACGCCTATACCGGACAGAATTTACTCTAGAGCAGCTTTAGGTCGGCACTATAACATTGCACTCTACAACCCTCCCCCTCGTAGGTGTTATAAGTGTCAACGATGGGGACGTCACGTAGCCAGGTACTGCACAAGCAAAAACTTTTTCTGTGCCGTGTGTGGTGAACCTCATAAATCTGAGGTGTGTTTTAAACTCATAAAGGAACTGCAGTCAGTAAGTGAAAAATGCATAAACTGTGGCAGGAGCGGTGTTCAAGTCTGGCACCTTGACTGTGTCAAGCGACCAGCTGCTTACGGCCAGGTGCCCGGCCCCGCCCACCCGGGAGGACGGTTGCCAAGTACAGCTGCCGGCTCTAATTCCTGTGCAGAGCCACCTGGACGTAGTGTTCGTAGCAGCTGGATACCAAATACTTCACCATCTGCCAAGCACCAAGTGCATCACGGGACCAGACGACAGGTGTCTGTTCAACCTGCGTCTGCCCGTCAGGTGCCAGGAACCTGCCTCCCGGAGGTGTTGACACAACACTCGCCATACCCTTCACACCACCATGAGCAGTTGCCAAGTGCTGCAATCAGTCCCATTCGCTGTTCAGAGTCATCTGGAGGTGATGTTCGCTCCAGCTGGCTGCCAAACTCACCACCTTTAAATTACGAAGTGCACAAGGGGACCGGTACCAGACCGAAGACTCGTGCCATCATCCCAGCTCCCCCACAAGAACCAGGTGCTGCATCTTCTGCCAGTGGTGGGCCTTCCCCTGATGTAGAGTGGCCACTTCCTGGTTCTGGGATAATGTCACCTGCTGTGAGACCACCATCCACAGCTGGACCCCACAGTCAACTGGAAGTGGGGGATAAGGAACTGGATCAAAATGAGACACATCGCAACCTCAGCCTCCCTACCACCTCGCCCTTGGGTCGCTCCACTGTTCAAGCAGTGGTTGCCCTTCGTGACCGGTTGCAGGAACACCAGCAGCATTCACAGCAGCAAACGGAGCGGCTGCAAGAGCAACTCCAACATGAGAAAAAATCCACCAGCGATATTTCGATGATGCTCACGCGTATGAGGGGACTTGTAAGCAATGACTGCCAAACTTCCCCTTCCACCCCTGAACCCTCCAAACATGTGTTCGCTTGCCTATCAGGGGAAACTTCTAGTGATCTTGAAACCTTGTGTAGTGGAACCCTTCCACGCAAGTTAACTGCCAAAGTTGTGCTAAACTATGTTCAAAACGACTCTATAGCTGGAAATGACAGACAAATTGTACTAGATCATTGGATGCAAATGTGTGACATTGGTAATAAACTAAGAAATGTTCCTGGACTTATACAGTAGTGCAATAGATAATATGTATATAGATAATAAATATTAAGTGAACTAATAATATCAATATATAATGCTGACTTTAAATGCACAAATAACTAAGTTATCCGTCCTTAGCTGGAACATTGCATCCCTCAAAAAAGGTTCTCAGATTTACATCACAAAGTAACAACTGAACACATCGATATTGTATGTCTCCAGGAGTGCAGAGTTCCCGCAAGAGCCTCACCCCCGAAATTGCCCTCATTTGTTTCTTACAACCTCAGATCCAGTAACTCTTGCATTATATACATCAAACAATCCCTACCCCATCAACTTCTGCCAGAAAAACAAACTGCCGGTCAACAGTATCATGGAGTGAGGATCTATGTGGGCAACTCTGTTCTCAATGTATTTAATCTATATGCTCCAGCAGGAAAGTTAAATTATATTGATCTTCCGGCCTGCGCTCAAGCAGAGCCCACCATCATTCTTGGTGACTACAATGCTAGACACAAGGACATTGGTGGCTCTCGCTTCAGTAACGGTAACGGGAATCAACTGCTGTCGCTACTAAATAGTCACCAAGATGTGCAGATTGTGGGTGACCTTGAACCCACGCATATTTGTGGAGGCATTCAAGACCTCTGTGTTGGTTTCAACGTCTCTCACGTCTGGTGCACGTCATCTATTGTAACAGATTTGTTGTCAGATCATCACCCTAGATTGACTACTCTATGTATAGGAAATACCATCCTGCCCGGTGGGACTTTCAAACGCAAACGGCTCAGTGTTCCTCCTGCTCGACGTGAAGACTTTGTTGCTCATGTGTCAGAGTGGTACAGCACTTATGATCCCTCCACAGTCCAGACATTTAACGACGGTCTAGTACAGAGCATTCAGATGTTTGTTGACCCTTTAGGTCGGCCCCCTGCACCATCCAATAGTCGCAACGATATGAAAGGTAATAAACGCCATGCCTATTACAATGACCCCAAACTGCGTACTTTGAAACGCACTGCCAGACGAGTTGGGCTTGCATATAGGGAAACACGTACGCCAGCAATGCTCAAGCTCTTTCAGAAAGCCCTAGCCAAGGCGAGGGAGCGCATGACAGAGCTCAGGCAAGATAACTGGGAAACTTTTGTTAACAGTCTCAACTCTCACACCCCCCTCAGCCAGGCATGGAAGGATATTAAAAGAATTAAAGGCGATAAGCTCGGCCAAGTAGCACACCCTCACCCTCTACACAGAGCAAACGAGTTAGTCGATGCTTGGGCAACCACCTCTAGCTTCAATAATCTTCCCCCAGACATACAGTTCAGATTAAATGCTGGTTACGGAGATCGAGAAAGGCTCGTTGACTTCATGCTCCACAAGGAAGATGAATGCAACGTGCCATTTACTGAGTTTGAATTACTCGCGGCCCTAAACAAAGGCAAAGCCACATCCCCCGGTGAAGATGGTATCACTTATGACATATTGCGTCTGCTCCCTTTAGTACCAGGGAATCCCCTACTTGAGCTGTATAATATGAGCTATGTTACTGGGGAACTTCCTAACTCTTGGACCAACAGTATAATCATTCCAATTCCGAAGCCAAATCAAGAGAATGCTTTCCGCCCAATTTCCCTTACTAGCTGCATTTGCAAAACATTCGAGAGAATGGTCCTAAACCGTCTCCTCCATCGAATAAGAACCATGCTATCCCCCCAGATATATGGCTTCATGCATGGAAGGAGTGTGCATCATTGCATCACCACCTTTCTTACCCTGCACACTGAAAAGTCATATACCACCTTCCTAGATCTTAAGTCTGCCTTTGATATTGCAAATAGACATGTTATCTTGAGTGAGCTTGCAAGAATGAATATTGGTGGTCGGCTTCTTTGTTGGATCAGGGGTTACTTATCCAACAGGAAGTCATCTGTATTTTTCCAGGGGCATAGAAGTGTAACAAGAGACTTTGAACTAGGCACCCCGCAGGGTGGTGTCCTCAGTCCTACCTTATTCAATATCTTAATAAACACGCTGTTAAACTCTGTACCGAGCAAACCCAACGTCCACATCATTAGCTATGCTGATGATATAATGATACACACCGCTGGTTATGCTAACACGCAGAACACTCTTAACTCTGTATTAGACTCATGTCAGGACCTAGGTTTAATTATCTCAGCAGAGAAAACAAAGATATTAAATCGGCGCCCACCCAGGCAGGGAGGAGCTGTTCGCAAGATGCAACTGTCTGATGGCTCCCAGCTTGACTATGTAAACAGATTCAAATACCTTGGCCTTGAGGTGCCACTGTACGGTCCTGTTGTATTCAGACTCTGTCGTCAGTTTAAAGAGAGGCTCCGAGCTCTCAAGGCTGTTGCAGGTTATCACTCAAGCTATGGTGCCAATGTCAGAATTGTCAAAATGATGTACTTTGCATACATCAGATCTTTAGTAGATTATGCTGCACCTCTGCTTGCTTTGATGCCTGAAAGAAAGCTTGGAGGGCTTGAAAAATTGCAAAACGAAGCCTTGAGGATAATCCTTGGGTGCCCTCGTACCACAAAGATACTTAATATGAGAAAGGAACTTAATATTCTGAGCGTTGTTGATCGTGTTACTGAAATTAACTGTCAAATTGGTATAAAAATGCTTAGGCTAACTCATCCTAATCCTTGCACAGAAGCCCTCCAGAATTTCTTTATTGAAGATCAGCATTGTTCCAAATGGATAACAAAAACTGGAACCCAACTCAGAATGTATCAGGTTCATGATTTGTACCAAGAGAAACAACAGCGGCACTTTCCTGCACCGTGGGAGGTTACACCCTTTCCAGTTTTAATCCCTCCCTTTCCACCCAAGAAGCAAATTAGAGATCAGCCCAAGCTTCGTCTTGAGGCAAAGCTCAACGCCTTAAGCCATATTGATGCTCTGTCCACAGAGCATTCTCTCTCTCAAATTATATACACTGATGGTTCCCTACACCGCACCACGGGTGCAGCTGGAAGTGCAGTTGTCCTGACAATGGGCGATGGCCTATACTTTGAGTGGGGAGTCCGTATAAACAACTGGGCCTCTACCCTTCAGACTGAACTATTTGCCTTGATCCTTGCACTGAAATGTGTACAAGTCTCAAAACTTGATACATTAATTGTAAGTGACTCCTTATCATCCTTAAATGCTCTCAACTCTTTAAGACATAACTGTAACATGCTCGTGTCCGAAGCTAGACACAAATACAACAAAATTACTAAGGATGGTAACAGAGTCCATTTCATGTGGTCTCCATCTCATGTTGGCCTCCGAATGCATGATAGAGCTGATAAGTTAGCCAAAGAATCTGCCTTTAAAGGAGCCGTTGAGTGTAACCTTGGATTGTCAATGAGCAATCTGAGAGCAGCTGTACACCGAGAACTTCAACAAGATCTTGTAGATCTGAGGCAAAGTGAAATTGACACCAGTAATTCCATCTATCATCATACTATCATGCAAGAGGAGCCACACATCTATGGATCATCCAATAAAATCAGCAGACTTCTAGATGTTACTACTGCTCGGCTTAGACTCGGTTACAAGTATCTCTGGGAATTCTCATTATCTACTGATGTAGACCTGACCAAATGTAAACTGTGTCAACAAAATTATTCGCACACCCTCCGTCACTATGTGATGGAGTGCGAAAAGATACGTGAATTTAGAGACAATTCTATAACCAATGTTCCAGCGATGTGTCAATATTTCATTCAAAATGATCTGCTACCAGAAATTTTAGCCAAATATCCCCAGTTTGCTAACTGTAGGTAGTAACTAAGTGATTGTAACCTATCCACCGCTGCCCACTGGATGGGGGGCGGTGTGCAGGACAAACATATAAATTTTGACACTAGCTCTCCACATATGTCAGTTGCTTAATTTAGAACCTGTACTTGAGGTCGATCTCGAACCCATTGTTGATGTGATGACTTATATTGAATTTTGTAACTAGCTCATCAAGATTGTAACTTGCTTAGCTAAATGAATTGTGGGGTTCAGTCCCTGAGCCCATTATGTGCCTCTGTAACCCTTTCCACTACCGCCCACAAGATGGGTATGGGGTGCATAATAAATGAACTAAACTAACTAAACGGCATTGTATGTACTAGCTCTTATCTATAAAGCCAACAAACTTTGTAAAATCTCTTTATGTATGTACCTTTGCCTAAATAAAAATTATTATTATTATTATTATTATTATATCTTTTCGGACGTTCACAAATCTGTTCGAAGTAACACAATATGTAAAGTTTAGTTTATTTTTTAAATTAATGCGTCCCTCCCTCCCCTCTACCCATCTTGTGGGCGGTAGTGGAATAAATATAAACTCATAACACACAGAAATCACAATAGCCTGATGCATCAAATGAACAAATCCACAAGGATCAGCTCTTGTGAATTTGTTCATTTGATGCATCACGCTATTGTGATTTGTGTGTAATGAAGTAAGGGTGAAGAGGTATTCAATTCAATTTCTTTCTTTATTATGCACCCCATACCCATCCCGTGGGCGGTGGTGTAAAGGATTACAGAGGCACATAATCGGTTCAGGAACTGAACCCTCTAGTTCGTCTAGCTAAGCAAATAAAAATTTTTGGCGCTAGTTACAAAATTATTAATGTTATATATACATGTACACACTCTCATACATACATGTACATATATATATATATATATATATATATATATATATATATATATATATATATATATATATATATATATATATATATATATATATATATATATATACGTATACATATATACATACACATCTAGTCACCCACACAAATACACACACATCAATAATCTTTTGTCTCACAAGAGACTCACAACAGTCACTATACAAGACACTTTACATCTATGGTGAGTCACACAGTTACTAGTCTTGCTCCACACCCACCCAACTGGGCGGCAGCTTTACAGTCATGTGCATGCATTACCTACAGTAAGCAAATTTTGGATACTTCGCTAAGATTTCGGGCAGCACATCATTATGAATGAAGTACTTACACATTTCTTGGACACTATTGATGGTGTTATCTCTAAATTCCGCGATTTTTTCACATTCCATTATATAATGACGCAAAGTATGCGAGTAGTTCTGCTGACAGAGTTTACATTTAGTCAGATCTACATCAGCAGATGTTACAAATTCCCAGAGGTACTTGTAGCCGAGCCTAAGCCTAGCAGTGGTAACATCTAGAAGTCTGCTAACATTATTGGATGACCCATAGACGTGCGGTTCTTCCTGCATAATAGAATGATGATAGATGGAGTAACTGGTGTGAATTTCACTTTGCCTCAAGTCTCCGAAATTTAGTTGATGTTCCTGCGATATTGCTGCCCTCAGGCTGCTCAAAGGCAGTCCAAGTTGGTAATCAATTCCCTCTTTACGAGCAAAAGTCTTGGCCAACTCATCAGTTCTATCATGCATTCGGAGACCAATATGGGAAGGAATCCACAGGAGACAAACTCTGACTCCATCATTGATTATTTCATTATATCTGTGTCTAGCTTCAGAGATAAGCACGTCACAGTTATGCCTTAGGAAGCTGAGGGCAGTCAAGGATGACAAGGAGTCACTTACAATTAGCGTGTCATCTTTGGATTCATATACGCGCTCGAGTGCAAGGATTATGGCAACCAATTCTGTCTGAAGAGTGGAGGCCCAGTTACTGAGACGCGCTCCACACTCATGGGAGAAGGAACCATCTCTCCCTGTCACAACAACTGCACTTCCAGCTGCACCATGGGACTGATGCAAGGATCCATCAGTGTAAATAATCTGGGAAAGGGAGCGCTCTCTGACTAAAGTATCAATTTGGCTTAAGGCATTGTACTTTGCCATTGTACATTGCCATTGACATTGTACATTGTGTCGAAGCAAGGCTTGTTCTTTAATCAGCTTCTTGGGTGGGAAAGAGGGGACAGTAATTTGGAAAGGAGTGATCTCCCATGGGCAGGAAAGTGTTGTTGTTGTCTCTCTTGGTAGGGGTGATGAAAGTTATACATTCTGAACACATTGGCAGTTACGGCAGAGCTCATATGCGGAGTGAGAGTGTAGAGGGTGGGGCTCTGAATTCGGGCAGGGTCAAAGACCTCGAATGCGGGACGAGAGTGTGGATGCGGCTGGAATGTGGCTGTCTTCTCAGTGTCCAGGCTGTAGAGTCTTGAGAGAGGAGGAACTTAACTCCTGATTTACCCGAGGGGCCAATAAGACAAGTCTCAACGAAGACATTTCTAAATGGCTTTATGAATGGAATCCATGTCCTGTCCTCGACAAGGACAAGAAGCCGGAGGCTTGTCGAAGGTCCTTCCAGTTGCCTTGATCCTTTCTAGGTGGATTTTAAAATATAACTTTTTTTGGAGTTTGTAGCTTTGGTGGGTAGGCGTTTTCATGGATTTATAACCTTGTGGGCGAAAAAGCATCTGCTGTTCTCAGTCCTGCATTGAGGTTTGTTGAACCCGAAACCATTGGTCCATGTTTGTGTTATATCTGACCTTTTGAAGAAATTTTTCTGATCAACAACTTCCAAATTGTTCAGTATTTTAAAATACTGAACAAAATTTTTAAAATATTTGAAAATACTAAATAATTTCTATGTTGCCGTTAAAAAAAATTCTTTTGTTAAACTATTTCATTATTTTGCATTCATGAATGTGGCTAGCCACTAAACCATTTGTATGCACATTGTATGTATCCACGTTTAAGTAATACAGATATTCTGCACTAATTTGTATTAAGTGACTTCAATTAGTTGTGGTGTGTGGCCCTCATGGCAAAACAAATGTGATCCATACGATCCTCGGGGGACCCTCAGTTTGGCATGCCTGCTTTATTACTCTCTCATCTATCCTTATCTCAATTATGGTATCTGTTCTTGGGGTTCTACTACCCAAAATCATATATGTCCTCTAATTACTCAACAAAAATGGCCACTGCTTTACGTAGGAAAGCGGAGGTGTTTCTGATGGGCAAAAAAAAAAAAGACATATTTGCACAGCGTGATTCGCAGGCGCAGTGCGGGCAGTACAAGGGGGCATATAAATAGAATTGGAAGAGGGTTCCTGCCGATGGGAGATGGGAGATATCTCCCATCGCGCAGGGTGCATTCGCACCTCCACAGATCTCCAATATCAGCTCTTGATACTGGCAATGGCTCAAAAGGGCCACCACTTACGGACTATTCATGCCCGTGCCACCTTTTGGGTGGCTTAATCTTCATCAATCAATCAATCAATCTAGGGGTCCTGCCCTCACTCGTGTTCCCGCCATGGACCGCTTAACACGGAACTACGGGTGCTCTTTAACTTACTGTTACGACGGGTGTTCATTTTAAGTTGATTTAGTGTACTTAAGAGTTATCCACATCTATATTATGCATTTGTTAAATACTCACTTATAGCAGTCTCATTTACATGTTCTGCAGAAATTATTTACTTGTACTTCTACTACTTAATAAATAAGCCCCCATACTGTTGGTGTCTTTTTTCCTCCTGATCAGAAAATATGCTATTAAATCGTATGATCGCCGTTTTCAGCAATTGGCATATTTTCGATATAAAAAATCGTAATTTCGTACTGCAAATATGTGCAGTGAGCCAGAATTTGGCTCGAAAATAACGCTCATGAGTCAGATTTCCGATATTTCTGATAGGGTATTTTGAAAACTACAGGGGGGGGGGTAAAATTTGACCGATCGCCGTTTTCAGTAATTGGCATTTATCAGTAGTGTATAAAAGTCGTACTTTCAAACTGAAAATATGTGCAGCGAGCCAGAATTTGGCTCCAAAATAATGCTCATGAGTCAGATCTTGTCAGAACTTGTCAAAAATTTTTGAAAAACTTATATACAAGCAGCTTTACTCATATCTAGCCAAACTCAATATACTTAGCCCTTGCCAATATGGCTTCAGACCCAAAAAAAGCACTAACGATGCACTTATTAGTATGCTTAACTCGATTCATACAGCTCTTGATAAAAAGGAGCTCCCTGTTGGGTTATTTGTGGACCTGCGTAAAGCTTTTGATACTGTCAACCACCATAACCTTCTTCTTAAATTACATCATTATGGAGTCAGAGGACACTCCCTACAATACCTCGAGTCCTACCTTACTGACAGGCTCCAATATGTTTCTGTGAATAATACAATTTCTCCCACCCTACCCATCAACATTGGTGTTCCTCAGGGCAGCATACTTGGCCCTCTCCTCTTTCTCATCTACATTAATGACCTTCCAAATGCCTCCCAACACCTCAAACCAATTCTATTTGCTGACGACACAACCTTCATTTACTCCAGTCCTGACCCTCTTGCTCTAAATGCCACAGTAAATACTGAGCTAAATAAAGTCCATCTTTGGCTAACTGCCAACAAACTCACCCTTAACATTGACAAAACCTTCTATATTCTGTTTGGCAATAAATCCTCTAGTCTTATAAATCTCAAAATAAACAATACCCAAATTTGTAACAAATTAGATGGCAAATTCCTTGGCATTCTCATTGACCACAAGCTGAATTTCCAGGGACACATTCTAAATATATCAAAAAAAGTTTCAAAAACTGTGGGCATTCTTTCTAAGATCAGATATTATGTACCACGCCCTGCTCTGGTGACTCTCTATTACTCCCTTATCTATCCTTATCTCAACTATGGTATTTGTGCTTGGGGTTCTACTACCCAAAATCACTTACGTCCTCTAATTACCCAACACAAAGCCGCTATTAGAACAATATCCAACTCTGGCCCCAGACATCACTCGGTACCCCTACTCAAATCTCTTAATATGTTAGATATTAAGTCACTGCACATTCTCTCATGTGTATTATACATATATAAAACGCTAAACTATAATGCCAATCCTGATCTTAAAAGCTTCATAGAAGGTTGTAACAGAACCCATGAGCACCACACCAGAAATAAATACAGTTTTGATATTCCTAGAGTACGTCTTAATCAAACTAGAAATGCTCTGCAAATCAAGGGGCCCAGAATGTGGAATGACCTTCCCAACCATGTTAAAGACTGTACCTCTCTCAACCAGTTTAAGATAAAAACTAAACACTACCTAATAAATTCCCTGTAATCTACCTCACTCCTCTATTGTCAACCCATGTCTGTTATTTTCTTTTTATTTTCTTTTTTTTTTTCTTTTTTTTTTAATCAACACTGTTTGTCAACCTATTGTATTTGTGCTGCTTTTTCAGTCATGTTCCCCCTTTTTTTTTTATCTTTATTTGTATTTGTTCTCAACATCTTTTATTCTTTATGCTCAATTAGTATTAAGTTCTTGATATTAATGTTTTTCTTGCCCGAAACGCATTGCGTAATAGTGGCTTTAGGCATTGTATGTACTAGCTCTATCTATATATCAATCCATTAATGTAACATCACTTGTATGTATATACCTTACCTGAATAAACATCTGAATCTGAATCTGAATCAGATTTCCAATATTTTGAAAACTGTAGGGGGGGGGGGATACAATTTGACCCCATTGTTGTTTTCAGTAATTGGCATATTTTCTGTATAAAATATCGTAATTTCAAACTGCAAATATGTGCAGTGAGCCAGGATTCGGCTCCAAAATAATGCTCATGAGTCAGATTTCCGGTATTTTGAAAACTGCAGGGGGGGTTTGGGTAAAATTTGCAAAGTACACCTATCGGCAATGGGTCAAATTTTACTCGAACCCCCCTATAGTTTTCAAAATATCGAAAATATCAGAAATCTGACTCATGAGCATTATTTTGGAGCCAAATTCTGGTTCACTGCACATATTTGCAGTTTGAAAGATTTTTTATACCAAAAATATGCCAATTACTGAAAACGACGATGGGTAAAATTTTGCACAAACCCCCATGCAGTTTTCAAAATATCGGAAATCTGACTCATGAGCTTTATTTTGGAGCCGAAATCTGGCTCACTGCACATATTTGCAGTTTGAAATTATGATTTTTTATACCGAAAATATGCCAATTACTGAAAACAACGATGACATTTAGCGAACATAACCGAGCAAATATAGCAGCCGCCAGGAAAATGATTGGATGGTCTATGAGAACGTTAAAAAATCTGCTACGATCTAATAGCAGATTTTTGTTGAGTAATTAGAGTACGTAGATGATTTTTGGTAGTAGAACCCCAAGAACAGCTTCTTTTGATAATTGCTTACATCCTTGGCCAACAAAAAAGCTACCCTGCAGCAAAATAAGATCCTGCAAAGTGGGAAATTCTTGTTGTCTTGTGACAATGAAAAGCACATTCTTTAGACTCCACCAACCTGCCAACAATCTCAAGGATGGTTTGTGTGCACCACATCACTTACATTATTTTACTTATCTGGATAAATACAAATACAGTAATACCATTTACACATACGATGCTTTATTCAGAATTTTATGAGTTACCTTGCTAAAAACAATACAAAAGCTAGCATTCATATTCGTATGTCACCAACCCGTTCCTATAAAAATATAACATGCTCTTTAATATTCAGCGGATTATTTTAATACATACAAATTTTGATACAACTATTAAACGCATATAAAATTAATTACATCGTTAAAATAAAAATGGTTTATTCAAATAAAATATTTGTCAACTACTGTATTTGCCAAGTTGGAATAAGCTGCATGCAACTCATATTCTATGAACCTGATACAAACATACATTTTATTACACTTGCATTTGCAGCATAGACAAAATACAAATTAGGTGTAATTTGTTTTTTCTCATTATTGTAATTTATATAGCATAATAACTAAATAATGAAAGAAACTTTTAAAGTTTCATTTATGAGAGCATATCACAGAACCAATACAGTACCTTAAAAGCTTATCAGTTAAGTGTATTTCTACACCAATCTTTCTTATCAAGTGATTTTATGTGGGGGCAGTAGATCAGTCTTGTTCTTGAACCACAATGAGTCAGTACAATAGTTATTTTACAGTAGCAACTCAGGGTGGTAAGTTTGTTCAACCCTGCATCCATAAATAAAGGTTTCGACACTGTTATTCAATATGGTTGTTAAAATTGTTGCTCAGCATACAAAACATTGCCATAACTGTTATTCATACCATGTCATAACCAAATAAAATTGATATAATTCAACACTTCCTTAGACTCGACTGTAATGTGTTATTCACTACTCGGCTAACATCTCTTACCACATTAAATTAGATTTATGGTTTAAATTACTCAGTATTTAAATGAAAAAAATATTGGCATACTATGTATTTGAGCAAAATTCACAGCAGGAAATGCTTGGTTGAAATTTGACTTAAAAATAACAAGGATTAAAACTGAAAACACGAATGCATTGAATTCAACGTTTCTAATCCATGACGTGACATTCTCAGTCACCTTTCACTGAGAAGAACAGCTGCTGGGTGCCAATGGTCAATGAGGCTGTTGAAAAAGAAAATAAATTATTAGATTCATTTTTTCTTTCAATATAGTGCATTTATCATGAACAAAAACATGTGATAATCTCGGTCTAAATCCACAAATTATTTAATTATCATATCATTTTTTATCATAATGAAGTCTGCACATTTAAATTCAAATTCAGATGTTTATTCAGGTAAGGTACATACATACAAGGGGCGATACAAATATTGATGAATTTATAGATAGAGCTAGTACATACAATGCCTAAAGCCACTATTACACAAAGCGTTTCGGGCAGGAAAAACACTAAAGGCTAAAACTTAATACTAACTGAGATTAAAGTATAAAATGTGTTGAGAAAATATAAAAATAAAAAAGGGGGGAACATGGCATAAAAACAGCAAAACTACAATTTGGTCGACAAATTCAGTAACACTGAATTTGTTTATATTCAGTATTCAGTATGAGTTTATATTCAGTAACACTATCCTCACCATAAAGTTGGCATTTTTTGCTTTCACTACTTTTCCTAAATTACATTCTTGGTACAGTACTTTATTATAAAGTCTCCAATAGAGTATTAACTAATTTATTTTTAATTTATTAATGTATTAGCTAATTATTTTCACTTTCTAACACATCTAATTTTGAGTACTGTATATGAAAAACACTTCTATGAGTAGTATGCTCAGTCACTCCACAAAGTAAAAATGTATTTGCATCTGAATAGGATCAATCAAGTTCAGGGGAGATCAACAATTGCAAGTATCACTGGGGAACTTAACAAATTGCTACTATCAGATCATACTGGTGCTAGGAGATACAGTATTGGGAAATGCCCAATCCAGCCCGGAATATAGATAGAAAAGTGTTTATCATAAAACATAACAACTGTACCCCAGACACAACCTTGCAGCACATTTATTATCACTAACTGCACACAGGTGCACCTTGTAATACAAAAAGTACCAGTGTGTGCTCTGGCAAGCTATCAAACTATCTCTCAGTTCACTACACACATAAATCACAATAGCGTGTTGTATCAAGTGAACAAATTGGTGGATTTGTTCATTTGATATATCACACTATTGTGATTTCTGTGTGTATTGAAGTAAAGGTGTAGAGGTAGAACGATTGGTTGACAAAGCCCGGGTGCATCGGGAAATTGTGTGAAAACCCGATTGGGCTTCGAAGAAGCTTCGGGATCCTAGTGAGGGTAGTAGCACTCCAGGTTGCAATTCTTTTAACCATGTTGTAGCACAGTTGACTAAGGCGCATCTGGGAACATCCCATGCGTAGGTTCGAACCCTCATCACGGCCCTTGTGGATTTGTTCATTATTGTCACTAGCTGCCTTTAAAATGGCATTGCATTACCACAACACTGCCTTCCCATCCCACCATTTCATCATCAGTAAAATAATAATTTGGGGCCTTCCCCAAAGCCCCAGCATGAGGCAGGCCCCCCTCTCCCAGACTTTGCCACATCCTCTCTGAGTGGATGCTCTTGGTCGTGGTTTCTTGTTTCTTATGGGGGGTTTTCCTCCTGCTTTCCTCAAGGTTTCGACCTTGTTTCTTATGGGGGGGTTTTCCTCCTGTTTCTGGTCCTAAAATAGAATTCTAAGGACCTCCAGTACGTTCTCAACCTTTCCAGATTATACCGGTGATGCCATGCCCCTCCTTTCAGATGGCTAAGTTGTCCCAGGTCTGGCTCGTTCTCAAGCCAGGCGCTTGTTTTATTTCCCTGGACCTCAAGGATGCGTATTGGCATGTCCCCTCTTCATCCATGGTTCAGGGTTTAGTTTGGTTTCTTTGTGGAGTAATGAGCTTACCATTTTCAGGTTCTGCCATTTGGGCCAACTCTGGCACCTTGTGTTTTTATGCACTTAACTGGGTCTTGGTGACCCATCTTATTTTGTTCAGCCTACCTTGACGCAAGGCTGGATTGGGCTCCCTTACCTTGAGATTACCTTGAGGTGTTTTCGGGGCTTAGCATCCCCGTGGCCCCGTCCTCGACCAGGCTTCCTTGTTGCTGGACTGGTCAACCGGTTTTCTTGTATGCTAGCCAAGGATCTGGTTCTTTCCCAACTAGCTGATTTCAGGTTCCTGGTGTACTGGCAGAGGTCCCGGTGGGTTCCATCTTGGGCTTGGATCTGGTTGGGCCTGACTTTGGGTTCTTGGTTGGCATCACTTTCCCTGCTTCCTATGGCTTTGCTTCTTGCATTTTGTTGGTGTTGAGGGGGGACCCAGGTGACTCGGTAGTTGCTCAAGTAGTTATGTGGGAACCTGGACTTTGCCCTTCTGGTTTGCCCCGTTGGGCAATATTTGGCTTCGGTAGCTGTTCTGGTACCATCAGGGCAACCTCTTTTGCCTCTCGCATTTGCTGGATGCTCCTCCAGTGTCTCTGTGCTGGCTGCTACATCGCCATCTTCCTCTTAGAGTTCTCAGGATCTGGTGCCATGTCGCCTTCCCCCTCCCTCGCCTGATGTTTTCACAGAAGCCTCTGCTGTTGGTTTTAGCCTTGTGACTAGGCTCACCAGACCGGCCAGGGCCATTGGAACCTTCCCCTTTGTCGGGAGCTCGGTGGAGTTCAGGTGTTTGTCTAGTCTACCCTCAACACTGCTATTATCTTCAGATTCCTGCCACTAAATCATGAATATGAATTAGTTTTCATAAGATTATTTGATAAAGGAACATGAAGTCACGTGACATGATGCAGAGATGCATGAAATCTGGACTGTGTTTTCAACTGCCTCCTGCTGTGAACATCATAACCAGCATTGTGTTTATTGATATCCAATAATTGTACATAGTTTTTATTACAGTCAGGCTCATCTCTGACACTATCAACACAAAATAATGCAGTTACTTATTTTATTCATCGTCATTAAGTGGTGCTGTGACCCCAACTTGCACAGCTGTGCTGTGAGCTCCTGCTGCATGTTCCAGCCTTTGTCACTATGGCAGTAGTGAGGCTGTCACAACCAGGAGGGATCTTGAGGTTATCTTGAGATGATTTCGGGGCTTTAGTGTCCCCGCGGTCCGGTCCTCGACCAGGCCTCCACCCCCAGGAAGCAGCCCGTGACAGCTGACTTACACCCAGGTACCTATTTTACTGCTAGGTAACAGGGGCATAGGGTGAAAGAAACTCTGCCCATTGTTTCTCGCCTGCGCCTGGGATCGAACCCAGGACCACAGGATCACAAGTCCAGTGTGCTGTCTGCTCGGCCGACCGGCTCGACCGGGATGAAGACATTTCTTTTCCAAGATGGCATCTGTTTACTGGAGTCTTGAGGAACAAGACACAAGCCCTGTGTACCCGCGAGAGTTTTGAATTGTTCCCTATACCTAAACAAGACATATATTAATCAGCACACCACCCTTCAACTGCACAACTGTTTGTGCAGTGTTGGGGTTACAGTTACATTGTATACTTTTTTTTTTATAGCATTACTTACCAAGAGCCCTTTTGATGATCTGTGGCTTATTTTCCCAATAGATGAAAAGGTAATATGCTGGAATGCCTGAGGCAGTGATGAGGATACCCATACCAACTTCAAGAGGTCGAACGTATAGTGGGAGGAACACCAAAAATCCGCAGATCATCAGGAAAATAATAGGAATGATGATGTTGACCTGTAAACAATGATATTTATATATTAATTATACTGAAAGGACATTTGCATTTTTTAGACAATGGAAAATTAATTATTTAAAAGTATGATCCAAATAGTAAATATTATACAGTACAGTATAGTGTTCCAAACATTTACCTAGCTATCTATATCTGATGCTTGTTCTGCTTGGTGACTTAGTTTGTTTTTATTATGCATATAATGTTTATAATTAACATCCTACAGCTCGTGTGGGTTTTGTGACAGCGGTTAATGTAATCGGGTCACAGGTGAAAGGACTCGAGTTCGGTTCCCGTGGAAGGACAAAAATGTTTGAGCAACACATCCTTTCATCCGATCCCTTTGTTCACACAACAGAAAATAGGACCTCAGGCATTAGACAATTATTGTGGAGTTGTATCCTGGTAAATGCCAGTGGTTGACTTTCAGGGACCTCAATAAGCCTAACAGGCTTTCTCTTGCTAAGTATAGTATAGGAAACTGTATGGTGATAAATAGCATAAATCATTTATCTAAATTAAAATGTATTTACCAATCACAGCTTTGCCCCTAATTCTAGAGTAACCAAGTCCCTTGGGTATACGAGCTCATTTGAAATATTGTCTTCAAGTTTTGTCTCTGCTACTGCGACAATATCTAGGACCTTAAGCTGAATTAAATCTCATAGTTTTAAGTATTTTTTTATCTTGCTCCATATTTGTTGGTTTTGAAGGTTACATGTTCAGGAACATGTTCCCTTTCCCTTTGTCCTTTACTCCCCCTTCCTCTAATGATTTTGTTGCTTTGTTTTTATGTACTATTTCACTAGCTTTACAGTCTCTAACACTTTGTAGAAAAAAAAAATTCTTTCTTCATTTCTATTCCCATTTAGACCTTTCGCTTCATCAGGGTTTGTTTTCAGCTTTTCTCTGTCTTCCTTTGAGTGGTCTTGTTTTATTGACCAAAGTTTGCCAACCTCATCACTCTGCAATTTCCTGGCATTTCTAAGCACTTCCATCATTTGTTTCACTCCATTAAATGTCACCCTTAAGGGGCAGTTCTTGCCTTTTTCATATTTTTTTATTCTCCTAAAATCCCTGACATTTTCCTTTGAATTGAGGCCTTCTTCTAAATCTACTATTTTCTCCGCGATTTTCATCTCTTCGACTGCTCTGTCCACACTAGATGACATTTCCTAAATGATACGTGTAATAATTTCCCTAGATAATAGTAGTAAACAAGTAGGTGATAATGCTAGTGAATGAATCCTCTTTCAATTGTTGTCAGTGATATTGTAGTATGTCTGATTTTGTTTCATTCAATGTAAATTCTCTTGTTAGAGTGAAAGTGTAGAAGCACACATGAGATGTGATTAATGAAGAGCAATTGTGAAGGTCAGTATTGTACATGTTTCATCACCTTATTTAAGTTAATGGTATGACAGAGACCCAACACTTGGTCATAGCAGCAGCTTGTGTAAAGCCATCGCTTGTACATGACCTAGTTCTCAGGAAGGGTTATCTTGAGGTTATCTTGAGATGATTTCGGGGCTTTTAGTGTCCCCGCGGCCCGGTCCTCGACCAGGCCTCCACCCCCAGGAAGCAGCCCGTGACAGCTGACTAACACCAAGGTACTTATTTTACTGCTAGGTAACAGGGGCATAGGGTGAAAAACTCTGCCCATTGTTTCGCGCCGGCGCCTGGGATCGAACCCAGGACCACAGGATCACAAGTCCAGCGTGCTGTCCGCTCGGCCGACCGGCTCCCTCATAAGGAAGCTTTAGTTACTGTAGCCAATTGCTAGAGTTGAGAGGAGTGTTTAGCTAAGAGTGATACTTGATGCTGAGATATTCTTTGTAATTTAAATACGGTGTGTTATGCAAGATTACAGAGGAAGACTGGACATCATGTATTAAACATCGACTTACTTTTATAGGTCGCTTCATATTGGGTTGTTTCCATCTGAGGTAGAGCAGTCCTGCTACGCTGCAGAGAATGAACATGCTCTCTACAAAACTGGCATACTCGATGAGACTGTAGATATTAGTTGTGCACAGATACACCAGTGACAGAAGTCCCTGAAAATATATAACATTTTAGTAATGTGTTGTATGCTTGTATAGAAAAAATTACTAAATCAAACATGAAATATCTGAATATTGATAATCAATTTTTTTTTTTTTTTTTTTTTTTTTTAGATATATACAAGAGTTGTTACATTCTTGTACAGCCACTAGTACGCATAGCGTTTCGGGCAGGTCCCTGGAATACAATCCCCCACCGCGAAGAATCGTTGTTACAACCAACCAAGTACACATTTTACTCTTGTGTTAAGCATAAATTTAGATACTGTACTTGTTGTTTCAAAAGATGTATACCATTAACCACACAATAACCTTCTTAAACTGCAACACTAAGTCAAAGGTCACTCCATCCAATACCTGCAATTTTACCTCGGTGACTGGCTTCGGTACTGTATGTGTCTGTGAATGAAGCTACTTCTTCAACCCTACCAATTAACATTGGTGTTCCACAGGGCAATATACTTGGTCCTCTCCTCTTTCTCATTTATATCAATGATCTTCCAGATGCCTCTCAACAAATCAAGCCAATTCTCAACAACAAAATTTCCATCTCTGCCTGACTGCTAAAAAACTCACCCTTAACATAGATAAAACTGTCTATATTTTGTTTGGTAATAAATTCACATAAAATTAACAAAATAATTAACAATAATATATCCAAATTAGTAAGAGAGTGATGGTAAATTTCTTGACATTCTCATTGGTAACAAGTTGAATCTCCAGTGCCATATACTAAACATAGTCAAAAAAAAATTCTGAAGCAGTTGGCATTCTTTCAAAAAATCAGGTATTGTAGAATGTACATCGCTCTTCCCTGGTAACACTTTATTACTCGCTCATCTATCCTTATCTCACCTATGATACCTGTGCCTGGGGTTCTTGTACCCAAAATTATCTATGATCCCTAATTACTCAACACAAATCAGCAATTAGAAAAATAATAAACTTGAACACTGGACAGCACTCGGCCCCCCTTACTTAAATCTTTGAATATGTTATATATTAAGTCACTACACATCCTCTCCAGTGTACTGTATATATGTGTGTGTATGAATGTTTATTTTTATTTAATTTAATTATATACAAGAAGGTATATTGGGTTTGTGAGAGTACATAACATTGGTGTTCTTACATTGTTGCAAAGCCACTAACACGCATAGCTTTTCAGGCAGGATGTATACAAATATCTATTTGATATTGCAAGAGTGAAGTGTGACTTAACCAAAGCAGAAATGCTCTGCAAATCAAGGTCCCAAAATGTGGAATGACCTCCCCTAATCACATCAAAAGTTGTCTTTCTCTCAACCAGTGTAAGAGAAACAAAGAACTGTCTGATACTCAATGTAACCTCCCTCACTTCCTAAATGTCACCCTATGTTTTTGGCACTCGGTTACAGCCCCGCTCCTGTGCCAGGTAAGTCCACTTAAGTCCACTATGGGCTCACCATAGCCCGTGCTACTTGGTCGTTTTTGTTCCGAGTAGCTAAATCTAAAACATCAACAACCACCACCTATATTTTGTTGTTATTGAACATTAATTACCGTACCTGTACTGCTGCTATTATCTGTCATGTAAAAATTTAAAAAAATATTGTTTTCCTTCTGTTTATGCTGTAAAATTAATGTGCAATGTTACAATTTTTGCTGTTCCAATCATCATATAATAATTGTCATTTTATTTATATTCCTCTATTTCAATTTATTATTTTTTTATCTCATTTAGTTTTAAAGCTTTTTAGTTTTCCCCTATATTCTGCTGAAACACACTACGTATTAATGGCTTTAGGCATTGTACTTGCCCTACCCATGATTCATACAATCTTCTTATATCCTATGTATGTATGTACTGTATTTACTTTTGCTTGATTAAATAAAATTATTATTACTTTTATATAATAATAATAATTGGTATATCAGATCTTTTAACTAGAGTATTTGTATGCAGACAAGGAGTCACAATAACGTGGCTGAAATATGTTGACCAAACCACACACTAGAAAGTGAAGGGACGACAGGGACGAAGGGACAATGCATGAACAGTTTCATTAACATTTCAGTCCGCCCTGGACCACTTCCAAGTCGATTGAGAATGGTCCAGGATGGACCGAAATGTCGTCGTCCCTTCACTTTCTAGTGTGTGGTTTGGTCAACATAGAGTATTTGTAAATTACTGCACAGTACTCACAAGAAAGACAAGGGATGTTGCGGGAGTGTTGCATTTACAGTTGATTAGAGCTAAACAATCTGGGAACTGTCCTTGGCGAGCTCCTACAAAGCACAGCCTGTATGAAGAAGAATGATCATAGTCAGGAATACATTTTCTACATTAGAGATTGGCTGGTCAAGTAAAAGTTTCCTTAATTAAATTGGATCTGAAGTAATAACACCTGAAATGTGATTGAAACTAATAATGGTTTTGACATCCAGTGTTTCTCACTAAACATGTTCGAACTTTATACAGCTCGTTTGCAAAAGTGCGCTTGCTCTTTTGTGCATTTTTCATTCAACACCTTTGCTTCCATAGCTTGAATCTATGAGCTTTTACAGGTTTAACAAGTTCTTCTTGTTGATTCCTTTAGTGATTATATCACATCTCTCCCCATCTTCTAGCGTTAGCATGATTAACACCTCCAGCCTCTCCTCATCGCTCATGTTCTAGAGTTCTGGAGCCATTTAGTAGCATGTCTTTGCACCCTTTCTAATTAATTTCTGTGCTTGTTGAGATATGGGCACCACACCACTGCTGCACATTACAATTTTGATCTCACAACTTGCATGAACAGTTTCATTAATATTTCTTCTTCCATATGTTCAAACACTGTTTTTGAAATTTGCTATTATAACATAGACTCCTTTCATAATGGCCTTTATATGATTGTCTGGTAGCAGCTTACTATCCAGAACCAGAGATTATCTTGAGGTTGCTTTCTATCCAGAACCAGAGATTATCTTGAGGTTATCTTGAGATGATTTCGGGGCTTTAGTGTCCCCGCGGCCCGGTCCTCGACCAGGCCTCCACCCCCAGGAAGCAGCCCGTGACAGCTGACTAACACCCAGGTACCTATTTTACTGCTAGGTAACAGGGGCATAGGGTGAAAGAAACTCTGCCCATTGTTTCTCGCCGGCGCCTGGGATCGAACCCAGGACCACAGGATCACAAGTCCAGTGTGCTGTCCGCTCGGCCGACCGGCTCCCCGACCGACCACCCTTAGACCTTTTTCATTGTCGGAGGTTTTTTGTATGTTTTCACATAATTTGTAGGTTAAGTGTGGTCTATTCTCCCCTAGTTTACATTTCATTATGTGACATTTATTTACATTGAATTCCAGTTTCCAGAACAAACTCTTGAGTGGGACTTTGTCACAAACCTTTCTTCCATGTCCAGGTAAATGCAGTCAACCATACATTTCCTGTAAAATCTCTATAGGTCTATCACAGAAACAAGGTAAATTCATTACACATGATCTTCCAGATCAAAAATCATATTGTCTGTTTTTGTCATTTTTCTAGCTGTTCTTCCCATTAGGTTTTAATTATATTTTATCCAGTATTTTGACTAATACACTTGTCAATAATATAGGTCAATTATTAAGGGGGTCTTCCCTGATGCTACTGTTATAGACTGAAATTACATTAATCTAGACTGAAATTACGTTAGTCTTTTTCCATTAAATCCACCAGGACTCCTGTAAACAGGAATGCCTGAAAAATCAGTTGAAGTGGAATGCTGAGCTCAGGTGCACATTCTTTCAGAACCAATGGTGAAACTCAGTCTGGGCCAACTGCTTTGTTCCTACTTTTTTTTTTTTTTTTGAGATATATACAAGAGTTGTTACATTCATGTACAGCCACTAGTACGCGTAGCGTTTCGGGCAGGTCCCTGGAATACGATCCCCTGCCGCGAAGAATCGTTTTTCATCCAAGTACACATTTTACTGTTGCGTTAAACAGAGGCTACAGTTAAGGAATTGCGCCCAGTAAATCCTCCCCGGCCAGGATACGAACCCATGACATAGCGCTCGCGGAACGCCAGGCGAGTGTCTTACCACTACACCACGGAGACTGTAAAGCTTCTTGAGCATTTTTGCCATTTCATCTGTGCTCTATGTTGTTCTCTAGAATTCTTATTGTGTCTGGTTCTCTGAAAATTTCATTTTACACACACACTTTGGAACTGTTCATTTAAGGTTTCACACATTTCTTTTTCATTTTCCATGAATCTGTTAAAAATTTTCAACCTCTGAATTTTATTCTTTACCTGCGGTTTGCTTCTAATGCATTAATACAATAGGCCTGGTTCTGTTTTATAGTTGTCCAATATCTATTTCACACAATTTCTTTCTGGCTTTCTTCTCACTGCTGTGTAGTTGTTTTTTGCTTCTTTGTATTGTTGGTATGTTAGAGGGTTTGGCCTCTTTCTATAATGATTCCATTTTTGTCTTTTGGTCTCTGGCTCTTTCACAATTTCTGTTGAACCAATCCTGTTTCCTAGTTCAACAGCTCTGTTTTGGTATAAATTTGTTTTGTGCCTTTAACATATATTTTGCAAAACTTGACATACATCTTTTGTATGTATGTATGACATACATACATACATTCATACATACTTCTTTGCTAACAATGTCTTCCAAATCAAATTCATTAAAGAAATTTCTAAGTTCCCCATAGTGTCCTCTCCTGAAATCAGGTTTTTCAACTTGTGATAAATTCATTTCGATAAAATGCAATTAATAAAAGTTAGTTATGAAAGCTGAAGATCAAATACTATGCATATACGTATTCTCTTTTAAATAACAAATCTGACTGGACATCATGGCAGATAATTCCTATCATATATACATCATCATGACCAACAACCAACAATAATAATAAACGAAACCATTTAATTGGCATAGGAGTACAATATACTGTATATACATACACATGGTTACAATGTGACAGTTAGGGATATTAGTTTCACCAAAAATACATGACTGATATTTGAAGAGTGCATATATTCACCCTATAAATTTATAACATGTAAAGGACTAACCTTGATGAAGTCATGATGTGAACTGATAAGCCGCCTAAGGCTGAGAGTGCCACCAAAATAGGCATTATCCAGCTTCCATACGACATTAGCCTATTTGCAAATGTCTGCAAAAATTAAAATAATTATGTACTGCACTGTTTATGATAGACACAGAGGAGAAATACTTAAAAAGAATTTCACAACATACATGAAACCTACACTAGAATTAGCAGCAGTTAAATTGTGTCCATATCTCAAAACACAGATAAAATATATAAAGAGCAAAAAAATGCTAAAAAATGCCTCCCAGATCTGTAAACTTTGGAGGGAGGTTGGTAGTGTTTAACGTGTAAAAACAAAGGGACAGAAGAAACAAAATGTTTTAGATAAGGGGAAAAAAATGTGGAAAAGATGTAAAGAAGAAACACATGATAGTCATGGTTATGCAGAATGTCACAAAACAGACGACCTTTTTAAATACGGGAATAACCACAATGGAAAAGGAAAACAGCATAAATATTACTACTTTTTTGTTTACTCACGTCGTTTTACACATCATACAACCATAGTATCTTCAGTGAACAAGGCGACAAGGAAATTACTTAACCATTTACAAAATGTATAAATCAATTCACAGAGTGGAATGTGAAGACAGTCCAAGATTGTACTTACCACAGCAATAGCATCTGATGCTAACATAGCTGATGGTGTAAGAACAGCCAAGTAAGCCACATTGGCCAGCACATACACCATCGTCACCAAAGGCAGGGAAATGTAGATGGCTCGTGGCAAGTTGCTGAAAAGAGAATAATATGGATGTTGGCTTCATAATTATACTACTAAACTTGAAGTAGTTGATTCCTAATGTATTCAAGTATAGAAAGTTGACTTGTGAATAGGCTCTTTAGCTAGTAAATTTATTTTGATATATAGTACTGTATCAAGATAAACTTTTGTTTTTCACCACGATTTATTTCCAAACAAATGATGTTTAAGCAAACTGCATAGTATTTTGTAGTGAATAGGGAGCCGGTCGGCCGAGCGGACAGCACACTAGGCTTGTGATCCTGTGGTCCTGGGTTCAATCCCAGGTGCCGGCGAGAAACATTGGGCAGAGTTTCTTTCACCCTATGCCCCTGTTACGTAGCAGTAAAATAGGTACCTGGGTGTTAGTCAGCTGTCACGGGCTGCTTCCTGGGGGTGGAGGCCTGGTTGAGGACCGGGCCGCGGGGACACTAAAAAGCCCCAAAATCATCTCAAGATAACCTCAAGAATACTGTTAAAACAAAATAATTCAATGACCCAAAATTGTATTACATAAAATTCCAGCTTTGAATGTAAATGAATACAAATTTTCTCAGTAGTACTCTTGGTTGCTCTCTTAGGTATGATCTTGCACACTATTGGTAAAGGTCTACTGCTCTTAAGGTAGGCCGACAAATCCGCACCAGTGCAGTGGGAAACTTTACAAACCATCCTTGTCAAGATATTCTCATGCTAGAGAAATGCAGGAAAACACTCAATTCAGCCCTAAATGTAAACAGTAAAGTGCTTTCTCAATATCCAAAAAACCTTTCCCCCAAGTGCAAGTAAGCAACACAGAATTCCCAAACTGCACATGGGAAACTATCCACTAAGTCACTACTAGCTACTGCCACCAGGTGCCAGTGCCAATACTCAGTACAGGACTTCCCCTGAAATGCAGGTGGCAGGTGCCTTCTGGTCGGTGCTCTGCTGGAGTGTAATTTTGGCATGGGTCTTCTTGTATTAACATCTGCTTATTTTGGCTTTTCTTCATATGGATCTTCTTGAGGTTATCTTGAGATGATTTCGGGGCTTTTAGTGTCCCCGCGGCCCAGTCCTCGACCAGGCCTCCACCCCCAGGAAGCAGCCCGTGACAGCTGACTAACACCCAGGTACCTATTTTACTGCTAGGTAACAGGGACATAGGGTGAAAGAAACTCTGCCCAATGTTTCTCGCCAGCGCCTGGGATCGAACCCAGGATCACAAGTCCAGCGTGCTGTCCGCTATGCCGATCGGCTTCCCCTCCCCCCCGTCCATATGTTTTTTCCCCCCTAGCTGTGGTGTCGTAGATGCTTTCTGGATCATTCTACTTTTTCCCACTAGATAGTATAGAACTTCCTCACAGCCTGCAGTCTAAGATCCTCGACTGCTTGCCTTTCCTAGGCTCAGATAGATTTGCCTGGGGGTAGACTGCAGGCAGCGAGGAAGGACTTACCTGATGGAAAAATATGGGATGACCCAGCAAACATCTAGGTCATCAAGAAAGACAAGACAGCTGAGTAGTGCCAAGAAAAAGGCAAACCAAGGGAGAAACACACAGGGATTCTGGACATGAAGAAAAGACCTGGGTTAGGCATGATTTACAATACAATACTGAACATGATCAAGTAGGCAGGAACAATCAATATGCTGAGAAACTGACTGCTCTTAATAATATGATAGAGACACCAAGGAAACACCCAAGAGCAAAATCCCAAGTCCACAGATTGGGGGAAAAGGGCAAAGCACAAATCCTTTGGGAGCTTCATTGTGTGGTTCTTTTTGGCCCATTGCTCCTTCTCCCTTTAGTCTCGTTTCTGAGCAGGTCCCTCAGTTGATTCCATTGTTGCCTCTTAGACCCTGCTTTTCTGAGAAACTTCATTGGCCTGGGCTAGAAGGGTTGACTGCCTACGCAGGCGATGAGTCACAATAACGTGGCTAAAGTATGTTGACCAGACCACACACTAGAAGGTGAAGGGACGACGACGTTTCGGTCCGTCCTGGATCATTCTCAAGTCGATTGTCGACACAATCGACTTGAGAATGGTCCAGGACGGACTGAAACGTCATCGTCCCTTCACCTTCTAGTGTGGTCTGGTCAACAAATTGACTGCCTACTCCTCTATGTCCTGGTGCCCATGCAGCTATCTGGTTGCAGTCAATGCAATGCTAGTTGCTACTTGAAGTTAGCAAAGCAAATAATTGTGTGTCCTGTGATTCCAATTTTATCTTGGAAAGAGTTCGTGAATAAAAATTATTTGTAACTTTGAGATAAATGGTTCATTAATGGTGGATTGAGTTGGACACTGCTATGATTAGAAGCTGATAAATGAAATAGTTTTGGATGGGTCACTTAGTCTCTAGCTTAGGAGACAAGCTCAATGTAACTATCAAAGGTTATAGTTATCAAAGACAGCTCATCTAAACTATCATAAATGTTGAAATAATAAAGGCTCTAAGATTACACTAATGTAACTTACACAAAAGGATTCCTCAATTCTTCTGTCATAAAGTTGAGGTAGTTCCATCCAGCATATGAGAAAATGCCTGAATAGAAAGATACAGCAATCTGTCCAGGTTCAGTTGAAGTGCCTTCAAATGAATTATGGAAGTTCTGAGTATTTCCTGTTGGGAAGAAATCAAATTATTTCTTTTAAAATAAGCAAATTTAATGGAAGCAACAATACTTATACAGTCAGTGATACACAGTTACACAAGGCATATTACTGAAGACATGTAAACACACAAATGCAGGGAGGAGAATGACGAGTCAAGAAAAAAAGTATAAAAGGCAAGAGAAGTGGGAACAGAGATAAATAGGAAGGCACAAAAGTGGCAGAAATTAGTATGTTAGAGCAAAGAGAGCAATAAATGCAGGGAATGAGTCACAATAACGTGGCTAAAGTATGTTGACCAGACCACACACTAGAAGGTGAAGGGACGACGACGTTTCGGTCCGTCCTGGAACATTCTCAAGTCGACTTGAGAATGGTCCAGGACGGACTGAAACGTTGTCATCCCTTCACCTTCTAGTGTGTGGTCTGGTCAACAGAGCAATAGAAACAAAAAAGCAACAAAATCCATAAAACTTCTACAGCCATTTATTTATTTATCTGAATTTAACTGAAGCTCCTCCGTATCTAGTAACCTGAACAGGGACAGCAGGTACAGCAGCTGTACAGAGCTCACCTCATTATTTCTGAGGATTTTGCAGCTCTATTTTAAACTGAAGTAATGTACTGGCATTTATAACTTCAGTCCTGCTGTGTGGCTACTTGAGTTGGAAGCTGTTACCGCTAGTTTGACTTTTGACATTTATTGGACCTTTAAAGGTAGTAGCATCAATTAATATCTTCCAATGTGTTCAGTACTGTATGCACTCGCTCATCTAAATTCCGTTAAACCAGATAATGTACAACGGTATTTGTGTTATCTGATGAAAATCACATCCGAATATTTTTTGGCAAATCTTTATCATATCAGGATAACAGCTGGAGGTTTGGCTGGATGCCACAGACAGGCATAGTCTAAATCAAGTCCGGATAACGTCCTGCCAACCTCACCATATCTCAACAGAAATCTGGAAAATCGGAGATTTTGCTGGATACTGCAGACAAACCTCAGGCCATACCGTATTAATCTTGTATAGCAGTATCTCGAAGCTTGTGGTATGGGAGGTGCTGGGGTGTTTTTTTTTTTTGGGGGGGGGGGGGGGGGGGAATTGGGATAGACTGTCTATGGAGAATGAGGGACATGGGGAAGGGGCTATGATCTGTATTGTATTAATATACAAGAACTTGTTAGAACAATTCATTACAGTAAAAACTAAAGGAAATATTATCTAATATTATAACAAATACAAATTTCTTAAATACTATGTGTACAGGATGAAGACTGTAGTTTCCTGCTAAAATTTGGGGATTTTTTTTTCCATCTGGCACCTTACGCAATGTGCCTGCCTGCCCCAAGTGAACCCATCCAGGCCTGTCAAGCTAAACAGGCCATATGCTCTCGACCCTTGTGTTATACCATAATGCTGCATAATTAGTGAAACATTTTCTATAATATTTTTGTTTTTGTTTTTATGGTAACTTTGATAATTTTTTGCCAAGGTTGTCTGGTAGCGATAATAATCGTTCTGGAGGTGTCACGCGGAAGAAGATTGTGCTAACCATTAAGGGACTTAAACAGAGGGGTTGTGTGTTGTTTGAAAACTGCGTTTGCTATAGTTCTGATAGCAGACTTTTGCCGAGTAATGATAGGCTTAAGATAATTTGCAGCGGTTGAACCCCCATGCGCAGATACCGTATGCAAGATAGGGATAGATTAGTGTGTAGTATAATGAGAGGAGAGCAGAGTGGGGAACATAATCTCTGATTTTAAAAAGTATACTGACCATTTTTTTTTTTTTTAGAGTTTTTTGGCTGTGTTGTATGTAAGTGCTGAAGTTCAGTTTCTTGTCTGTGTATAGGGCAAGGATCTTTCTCTCATTTTTATTGGTAATGTTAACATTGTCTATCTGAAGTTGTATCTGATTTGATGATTTACTACCAAATAAAATGTAGGTCTTTTCTATGTTTAGTGTAAGTTTGTTAGTTGACATCCATAAGTGACTTTTTTCTTTTAATTCATTGTTGACAATAACTTTAATATAGGTTTAAGAATGCTAGAAAAATTGATGTACTGTATATAAGAAATATAGGTCCCAAAATACTGCCCTGTGGCACCCCTACTTTGTCAATGACAGAGTGGAGGTAATACTATTGATGGTTACATATTGGTGTCTGTCATCAAGATAGGAACGAATATAGTCAGAGCAAGGCCTCGGATAGCATAGTGGTGAAGTTTAAGTAAGAGGTAGTTATGGTTTACGGTATCAAAGGCCTTTCTCAGGTCAATGAGGAGACCAATTGGGAACTCATTTTTGTCAAGGGCTGTGTACATTATATTAAGCAGACTAGCAAACTAAAGGGTGAGATATTGCACATTGGATGACCTGTAGCACAATGGTTAGTGAAGTTGGTTCACAAGCAGTTGGTCCTGGACTTGAATTTCTGGCAAGACAAGAAGTTTGAGGACATTTCCTTACACCGACTGATTCCAATCACCCAGCAGCAAATAGGTACCTGGGAATTAGTTGACTATTGTGTGTCAAATTTTGGGAATTAAATATTGGCAAGAGGCTGCTCAATAAGCTTAACAGGTTTCCTGTCCATAACAATGGGATGCCATATACTGAGGAAGAGGAAGGGATAGGTATGGATGGACAGGGAAAAAAAAGTTTACAAATATATTATTATTGCCTTCAAAAATATTAAACTTAAACAAATATTGCCTACCCATAAATAAGTGCACCATGCCAGCAACAATAACGAGAAGAAGAGCCCCAATTTTGGTGACCATGAAGGCATCCTGAAGCTTGGTGGTCACTCGAACATTCCAACAGTTAATAAACGTCAGAAATGCTGCAAGAGAAACAAAATAAAAGTGAATATGAATGAATGAGTGAATATGAAAGCGCCTTTCAAACCATGACACGAGTATACGCCCAATGGCAAGATCACTGCTGGTCTCGTTGGACAGAATCATGAGGATTATGAGAACGCAACATTACGAACTGGAGAAATGGTAATCTTTTCCAATGTCCCTGTTGAATCATACCAGTGCTAGAAAGACAGTGAAGAAAAGCTCAAAACCAGCCCAGGATGACTATAAAAGTTCACTCATAAACACTTAAAGCCTTTCTAAGTCCTACTTGTCATCTCAAAGGTCACGAAGTTGTACTCTTGCAAATGGCAGTATGCCCACTTGGCTGCTACTCCTGACCACCCCAGATGGCAGAACTAGCACAAACATCCAAACTACTGCTTCAAGCCACATCATATTATGATTGAAGTAAAAAGAAAACTATACACATAGGCATATCAGAAAGAAGAAAGAGAGGAGGACTGCACGAAAGTAAGAGCATCTGAATATTCTGTTTGGAAAGTTTTTCATATTCAAAGACAGATTTCTGAGCTATTCCACTAGAATGCTGCATAAAGTAAGCTTGAGGCAGGCGCAATTCCTTAACTGTAGCCTCTGTTTAACTCAACAGTAAAATGTGTACTTGGTTGTAACAACGATTCTTCGCGGCGGGGATCGTATTCCAGGGACCTGCCCGAAACGCTACGCGTACTAGTGGCTCTACAAGAATGTAACAACTCTTGTATATATCTCAAAAAAAAAAAAAAAAGTATGAAACTAGCTGCCAAAGGAGACTCAAGACCCTGCCAAGAAGAGCAGCAGCAGCTTAACTTTAAGAGATACAGTGCAACACTGATAACACGGGTGGGATATCCTGGGGGTGTAGCAGGCAGTGAAAATGCAGTTGGGCTGCCGGAAGCCCTGATCATGAACGTCAGAAGAGGCCATAACCGAGAAAAAAAACATTAAGCATAGTAAACGTCAAAAGTTATGCACCCAATTATATATCTAAAGGTGACTCAAATGAACCCCTAAGAGCAGCTGAAAGATGCAGGCAGCAAGGTATGAGGAGGGGTAAGGTGGAGAGATGTACAAGAAAATATAGTTTCTGTACAATTGGATCAAACCCGCAAGCACACGCACTATATTTCCTGATAGATGCATCTTGTGATTTCATTGTGAAAAAGAGGCATAGTTTAAGCTTGAAGAGGCAGAGAGATACTGACATAAGGCAGCAAGAAAAGATGATGATGATGCGCCCAGGAATGAAAAAACTTACCTCTAATCAAGATGGGACTCATTTTAAAGAAGAAAGCTTAATATTAGCACAAGAAGCTAGGGTGAGCATGGAGATGTATGGAATGATTAAGCCAAGACTTAGGAGGAGAGTAAGAAGAACACATACTTGGTAGTGCATAGCAATGGCAAGCAGGGACAATGTCTCGAGTTATAGGAAGTCCTCAATTTTTGCATGGGTTAACATTCCTTTAAAACCTGTTTCAAGCAAAAGCAGCACATATTGAGAAAATGGGGTTATGCTCCAAAGACCTCCAAAAGTCAACTTTTTTCTCAATGAAACATATATTTTCACTTTAAATTTAATGCTCTCCTCCATTTTCCAAAACCATAGGAATATATAATGAAGTGCAGAATGATTGGGAGGTGCACAAGTACACATATGAATGGGGCTAATCTCATTGAGACCTTTAAAATATTAAATAAATTAGAAGATAATGATGCAATCCACATTTTTAAAAACTACATTGTAAATCTCCCAAGGGAACAAATTCAAGCTCAACAAGCCACAATGTAATATAGATAACAGGAGATGCTTTTCTACCCACAGGGTAATAAACTCACCAAAATGTCTACCTGCTGAAGAGGTATTTGCCAAGACAATACAAAACATCAGTTCAAAGTTTAACTAGAAAAATCCTCAAATAATAGATGAAACCTTTGACAAGGTGGCCGTTTTATGTCGCCTTCAAAGCCACTTAAGATGGTGGCTGTCGGGTAAATATTGGATGTCCCATCACAAGTAGAACTGGGTGGCAAACAATAACCCTTAGGAAGCAAGGGTGAGGGTAATCAGTGACTGAACAACACAATAACAAACACAGTGTAGCCACTAAGAACTTAGCCAAGGCCAGATCTAGAAGGTAAAGAAACTTCTCGTTCCACATAGAGCCAAGTGTTCCAAAATTCCCAGCACAAATACCGAAAACTGGAACAAAGCATAAAAAGGAACCCTAAATGTACTGGAAACCACAAGAGGAAGCACTCAGTGTCGAAGTACAAGCTGACACCAAAGTTTTTAAGGATAAATACAAGGCACTTGGCTGAACCCAGCCTCTATCCAATGTCAAACCATGACAATAACCGGTCAGGTAAATTATGATGGAGTTACAAGAACAGGACTGGGTGCTAGCATATCTTCTGGTGGCCAATGATCAGCTGTCCATTGCGGCAATGGACAGCTTGACCACCGTACTGACATTGATTAGCTGTCAGTATGGCAAATGGTCAGTTTTCAAGCAATCTACATTGTAGTCCTTTGTGATATATAATATGGCTTGGAAAGGGTTTGAGTGTTTATGAGCAAACTTTGTGATCATTTTGGACTGAATTAAGCTTTTTGCCAATACCTCCAAAGAGTCGGTATAACCAGAGCACAGAAGTACAGTATTTGAAAAGATCTATTGCACCAGTGCAGAAAATCACCCCGTCTGTCATGATCCTTTCCAATGGGACCAGCAGTGATCTTGTTTGAGGATAGAATAGCTCAGGATACATCAAATATCTCCAAGTTACTATTTGTTACTGATAAGAAAAAAATTCACCCTGTTACCTGTTACCTATTAACTGCACATGTAACAAAATACATTGGTCAAGTTTAAACAATCTCTGGCTATTAATATAACCATTGATACTGACAGTTAAAGTTTAGTTTGAGAGGTTGCAATGGATTTAAGCTTTACATTAAGAGTTTAACAAACATTAAAGATGATATATATTTTTTACAATATTTGTTTTAATTTGATGATTTTGAAAAATCATAAAATATCGGATTAAATTCTAATGAATTCTTTACTAGATATTTCCCCCAAGACCCCAACACTATGAAGCTAAACAGATTTTGAAGAACATACTGATAATTCCTTGTATTTCACACAGCTCCTACAATGGAGGCCATTACCTAAGCAACAAATATGACTACAGGACTGTAATTGCATTTGTTATTCCGTTGGCTACCTTTAAATTACTGATTTTCAGAGTTGAATAGCTATTACCTAAAGTACCAATTTTAATTTAGTGCATGGGAGCCATATATCAATGGTTGTTCATCCAAGATATTAAAGTTCAGCAACCAGTGCACTTCTCACGACGTATTAAGTTTACCCAAGAGCTACATGCCAGTCAGAAGACTTAAAATAAGAATCATGGCTCTAGCTACTCAGCTGTCACCCCCTGTCTGCCTCTTTATATGATAAACTGAAACCTAAGTGAGTTATTACCATTAACACAACAAATTATAATTGTTTAAACATGAAATTGAAGGCAAAATGCTTCCTGAAGACTAAATGTTGAAACAATGTTGTTGGCAATATCCTGATATTTTTTTCTGTATACTTTTCTGTGCAAAAGTACAAGTTTATAAAGCTACTGTGCAGTAGATTATAAAGCTACTGTGCAGCAGATTATGAAGCTACTATGCAGCAGATTATGAAGCTACTATGCAGCAGATTATGAAGCAACTATGCAAAATCATTAATCATTATACAGTTCTAGAGCGAACTGCAGGCTACCATGTTTCAGGTTTAAACAAACTTAAGGCCTATTATAAATTACACAATTATGCACCTGCTCATGTAGTCAGGAAGAAAAACCTCTATGATTACATCCACATATAATATCAAGTATGTTGACCAGACCACACACTAGAAGTTGAAGGGACGACGACGTTTTGGTCCGTCCTGGACCATTCTCAAGTCGATTGTGAGAATGGAATCGAGATTGGATTGGAGATTGGAATCACAATCGACTTGAGAATGGTCCAGGACGGACCGAAACGTCGTCGTCCCTTCAACTTCTAGTGTGTGGTCTGGTCAACATACTTCAGCCACGTTATTGTGACTCATCGCCTGCACATAATATCAAATCATTAAATGTATTAAGAGATCAATGAGTTAGTGTATAAAATATTAGCCTCCATCAATGCCCTGAAGATCACACAAAAGCATAGTGAGGACTTTAGTCTTCATGAGCCACAGGGTTCCTGTTCCACGCCAGCTCAATTAACATGATGATGATAATTGTTATTACACAGAGTAATCACATTAATGTGATTTATCAATGAGAAAATTTGTAGCAGCTGTGATGAGGATTCGAATATGGGTGCTGGGTATACCCAGGCATATGTCTCGGGCACCCAGGCCATGACATGGTACAAGGTTGACCAGGTCACACACACTAGAAAGTGAAGGGACGACGACGTTTCGGTCCGTCCTGGACCATTCTCAAGTTGATTGTGATTCTCACAATCGACTTGAGAATGGCTCGGGACGGACCGAAATGTCATCGTCCTTTCACTTTCTACTGTGTGGTCTGGTCAACATATTTCAGCCACATTATTGTGACTCCTCGTTTGCACATGGTAAAAGGATTGTAACCTAGAGTTCTACTGAACACACGAGGGTTCCTGAGGCTTCCACTGAAGGATTTTCTTATTGATGCATCACATTAGTGTGATTACTCTGTGTTGTGAAAGAGGAGCATCAGAGTTAGACCAGAGCACATGGGGGGATTGTGTGAAACCCTAGTCCAGCTTCAGTGGAAGTCTCGGAAACCCTCATATGCTCAGTAGAACTCTAGGTTGTTATCTTTTACTATGTCGTGGCGTGGTTGTCTGGGGCATGTGCCAGGAAATACCCAATGCATAGGTTCGAATCATCATTACAGCTCCTATGGATTTTTGCGTTATCATAACTGATATCATCTTTATTATTTACATGACAATATGATAATTATTTGCACAAGGAATGAAATGCACAGCACTTCATAATTAAAACTTACACAAACACGTCTTTATATTCTAAGCTTTTCCAGTTATAAGATGCAAGTGTAATACAATAAGACAAATGAGAAACGCTCTTATTACAGTGTAGGTCGTCATGCAAAAAATGTTTTCATCATTCTGTTTCTATATTATATTATTTAGCTCCCTCTATTATTAACTTATTTAATGTTAAATATTTGTATTATTGTACTCTGCATCAAACTCATCCACTAGAATTCTCCATATTCAAGCAAATGTGCAATAATTTTTCCTTAGTACGAGCAAAGCTGTAATTCTCAACGCTAAAATGTCTATGATGATATTGTTACTGTATATTACATTTGTCACCATAAATAAATAAAAAAAAATAGTTTACACTTCCTCCATTATAAACTACCTCTATAGCCCTTAAAAAATAAGATACAATGTTGTTATTGTAAACACTTCTCAAATCTCTAAACACAGAACATGGAATTAGTAACTATGTTAGTGTGTGTTTGTTTCATCAATTATTGTTTTCAGAGAAAACCTGCAGTTGGATGATGAATAAATTGCCTAAGGCAAATTGTTTGTTGGCCATTTAAAATATGAACGAAGTGGCATACAAAATGACAACTGGAAGGATATGTTTTGTCACACCTCAACATCTATATAAAGCTGATTGATGCACTGCTCTCAATGCATCTTGTCAGTTTAACTATATAATACAGCTGGGGAAAAGGAAGGAGACTGATTAGTCTTGGTAACTGTTGCTCAACAAGGTACTATAGAGTGGGAAGGAAAAAGGAGTTACTCTCTTATCCCCCAACTGATGGCTCCATCTTTAACACTCACACTGCCGAGTCACTTGATGATCTGCTCCATTATCTCCATCTCCTTATTTTCTGTTAGCTAATGCTACTTTTCCATTGTCCTATTTTTTTTCCCTTTTTATGTGCCAATTCTCACATGCCAAAAAAGGCATCATCCATTACATGGGTTCTTGTGTCTGCAAGCAAGTGGCAGCTGCGTCACTTTTATGATGGGGCAAACCAGCACATAAAATCCTTTGACAAATGTTTCAGTTGTTCCTTCAGGTTGGGCGTTGCTTCTCTCCACTTTTCCCCTGTGCACTCAGCAGCAACTGAGGAACCTGGATTTAAACTGTTTGGTGTATCGTGTTCTGGGGACAACATACTAGGGGTTAGCTTCTAAAATGTGATTATGTGGTAGGAAACAACTCTTAGCCTGTAAATATACAGGATAATTACTCCCACATTTATTCCTATTCCTGTGTTAAAAAAATAAATAAAGCTGGGGAAGAGTCTACATGAGGTAAACCTTGCATGAGCCGTTCTCTAACAGACCTTGACCAACAAAATTGATCTAGATAGAAAAGAATGATTTAGTTAAACATGTTATGATTAATATAGCATTCCATATTCCCAAAAAACTTTAATATCTGTGATTGTGAATTTGATACATTTAGTGTTCTGTCATACAGGTTCATCAGCAGATCCATGTATATATAAAAAACAGAGAAGCCTATTCAGAGTAACTATGCTTTTAATACTTATAATATTTGTATAACCAAGCAAGGTTAAAATGTTTTTCAAGTTGAAAGTTGGTGAAATGTTCAAGATTAAATGTATGACCAGCCTCAAGAACATGATCTCAAATATATTAACATAGATTCTCAGCACATTGTATTACAATAATGCTGTCATGTAATACAAATGCTACTACTAGTATTTAAAATTCCTAGAATAACTTGTTATTTCATGCTTACTTTCAACTCTGAAGATGTCAAAATATATTTTACTTCATTTTTTCTTATTAAAAATGAACACAGTAGTGTTATGTGATTAATTTTATTCATATTAGTGTTAACTTAATCATGACAAAACACAAAAATAATACCATGACACAATCTACAATGCTTCAAAATGTGATGCAATAAAAGGTTATGGCTATAGAGTAGCAAGTCTGCCAGGAACTTACAGATGGCAAGTGCTGCGATGAGCCGGACCGAAGAATCCGGCATGTCACAGCTTGGGAAGAACGGCTGTATGACATACTTGGCAAATGTCAAACCCATGATGGCGTTAGTTGTAGGACTGAAAATTGCATGTATGTTAGAAAACATAATTTCCTGCAACAATATTAAATTGTAACACAAACAGTGCTACTTTATTTTATTCATGATTTTTTTTTTATTTTACTTGTTACATATGACCTTAATATTACGGTAGTTCACTAGCCAATATGAAACACTATGAAATACAGCGTGTGTGTAAACCATAATACAAAACTATTAAAAAAAAGAGTGAGAAATATATTACAGAATTATTTTAATTAATGTGTTTGTATTTTACTCAAAAGTAGTAAATACAGTACTACTCTTATGTGTTATTTTTAGGGGGAATAATCATGCAAAATATTTAAGCAATGCAGTAATTTAAAAATTGCTTTAACTGTAGTACTGTATAAAATTTTTGCATTACACTATTTATGGAAATATGTAAACAAATTACAATGTAACACAGTAAAGACTTACACAAATATAAGATTCGCATCCCATAAAAATAGAAAAGAGGGAAGAGATCCGAAGGCTGTGTTGATATAAGCATAGTCCCCTCCGGATTTGGGTATAGAAGTGCCCAGCTCGGCATAACATAGGGCACCAATCATGGACAGCAAACCACACAGTATCCATACAATTAGAGACATTCCCACACTGCCAGTTTCTTGTAGTACGCCCTTCGGTGAAATGAAGATACCTATGAAAAGAAATAATATATTCTACGATGCCTTCATTAGAGCTATAGGCAAAAAAGGTCCAGTGCTCAAATAAATATTATGGTCCCGTATTTAATTATTTTTTTATGTATAATAAGGTTTATCATTTTGTTAGGTAATAAGAGCCAGAGAAATGTAAATTTTGGTAATTATAGGGCTTTATAGGCATTTTTATGGACAGCAAACAATGCACCAAGGTTGCCCTTCACAGCTGAGTGAACCAGGCTGTGTCAGTTTACTTTTAGGGCCAGAGTAGTGATCCCAGTGCCTGGGTGTCTTGCTTGGTTTACCCTTCAGGCCCTGGAAATCCCCAGTGGGTTCTGTGGTCCTATGGATATGGATATATTCCCTGAACCTGCTTTAGCTTCGTGCAAGTTTGAGGGTTATTCATCGGTCATGTGTTGTTTGTTGGGGGGGTTAGGATTTTGACCTATTTTAACATCTGGTTCACGTAGGCCCCCAGCTGGTTTGGGTGTCTGCTAGCCAACAATTTGATTCTTTCCCAGATCACTTGGTGTGACAGATGGTGTTGGGGTTACCTTGAGGTTACCTTGAGGTGCTTCCGGGGCTTAGTGTCCCCGCGGCCCGGTCGTCGACCAGGCCTCCTGGTTGCTGGACTGATCAACCAGGCTGTTGGACGCGGCTGCTCGCAGCCTGACGTATGAGTCACAGCCTGGTTGATCAGGTATCCTTTGGAGGTGCTTATCCAGTTCTCTCTTGAACACTGTGAGGGGTCGGCCAGTTATGCCCCTTATGTGTAGTGGATGGGTGAGGGAATATGTTCGTGACTGATGGTGCTGGATGAATGAAGATGTTAGTCATTTACACAGTCCATGTTGACAACTTCTTTAGGGTATCTGTGATGGACACACCCTTCAATTATTATTATTATTGAGAAAACCCACTAGGGCTACGAGGTGGCGCGAGTGCTTGTGGGTCATGCGTAAGAACTTGGACTGGCTTCTCCAGATTTCCCAGAGAACTGTGATTTCAGTTGAAATCTGATGGTATGACTTTTTCAAGCCAGCGGTGGTCCAATAGTAAAGTATGCGGCTGGCAGTGCCGAGGTTATTGGTTCGCACCCACCTCAAAGGCCTCGTGGATTTTCTCATTGATCTATTAGGTTAGTGTGATTATTACTATTATTATTTTATGACCTTGAAAACAAGGTCATTTGTGTGTTCTTATTGGCAGAAAGTGTTGTAAATTTTATGAAGCTAAACCACTTTCAATGCTCTTGGTAGCCAATGAATCATGTAGAGGTTGCAGTTTACATCGAGTATTTGCGACACTGTAATAAATGATATATGTGTCGTACCTAGTAGCCAGAATGCACTTCTCAGCCTACTATGCAAGGCCCGATTTGTCTAATAAGCCAAGTTTTACTAAATTAATATATTTTCTCTAATTTTTTTCTTATGAAATGATAACGCTAACCATTTCATTATGTATGAGGCCAATTTTTTTTTATTGGAGTTAAAATTAATGTAGATATATGACCAAACCTAACCAACCCTACCTAACCTATCGTTATAGGTTAGGTTAAGTTAGGTAGCCGAAAAAGTTAGGTTAGGTTAGGTTAAGTAGGTTAGGTAGTCGAAAAAACATTAATTCATGGAAACTTGGCTTATTAGGCAAATCGGGCCTTGCATAGTAGGCTGAGAAGTGCATTCTGGCTACTAGGTACGACATATGCAATATTAAAAATAAATCTGTGGTATTCCCACACCACATTTCAATATGCTAGAAAATGCAAATCAAAATAGTCATAAATTATCATACATTAATAATTCATCCCCTCTGTAATGGGGACTATTATCACCAAGTCAAACTCTTAAATCATTACTCTAGAATCATTGCTAAATTGTCTTCCCGGTTTGGCGCCTTTTTTTAACAGTAATTTACTTTTGAATTAAATAACGATGTCTAAGTTAAAATTTTCACTACAGACTAGCTCCCTAGCAGATAAGAATATTTACAAAAACAATAAAAGAATAGACTAAACAGCAGAAGGCAATTTTAATTCTCAAATCTTCGATGATAATGTTTGAAACTATCTAAGTGTGTATCTTCTCAGTCACCATGGAAACATTCACGAACTGTTCAGTTTCCTGTTCTTATGAACAGGACACACCCATCTGAATGATCTTTTACAGTTGTATTTTAAAACCCAGCAGAGTCGAGTCTTCCCAGAATCATTTATATCCAAAGCAAATTTTTTTGTTATATCTGAGGGCACAGGACCAGACGACTACCCTGCCCAGCACTGGTCAAACAGGACGGCATGATTAGCTTACTAATTTGCTCGTCTAATGTCCATCCTCTTTCTTGAAATTAGTTCATTAGTAACGTAACTTGTTCCTTAGCTAAAGAGAACATTGGGGTTCAATTTGTGAAGCCGTGTCTGTGTATCAGTAACACTTAATCCACCTCACTTAACCATAACTGTGCCACACCTGCAGCTCTGTGCTCCGTATTAAAGTACAGTGCCCTCAGCCGACATATAGTTCAACGGCAACAAGATTACGAAGCCTCAGAAAGTCCACAAGTTCTTCTCTCCACACTCCATGTCTGGCACGCGAGGCTACCTCCCGCTGCTGAACGCCGACCTGCATGAAGTCTCGCCTCATGCAGGTCGGTGTTCAATCCCCGACCGTTCACAAGTGGTTGAGCACCATTCCTTTCCCCCCCGTCCCATCCCAAATTCTTATCCTGACCCTTTCCCAGTGCTATATAGTCGTCATGGCTTGGCGCTTCCCCCCCCCCTGATAATTCCCTCCCTCACAACATACAGCTAAAAAGCACTTCTATTCCACGTTATTGATTTGTCTCTAACAGAAAGCTGTGTTGAACAGCTGAACACATGTCAAGTCTGCGAACAAAACCCAGGACACATTCTCCGTATTGTATTTATTTATATACAAAAAAAGGTACATTGGGTTTACATATCATTGATATTTTTACATTCGTGTAAAGCCACTAGCACCCATAGCATTGATGTTTTTACATTCTTTTAAAGCCACTAGCACGCATAGCATTGATGTTTTTACATTCTTGTAAAACCACTAACACGCATAGCGTTTCTGGCAGCATTTGAATGTATAAGTCTTTTTAGAAGTTTTAGAGACTGTATAGACTTGCTAGCAGGAGATATGTATTTAATCCATTCATCCTGATGTTTGCTAGAGCGGCTCGCGACCTTCACAACCAAACACTAAGCTCTTTGTCAGAGGACTGCGCAACGCTGTGTTATACATCCCGTCTTCCTGTTTAGATAATACTTACCCACGTGGGCCAACGGACATATATTGACGTAATTGAGTAGTAGAATATGGTATTGTACATTTTGAATTTGGACAAACCGGACATGTTTTTTTATTTGTTGCCAATTAAACATAGCCTAATCATGCTAAACGGGGGGTAGAAATAGCCTAAGCTACTCTATTACTTTGAGATGTATTTTTTTTTTGTCTCAATAAACATACTTGAACCATCCTAATACTCGCTATCTGAAGCATAATATAGTACATATATATGTTATACTAGGCCTAGGAATATTTAAATTTGGGTTTCAGGTTTTTTTCAGATTTTAAAGCGAATAGTACCAAATTGTACTATCTATGTACACCATTGTACTAATGTACAATGGTGTACATAGTTACGAAAAGTACTGTCTAAACAGGAGGACGGGTTACGGTTATGGGGTGGCGCCAAATTGCAAGTAATATTATTAATATAAATATCTTAATTCTAATTTCCTGTAGTGAAATATCCCCATATTTATAACTTTTATATCGGTCTACGAGCTGAAACCTAATACTTAGGAGGCTACTGAGATGTTTTATATGTTAGAGTGACGCTATAATAATTCACCGTGTCGAGGGACAGGAAGCCAGAGTGTATACATACACGTTCGGCTTTAATCGAACCCTCCACCCCCCCCCTACTAAAAATTACTAAAAAAAAAGCAGAAAATAATGACTACAAAGGGTAAAATTTCGGACTTTTTCTGACACGTTGAGGAAGTCTTGCAAAGTTTCAGACTTTTGCAGTCACGTTAACGAAGCCTTACAATATGATGTAACTGACGATAAACAGTATTCTGGGTACACACAGAGAGGTGTACCTAGGTTTTTCTGTGTATACACTGTGAGTTTACTTGAGTCCAGGTCTATATTCAGAACTAAAGTAAACTTAGGGTTGGTCAGTAAGCTATATTATGGTGGCTTTAGTAGTCATCCGGCAAGTGATAGACCTAAAACCGAACGCCCAAAACAGTTTACGGGGGACTTCAATCATAGCGGTAAAACACGGTAAAGTTTACTGGATACCCAATTGGCCACAGAGGAAAGAAAAATTATAGATTATCAGTATCCTAGTTATCAGTTCCTGGGATCACTCACTCCCTGGGGCTAGATTCACGAAGTTACGCAAACACTTACGAACCTGGACATCTTTTCTCAACCTTTGGCGGCTTTGTTTACAATTATTAAACAGTTAATGAGCTCCGAAGCACCAGGAGGCTGTTTATAACAATAACAACAGTTGACTGGCAAGTTTTCATACTTGCAAACTGTTTTAATAAATGTAACCAAAGCCATCAAAGATTGAGGAAAGATGTACACGTTCTTAAGTACTGTCGTAATTGCTTCGTGAATCTGGCGTTCCTGGGATCACTCACCAGAGCCAATAATGATGCCTAAGATGATGGCCACGCCCTCGAGGAGACCCAGCTCCTTCTTCAGCTCTGTCTTGCCCTCCGTATCCTTAGCGACCATGTCCTCTGAAGGGTTCATGGGCTCCAGCTCCGCCGTCAGCGGCTCCGTAGTATCACTGGTGGGTATGCGTCTGTTTGGCATCGTGAACCTGCGCAGGAAAGGGAAAAATACAATTTAGCTTCATACTACTGTATGTATGAATATACACCTAGCTATACATATATGAGATAATCCAGCATTGTGATAGGGTGGTCAAGAGTGCTGCTGACTAGAGTATATACGTCGGTGATACACCACACATGTGGCTACAGCAGGTGTGGGAGATCACTACATCACACACATGTAGCTACAGCAGGTGTGGGAGAGCATTACATCACACATGTAGCTACAGCAGGTGTGGGAGATCATTATGCTGATGCCTACAAATAAATGGCAGAGTGTCCCGATTGGAACTCGTATAGCGAAGCGAGTCCTTCAGTAGGTGTTGAGACAGGGTGTTCCTCGAGGTATTAAGACAAGGTGGACCTCGAGAGGGTTGAGTATTGTTCTCTGGGATCACGACCAGTAATCTGACAGTTGACCGAACTGGTGATTCGCCCACTGACAGGGAAGGGAACTATCAGGGGGAAAGCGCCAAGTCATTACGACTATATAGCACTTGGAAGGGGTCAGGATAAGGATTTGGGATGGGAAGGGGGGAAGGAATGGTGCCCAACCACTTGTGGACGGTCGGGGATTGAACGCCGACCTGCATGAAGCGAGACCGTCGCTCTACCGTCCAGCCCAAGTGGTTGGGTCTACTGAGAGGGAACCCACACCTCGTTATGGGGTGACAATTGAGCTCTATAGACACTCTTACTCCTTTCTTAACCCGTTTTCTTTCTGTTCACAGGTGAGTACAAGAGCAGACGACTTCCGGCTTTGTGGGCTGCCGCCTATTTGCCATTTTTCCTGAGAGGTGTGTATGTATGTATGTATATAGTTGTACATGTGTATGTAATGTCACCAATTGTGTAAGTAGCTTCACAAGATTGCCCCTTGCTTAGCTAAACGAACTATGGGGTTCAGGGGCCAGATTCACGAAAGCACTTACGCAAGCACTTACGAACGTGTACATCTTTTCTCAATCTTTGGCGGCTTTGTTTACAATTATTAAACAGTTAATGAGCTCCGAAGCACCAGGAGGCTGTTTATAACAATAACAACAGTTGATTGGCAAGTTTTCATGCTTGTAAACTGTTTAATAAATGTAACCAAAGCCGTCAAAGATTGAGGAAAGATGTACACGTTCGTAAGTGTTTGCATAAGTGCTTTCGTGAATCTGGCCCCAGATCCTGAACCTATTATGTGCCTCTGTAACCCTTTTCACTACCGCCCACGGGATGGGGTGCATAATAAAGAAATGAAATGATTGTGGCCAGGAAAAATCGAACTTCGGACATAAAATACTGAGCGGATGCAAATGGTTATAACTTTATGGTATAATTAGTTTGTATTCTTCAAATTGTGTTCTTATCCAGATTGTAATTTATATATAGAAGTAAACTACACATTGGGTGACCATACTAGGTGACTTCGTCAGTCAGGTACCTATTTACCTATTCTCCCAGATACCTATTTACTGCTAGGTAACAGGGTGAAAGAAACTCTGCCCATTTGTGTCTGCTATCAACGGGGATCGAACCCGGACCCTAGGATTACGAGTCCAGAGCGCTGTCCACTCGGCTATCAAGTCCCACGGCCTTTCCCCAGGATGCAAACCACAACAGTTGACTAACTCCTGGGCACCCATTTACTCAACCCGTCCTCGACTCAAGTCCATTACATCCAGCGGTCGACCCCACAGACGCATTCATAAATTTTAACATGCTGTTCATTCAGAACAAGAATTATCTCAAATATAAATTAATATTATAATATATTAGCATATTATGCATATATAGGCATAGGTTAGGTTAGGTTAGGTGTTTAGGTTCGATTGGCGATTATTTGCATTTGTAGTACGTGGGTGAAGCATTTATAGCGAAGTGGTTCGAACAAAACTCGTCAGTGAAGCACTTGTTCCGGATATGTTCGAACGTCAGCAGTTGTGAGTCGTGTATAAACCGCTTTTTCATTCATAAACAGGGGGTTTGGCGGGTGCATGGAATCACTTTTGGATCTTTGTTTGGAGGACGGGCTGTTCACTGACGACTTGTGTTCGAACCACAACGCTGTAAATGCTTCACCCACGTACTACAAATACAAATAATCGCCAACAGAACCTAAACACCTAACCTAACCTATGCCTATATATGCACAATATGCTAATATATTATAATATTAATTTATACTTGAGAAAATTCCCGTTTTGAATGAAGAGCGTGTAAAAATTTATGAATGCGTCTGTGGGGTCGACCGCTGGATGTAATGGACTTGAGTCGAGGACGGGTTGCAGCTGTGTGTCAGGCTTTTTTTTTCCAATCATAGACAGGGAGGTTGACGGGTGCCTGGACTCACCATTGATGATGAGGACGGGCTGACGAATGTGGGACGGGATGAATATATTGTCATGCATCAAGGAGCCTGCTTGAGACGGTAGCTAGGTAAGCTTGTTACTGTCTTTAAGCACCCATGTATAACTATCATTGAGAAGTAGTTGATGTTGTTGACACCCACGCGCACCACCACTACCTACGCCAGCTTATATTTGGTCCTCGGCGGCGCTGCTCCTGATGCAGGGCCCTGGGCATCATGTTATACAATACCTTACACATTATGGGCAGGCAGGCAGGGAGGCAGGCAGGGAGGCAGGCAGGCAGGCAGGCAGGCAGGCAGGGCAGGCAGGCATGGCAGGCAGGCAGGCAGGCAGGCAGGCAGGCAGGCAGGCAGGCAGGCAGGCAGGCAGGGAGAGAGGGTTGGCAGGCAGGCAGGCAGGCAGGGCAGGCAGGCAGGCAGGCAAGCAGGCAGGCAGGCAGGCAGGCAGGCAGGCAGGCAGGCAGGCAGGCAGGCAGGCAGGGAGAGAGGGTTGGCAGGCAGGCAGGCAGGCAGGGCAGGCAGGCAGGGCAGGCAGGCAGGCAGGCAAGCAGGCAGGCAGGCAGGCAGGCAGGCAGGCAGGCAGGCAGGCAGGCAGGCAGGCAGGCAGGCAGGCAGGGAGAGAGGGTTGGCAGGCAGGCAGGCAGGGAGAGAGGGTTGGCAGGCAGGCAGGGCAGGCAGGCAGGCAGGCAGGCAGGCAGGCAGGGAGAGAGGGTTGGCAGGCAAGCAGGGCAGGCAGGCAGGCAGGCAAGCAGGCAGGCAGGCAGGCAGGCAGGCAGGCAGGCAGGCAGGCAGGCAGGCAGGCAGGCAGGGAGAGAGGGTTGGCAGGCAGGCAGGCAGGCAGGGCAGGCAGGCAGGGCAGGCAGGCAGGCAGGCAAGCAGGCAGGCAGGCAGGCAGGCAGGCAGGCAGGCAGGCAGGCAGGCAGGCAGGCAGGGAGAGAGGGTTGGCAGGCAGGCAGGCAGGCAGGGTAGGCAGGCAAGCAGGCAAGCAGGCAGGCAGGCAGGCAGGCAGGCAGGCAGGCAGGCAGGCAGGCAGGCAGGGAGGCAGGCAGGCAGGCAGGCAGGCAGGCAGGCAGGGAAGCCGTGGACCACGAGACTGTGGTATATATAATCAGCAGCAAGGCAGCACAGGCCAACAAGGCGAACATTATGAGGCCCGTGAGACACCGAGCCCAGAGTAACAACACATCATCCACGGGGAGCTCACCCGCCTTAATAAATACTTATTTTGCGCCTACAGCTCCAGCCGGCCTTGAGAATCCTGACCAGTAAACATTTTGTTTATAATTGGGAGGTATTTATAGTGTTCATAACTGTGTTGGTGGAAGCTGGGTGACATGTTCTGGTGTGGGGAAGGGGAGAGGGAGCTTCCCGCCAAACACACACCGAAACTACGACGTTGGTACAACGTTCGAGCAAGTTTTAACACCACCTAACCAGTTATAACAACCAATATAGCAAGTTGTAACAACGTTCTAATACGTCATAAACACGTTAAGCCAAGATGTAACAACTTTATTACAAGTTGTAACAAGCGGAAAATAGAGACAGTTTCGGTTTGTGTTTCCAGGGTTGGCTCGCAATGGGGGCCCCTGATTGTGGGTGATGGTTGTGGTTCCCTGGGGGCCCCCTGAAGGGGGCGATGGATTTAAATTGACAATCCACAATCGGTCTCTAGGAGTTCCGCCCGACGCCTCGCTGAATCCACTCAGAGGTCAGAGCTGGATAGAGTTTCTTTCACTCCAGTTCACCTAGCAGTAAATAGGTACCTGGGAGTTAGACAGCTGCTACGGGGCTGGCTGCTTCCTGAGGGGTGTGTAACAGGCCTGGTCGAGGACCGGGCCGCGGGGACGCTAAGCCCCGAAATCATCTCAAGACAACCTCAAGATACGGGAATTATAAAGCAAGAGAATGAATGCTTCATCTGGACTCCTGTATTGTGTTGCGTCCAATTCCGTATTAACCTTCAAATTATTACAATTCTCACGTATCAGTAAATGTTTTGTAATCCCCCGTCTCTTTCACAGACGTCTTACTGAGGGCCAAGCGTCGTAATCCCCCGTCTCTTTCACAGACGTCCTACTGTGGGCCAAGCGTCGTAATCCTCCGTCTCTTTCACAGACGTCCTACTGAGGGCCAAGCGTCGTAATCCCCCGTCTCTTTCACAGACGTCCTACTGAGGGCCAAGCGTCGTAATCCCCCGTCTCTTTCACAGACGTCTTACTGAGGGCCAAGCGTCGTAATCCCCCGTCTCTTTCACAGACGTCCTACTGTGGGCCAAGCGTCGTAATCCTCCGTCTCTTTCACAGACGTCCTACTGAGGGCCAAGCGTCGTAATCCTCCGTCTCTTTCACAGACGTCTTACTGAGGGCCAAGCGTCGTAATCCCCCGTCTCTTTCACAGACGTCCTACTGTGGGCCAAGCGTCGTAATCCTCCGTCTCTTTCACAGACGTCCTACTGAGGGCCAAGCGTCGTAATCCCCCGTCTCTTTCACAGACGTCCTACTGAGGGCCAAGCGTCGTAATCCCCCGTCTCTTTCACAGACGTCCTACTGAGGGCCAAGCGTCGTAATCCCCCGTCTCTTTCACAGACGTCCTACTGAGGGCCAAGCGTCGTAATCCCCCGTCTCTTTCACAGACGTCCTACTGAGGGCCAAGCGTCGTAATCCCCCGTCTCTTTCACAGACGTCCTACTGACGGCCAAGCGTCGTAATCCTCCGTCTCTTTCACAGACGTCCTACTGACGGCCAAGCGTCGTAATCCCCCGTCTCTTTCACAGACGTCCAACTGAGGGCCAAGCGTCGTAATCCCCCGTCTCTTTCACAGACGTCTTACTGACGGCCAAGCGTCGTAATCCACCGTCTCTTTCACAGACGTCCTACTGAGGGCCAAGCGTTGTAATCCACCGTCTCTTTCACAGACGTCCTACTGAGGGCCAAGCGTTGTAATCCACCGTCTCTTTCACAGACGTCCTACTGAGGGCCAAGCGTCGTAATCCCCCGTCTCTTTCACAGACGTCCTACTGTGGGCCAAGCGTCGTAATCCCCCGTCTCTTTCACAGACGTCCTACTGAGGGCCAAGCGTCGTAATCCCCCGTCTCTTTCACAGACGTCCTACTGACGGCCAAGCGTCGTAATCCTCCGTCTCTTTCACAGACGTCCTACTGACGGCCAAGCGTCGTAATCCCCCGTCTCTTTCACAGACGTCCAACTGAGGGCCAAGCGTCGTAATCCCCCGTCTCTTTCACAGACGTCCTACTGACGGCCAAGCGTCGTAATCCACCGTCTCTTTCATAGACGTCCTACTGAGGGCCAAGCGTTGTAATCCACCGTCTCTTTCACAGACGTCCTACTGAGGGCCAAGCGTTGTAATCCACCGTCTCTTTCACAGACGTCCTACTGAGGGCCAAGCGTCGTAATCCACCGTCTCTTTCACAGACGTCCTACTGAGGGCCAAGCGTCGTAATCCTCCGTCTCTTTCACAGACGTCCTACTGAGGGCCAAGCGTCGTAATCCTCCGTCTCTTTCACAGACGTCTTACTGTGGGCCAAGCGTCGTAATCCCCCGTCTCTTTCACAGACGTCTTACTGTGGGCCAAGCGTCGTAATCCACCGTCTCTTTCACAGACGTCCTACTGAGGGCCAAGCGTCGTAATCCTCCGTCTCTTTCACAGACGTCCTACTGAGGGCCAAGCATTAGTCATACGTAGAGAGAGACAGGGGCCACCGTCAAAGCACCGTCAAGGCTCAGAAGGAGCCACAAGGAGGCTTGTCTGCGTGGAGGTTACTGGGCTGGCTGACTTTGCGGAGTCAGCGAAGGTACGGTTATCATTGCTGTGCTCGGCATGCTCGACTCGGACCGCAAGATCAGACCAGCTCGCGGACCACAACAAGATCTGTATGCTTTGTCCAGTCATGGATTTGTGCGTTTTTTGTTACAGGGAGACGAGAGAGAGAGAGAGAGAGAGAGAGAGAGAGAGAGAGAGAGAGAGAGAGAGAGAGAGAGAGCGAGAGAGAGCGAGAGAGAGCGAGAGAGAGCGAGAGAGAGCGAGAGAGAGCGAGAGAGCGAGAGAGCGAGAGGACACCACATAAACGCGGCAATGAGAACGCAAACGTTCTGGGTTCAGAAACGAACTCTGTGAACCCCCCCAAAGCAGTGAATGCTGTTCGCTTGTAATACTGTCATTGAATGGCGGGGAAAACCTGTAGAAACTTATAAGTCGTAGAGAGGAAAAGTGTTGACGCTAGACAGACTTTATGCACGATAAAATACATTGCCAAGTTGCAATATCTAAGTGGACTTGGAAGGCGTACTACCACAGGAACTAATAATAAAGAAAAAAGGTTGAAAGTAGGAAATAATTCAACAATGAACGACTCCTGGCTTGACTGTGCCCCAAGTAAGAGCCCCGCGTGCGTGCGTGCGTGTGTGTGTGTGTGTGTGTGTGTGTGTGTGTGTGTGTGTGTTTGTACTCACCTAATTGTGCTTGCGGGGGTTGAGCTCTGGCCTCTCAACTGTCAATCAACTGGTGTACAGGTTCCTGAGCCTACTGGGCTCTATCATATCTACACTTGAAACTGTGTATGGAGTCAGCCTCCACCACATCACTGCCTAATGCATTCCATGCATTACACACACACACGTGTGTGTGTAATGCATGGAATGATGTTTATACAGTGCTCTCTGATGTTTATTCAGTGCTCTCTGATGTTTATACAGTGTTCTCTGATTGTGCCTATGGCACCTCTGCTCTTCACTGGTAAGGGAAAGCTCTCTCTTACCAAGAGTGTGCAGACGTCTGCTCCCCTACCCAACCTGCGCAGAGGGAAAATGTGTAAACGCAGACTTGTGCTGGGTGAGCTCGGGTCTGCTGACGACGAAGGAACAGTCGTCATTATACACGATACATTATACACGATACATTATACACGATACATTATTCATCAAGGTCTCCATCTAGATAGCCATGTAAGGGAACCAGTCAGAAAACGGCTGATTAACGTATAATGATCAAGCCACTCGCAGACCAGCGCGGTGTATAGTGGCTTTATATCCTCACTGCTGGCTTACCTGATCAGCCAGGCTGTGGTTCATACGTCAGGCTGCCGCGTCCAACAGCCTGGTTGACCAGTCCAGCAACGAGGAGGCCTGGTCGACGACCGGGCCGCGGGGACGCTAAGCCCCGAGAACACCTCAAGGTAACCAAGGAAAGGTTTACCTGTAGACTACTGCAAGCGGTATCCTTCTTTACCAGGGGGGGGAAGGGAATTATCAGGAGGAAAGCGCCAAGCCATTACGACTATATAGCACTGGGAAGGGGTCAGGATTTGGGATTGGACGGGGAAAAGGAATAGCGCCCAACTACTTAGACGGTCGGGGATTGAACGCCGTCCTGCATGAAGCGAGACCGTCGCTCAGTAACCGGAAGAAAATATAATTAGCATGTTGACCAGACCACACACTACGAGGTGAAGGAACGACGACGTTTCGGTCCGTCCTGGACCATTCTCAAGTCGACTGGTCCAGGACGGACCGAAACGTCGTCGTCCCTTCACCTTCTAGTGTGTGGTCTGGTCAACATGCTTTAGCCACGTTATTGTGACTCATCGCCTGCATAATTAGCATGTTTTAAATATGGAATATGATATTGTAGTAATGTATCCTCAAGTGACCGTAAATAATATCATAAATTATTGTAATCTGACAACGCGCTTCTCTTGTCAATATCGTTTAATATGAAATTTGTATTTGAATGATGTTCAGTAAATACAGAGTCATCAGTTGTACCAAGTCGCCAGCATCTTTAACTGAGATGAAATCCACTACGGGCTCACTATAGCCCGTGCTCTTTGGAACGTTTTGCTCCAGGTAGCAAATCTTAAACAACATGGGATGAATTACACACAGAAATCACACTAACGTGATACATCCAATGAACAAAACCACAAGGGCCGTGACGAGGATTCGAACCTGCGTCCGGGAGCATCCCAGACACAGCCTTAATCGACTGAGCTACAACAGGGTTAAAAAAAAAGAGTTGAAACCGAAGTTCTACTGAACTTACTGGATCCCGTAGCCTCTCCGAGGCACAAACATGGGATGAAAATCATTGCATAACAGTTGCCACATACGCCCGGAGAGCACGCTTGCTGCTACTCTCACACATGCATACATAAACACACCATGTATACATGTATGCGTGTGTGAAAGATATACATAAATACGCACTCGGCCCTCACCACGGACAGTCGTCTGGTTCATACCTGGTTGATGGGGTTCTGGGAGTTCTTCTACTCCCCAAGCCCGGCCCGAGGCCAGGCTCGACACTGAAGCTCTAAAAACAACATACGCGAATCATACTAATGACAATCTATTAAAACCTTCTGACTGTGGTACTTGGCGACGTTGTCACCGGTTCCTTGGCGCGCCTCCAGCAGCGCTGTGCCCAAGTGATCGCTTGTGGAAGTGGGGCAGCCAATCAGGAGAGCGCAGCCTTGTGGGTGGGGCACCTTATGCCAGTATAGTCGTGACGAAGGGTAAACATGGCACTGGTGGCGTCACAGAACAAACCTGTATTAACCAGACCGCCACAGGTTGAAAATACTGGTAGCGTGGTTGCCTGAGGGCATGGGCTACGGGTATGGGGCACGGGTATGGCCCCGCGGGTATAGGGCCACGGGTATAGGGCCACGGGTATAGGGCCACGGGTATAGGGCCACGGGTATAGGGCCACGGGTATGGCCCGCGGGGAATGGCCCGCGGGGAATGGCCCGCGGGGAATGGCCAGTTCGTACACAAACACTCAATGAAGCTCGTTTTCTATCAAAACAGTACATATATATCGTTAAGTTAGGATGCATTAGGTTGGATAAGATAAGGATCTTAAAGTCTGCTGGCGAACCATCATTCAGCGCATTACATATATATTACGCAGTCGATCCGTATAATCATACTACCTTAGCATTTTCGTCTTATAATTACCTTACTGTCCCATATGCCTTTTCCGTATGGGCTAGTTATATGACTCCCACCTCCCTTTGCTAACTTCACTACCTTGCACTTGTTTGGATTGAATTCCATTTGCCATCGATGTGGGAGCTGTGACTATGTGAGTTGTATGATGTTACAGGAAGTCAGTCAAGGTCTTCGTGAGGCATTATACAGCTTCCTCAGGTCTCTGGCTTCATTAGTCTTGCAGTATGTGGTGGATCGTTAATATTGATCAGTGAGCAACGGTCCTAGGACACTGAGGGAGGGAGGGAGGGAGGGAGAGGGAGAGAGAGAGAGAGGGAGAGGGAGAGAGAGAGAGAGAGAGAGAGAGAGAGAGAGAGAGAGAGAGAGAGAAAAGAGAGAGAGAAAAGAGAGAGAGAGAGAGAGAGAGAGAGAGAGAGAGAGAGAGAGAGAGAGAGAGAGAGAGAGAGAGAGAGAGAGAGAGAGAGAGAAAAAAAGAGAGAAAAAAGAGAGAAAAGAGAGAGAGAAAAGAGAGAGTGAGAAAAGAGAGAGAGAGTCAAGAGACAAGAGAGAGAGAGAGAGAGTCAAGAGACAAGAGAGAGAGAGAGAGAGAGAGAGAGAGAGAGAGAGAGAGAGAGAGAGAGAGAGAGAGAGAGACAGACAGAAAGTGACAGTGTGATTGTATGTATATTTACTATTTGTACTCACTACTATTTGTACCTGTAGAATCGAGCTATTAGCTCTTGGGCCCCGCCTTTCCAACCGTCGATTGTCTAATGTACTGACTCCTGACCATATTTCTTTTATCATATCCACTACATATGTTTCTCACTAACACACACACGTGCTTACGACCAAAGATCACATTCACTCCCCAAAAATCTACCACTTACGGGCTATTCATGCCCGTGCCACCTTTTAGGACACCTAATGTTCATCACTCAATCACACACACACACGTGTCTGTGTGTGTGTGTGTGTGTGTGTGTGTGTGTGTGTGTGTGTGTGTGTGTGTGTGTACCAGAGCACCTCCCATCACCCTATATAATGCCAGCCTGCAGTGTACGCTGGAGGACATTTTCGTAACAACGTCGTATAAAACACACAAATATCATCAAGTACTCTCAGGGGCTCACCATAGCCCGTGCTACTTGCCCCGCTCCTGTGCCATGTAAGTTACGGGCTCACCATAGCCCGTGCTACTTGCCCCGCTCCTGTGCCAGGTAAGTTCCGGGCTCACCATAGCCCGTGCTACTTGCCCCGCTCCTGTGCCATGTAAGTTACGGGCTCACCATAGCCCGTGCTACTTGCCCCGCTCCTGTGCCAGGTAAGTTCCGGGCTCACCATAGCCCGTGCTACTTGCCCCGCTCCTGTGCCATGTAAGTTACGGGCTCACCATAGCCCGTGCTACTTGCCCCGCTCCTGTGCCATGTAAGTTCCGGGCTCACCATAGCCCGTGCTACTTGCCCCGCTCCTGTGCCAGGTAAGTTACGGGCTCACCATAGCCCGTGCTACTTGGAACTATTCCAAGTAGCTGAATCTATAACAACATCATCGAGTACTCCAACAAAAGCAATCAGGTCGTCTGTGGTGGACAATCAGGTCCTGCCATGCAGGCCACTCAGAGGACAGGTTCCACAAGGACGTTGATAAGCCAAGATTAATTGGCAACTGTGCTCTGTGAATATATTTTAGTCTTGGACCAACGGGAGCCGGTCGGCCGAGCGGACAGCACGCTGGACTTGTGATCCTGTGGTCCTGGGTTCGATCCCAGGCGCCGGCGAGAAACAATGGGCAGAATTTCTTTCACCCTATGCCCCTGTTACCTAGCAGTAAATTAGGTACCTGGGTGTTAGTCAGCTGTCACGAGCTGCTTCCTGGGGGTGGAGGCCTGGTCGAGGACCGGGCCGCGGGGACACTAAAGCCCCGAAATCATCTCAAGATAACCTCAAGATAACGGTGTGTAACCGCTCAACGCACAATAGACGGATAGATATATATATCAAAAGGTATACATCAAGAGATATCAATGGTTATCTTGAGATCGATTTCGGGGCTTAGCATCCCCGCGCGGCCCGGTCCTCGACCAGGCCTCCCTTTTTTTTAGTTATACATCCCCCAGGAAGCAGCCCGTAACAGCTGTCTAACTCCCAGGTACCTATTTACTGCTAGGTGAACAGGGGGCATCAGGGTGAAAGAAACTCTGCCCATTTGTTTCCGCCTCCACCGGGGATCGAACCCGGAACCTTAGGTGGTGAAATTTCGCAGCTTATATAATGCTTGATCATGGCACCTTTGTGTATATATTGATAAAGTTAAGATGCACAGGTTTCGTAAATTCTTGATGATCCCTGAACGCCAAGTGTTGCGACTATATTGATCTATTTACAATACAGTGATAAAGTATTTACAAAAAGGTACAATATAGTGATGAAGAGTCACAATAACGTGGCTGAAATATGTTAACCAGACCACACACTAGAAAGTGAAGGGACGACGACGTTTCGGTCCGTCCTGGACCATTCTCAAGTCAATTGTGAATCGACTTGAAAATGGCCCAGGACGGACCGAAACGTCGTCGTCCCTTCACTTTCTAGTGTGTAGCTTAGTCAACATATAGTGAACTATTCCGCTAGGCACAGTGATGATGGTCAGTTTACAAGGTACACAGTAAAAGTTTATTATAATGAGACTATCGTACGTATTTCATTATCACTGTGCCTATTGTAAACAATTCATTATATTGTCTATTGTAAATAGTTCATTATACAGTGTCTACTGTAACTAGCTCATTACAGTACTAGTATAGTGAACTGTTTACAATATCAGTACAATGAACTATTTGCAATAGGCACGGTTGGTATACTAGGATTTCTGTTTTATGTAATTACGAAGTATATGAATTTTCTTGAACATTTGAGAACAAAAAATGATATGCCACTTCTTGGGTTATATGACAATCCATTAACTATAATTATCCAAAGAAGGCACCGAGCTGGGATTTAAGTCCGTGCCAATGGAAGTGCGGACCTGACAAACGTCAATGAAGTCCACTACGGGATCACCATAGCCCGTGCTACTTAGAAATGTTTGTTCCAAGTAGTGAATCTTAAATAACAACGTCAAAGATGGTAAGGAAGATTAGATTTGGTCAAGACTGCTCAATCGTTGGGCATAGATTGGCCCAACTTCTAGGGCTGAGGTTGGGTAGGAAGTTGTTATAGATTCAGCTACTCGGAACAAGTTCCAAGTAGCACGGGCTATGGTGAGCCCGTAGTTGTGTAGGAGGAACACTGTGATGGTAGACTAGTATGTACAATGTATACGCAGCAGCTTACTAGTAGAAATGTCAAGGTTGTGGTGGTCCGATACTTGTTGCCAGCCCAGAACCTGTTGCTTAGTTCCATATATAGCTGCAGGTACTCCTTGCTGGCTATCAACACACTGCAGCCCTCCCTAT